>NC_065540.1:9106270-9429520 GCF_932294415.1 Quercus robur
AGACATCCAATTATCAGGATTCTAGGATTAAGGCTATGTTGTCAAATCTTCTCATGTCCCCCCTAAATTGGTTAAAACGTATATATATGGTAATAGGAGTGGCAATTTTACTAATTGTTTGTGAATTGATGACAAGATTGAAATGTATGTATATAGTAAATTGTTTGTGAAGCAGTATTGAAGATTACTGTAAGTCAACAATTTACTTGGTCTCTGTTTGCTTCACAAATATTTAGGTGTGAGAGCAACTCCTTGAAGATTATAGCAAATCCACCAATTGCATGCAAGAAAAAAGAAAGATATGATATCCATAACATAACAAACCAAATTCCCATACACTGAAAAATTAAAATCAGAATAGCTGCACTCATAAGGCGTCTTTTCTACCTAATGTTAACTGAAACTAGGTTACTCTACATGAGTAAACTTCAACATCTAATTAGGAGCTCTGAATTGAGAAGGGCTTCGAATGGAGAGAAAAACGATCAACCCCTTAATCAAAGAGACCAAAGAGACCACCCTGCAACAAGTTCAAGTAAAAGAGAAAACAATTAGATAAAATCCAACAGTTCAGATACATATATATATATATATATATATATATATTTCAGTGCCTGCAAACAGAAGTAGTATGACATGATGGTTTCAGAAAGGCATGTTATGATATGATCCTTACACAGCATATTGGCATATGCACCACAAAAATGACTCGAATGATAATGCATGTTAATAAAGCACGTACAACTCCTTCTCACAACATGGGCAAGAAATGGTTTTATGATTTGCAATATGCAACTTTCAACTGAAATCTTCATGTAAAAAAGCACCACACAAATGACTCAAATGATAATGCATGTTAATAAAGCATGTACAACTCCTTCTCACAACATGGGCAAGAAATGGTTTTATGATTTGCAACTTTCAACTGAAATCTTCTTGTAAAAAAGTGCAGACTATGATCTAGGCAATTATCAAAATATGAGTAGTGCAAAATTAATGTACTAGTTCCAAAAGGATTATGTCAAGAAAGGCTTACATCTTCCTCCTCTGACTCCTCCTTTTCCTCTTTCTTAGACTCAGCAGCAGCAGGAGCAGCGGCAGCAGCAGTGGCACCAGTATCAGCACCACCTGCAACTGCCACTGCAACCGCAGCACCACCACCAGAAGGCACTGAGGCCAGCTTCTCTCGCCCAGCAGCAATAAGTTCTGTTATGTCTTTTCCCTTAACTTGTGACAGAAGAAGCTCAATCTTGTCATCATCAGCTTCAGCACCAACTGTAAACAATGAAACAATAAAGAAGTCTCAGCCAATTGTGGTACATTAATGCAAGGGGGATTTCCACAATAGAGAAAAACAAACCAACAACTTGTGCTACAAGGCTTGTCCCCAACAAAACTAAGCAAACAGATAATCCAAAATCAGCATTATAGAATCCAACAGTAACACAATGAATATCATATTAGCAGTCTTATGTATGGTCTCCAATAATAACAAGTCACATTATTCACAACTCCCATTTCCAAACTAATTAACATAAGTCACATTACATTGAATTCAAACAATGGCACTCCCAACTCCCAAGCCAAAAGATGGGTCGACAATATATTTTTTTCTCTCTTCAAAATAAGAAACATAAAAAAATAATAATAATAAAGGTAAAATACTATTTTAGTTCCTAAACTTTACCAAAAGTTTCTTTTTCATCCTTAAATTTGAAGAAGTCCATTTTTCATCACTAAACTATTGAAAAGTTCGTATCTTTCTTCCCTAAACTATTGAAGATTTTTTATTATGTCCATAAACTTTATTAAAAGTTTATTTTTCATCCCTAAACTATTGAAAAAAAGAGAGTTCTTTTTCATCCCTATTCTTGTTTCTAACTATTAAAAAAACTCTTTATAAAGTTTAAGGATGAAAAAACAACTTTTTAAAGTTTTAGTAACGAAAAACAAACTTTTGTTGTTTCTAACTATTAAAAAAACTCTTTATAAAGTTTAGGGATGAAAAAACAACTTTTTAAAGTTTTAGGAATGAAAAACAAACTTTTGTTGTTTCTAACTATTAAAAAAACTCCTTATAAAGTTTAAGGATGAAAAAAGAATTTTTTAAAGTTTTAGGAATTGAAAACAAATTATTGTTAAAGTTTAGAGACCAAATAGAATTTTATCCTAATAATAATAAAATACTACACCTACACAGTACATATATTAAAAAAAAAAAAAAAATTGTAACTCCCTTTTTGCAATTTATCCTAAAGCCAAGAAAACATGAGTCATGTATAACAAAAAACCAGTCATACATAGATCTATACAAAACAAACATGTTTATACAAGTAAACAAGTAAAAAAAGAAAGCTTTTATTTATTTATTCATTTTTTAAGTGTGTAAAAATAACCAGAGCCGAGAATGTTCTTGATGTCTTCAGCAGAAGGGGTGGTGTTCCCTCCCAACACAGCAAGCAAATACGCAGCGATCACCTTCATCTTTCTCTACTCAACAACTCACAAACCCTAGCAATCCAAATTTTTAGAGGCAACAAAATAAAGGCCGAGAAAAGAGGGTTTTATATGTGTGTAGAAGACACTAGGGCTTTTGTAGTACGACGTGGAGTACAAGAAACGTGTCTATTTGGTTCGGGTCTGAATTCCAAATCGGGTCTGGGCTTAACATGCAGGCCTATCACGTGATCTCACGGTCTTCTTCTTCTTTTTTTTTTTATTTTTATTTTTATTTTTTTTTTAAATTTATTTTTTTTATTCACCCTTTTATTTTTAATTTTCCTAACATTAATATTCAATACTCTTAAAATATCTGATAGTTTCTTGTGTAGTCCCTTGTTTCTCATACACAAGTACTTACAATGAATTTTTTTAGGAGTGGCCCCTAATAAGTTTGGTTAGGAATTTTTTTTTAAAATTTTTTTTTATTCACCCTTTTATTTTTAATTTTCCTAACATTAATATTCAATACTCTTAAAATATCTGATACTTTCTTGTGTAGTCCCTTGTTTCTCATACACAAGTACTTACAATGAATTTTTTTTAGGAGTGGCCCCTAAATAAGTTTGGTTAGGAATTTTGAATCTACGATCTTAGTGCATTCTCATCGGCTCTTTTATAAAAAATATCATTTTGACACGTCAAAAACCTATTTTATCATTTTAGTACATCATTTTACAATATATCATTTATCAATGTTCTAACTTCAATTCTATACGTTAAAATAATATTCACAACACATTAAAATAATATATATCCTCTCATCAACAACAACAACAACAACAACAACAACAACGGCACAACCACCACTGCCACAACAACGGCCAACAACAACAACCACGGCCACACCAACAACACCGACAGCCACCACAACCACCAAATTACAATACCACTGCCACAACTAACCCACAACCCACCACATTCACAAACCTCAAAACCCATCCCAAATCAAACAAACCGAACCTCCAATCCCTGTAGATAAGCTTGAACCTCACAACCTACCGGCAACAACAAAAAAAGCCACCACCACAACCAATGAAAATCAACCAATAGCCACAACAATAAAACCCACGGCAACCAAAAAAAAAAAAAAAAAAAAACCACCATCAGAAAACAAAAGGATAAGAAATGTCTCACACTGTGAGAGATCGACGGCGTGGGGGTGGATGACACGGCAAGCTCGGCGGTGTGGCGTGGCGGATGGTACGGCAAGCTCGACGGCGCGGCGTGGCGTGACGTGGTGGAGGGCACGAAGCTCGGCGTAGCGGCGCGGCGGTCACTGTGGTGAGATCGGCGTGGCTGTGAAAGAGCAACAGAGAGGGCTAGACAGAGATGAGAGTTTGGGTCAGAGTTAGAGAGATCGAAGGTTGAGAGGGAGTGCCGAAGAGAGATGGGGAATTAGGAAAATCAACAAAGAAAATTGATCGGCGGTTTTGCTTTTGAGTGATCTTTAGAGAGTTTTTGTGTTTTGTTTTTAAGGGAGACCTTGAGTTTGCATTTGCGTTTGAGAATGACTGAGGAAAGAGAGATACGATAGAGATGAGAGTTGAGAAAGAGAACCAGACGGAGAGAGAGAACTAGGCGGAGAGAGAGATATGTGTTGGGAGGAGAGAGAAAAAATATATAAAATAACAATAAAAATTTTGGCATATTTGTCCGTACCGTCTCAAATATGAGACGGTACTGTAGCTGTGTGTCAAAAAATTTGAGATTTGAGACATTCGATGAAGGTTGATTTTAGATGTTTGGTGTGTCAAATGTCACCTGATAATAATGCTCTTATGAGACTTTAGGGAACTCAATTAGAATTTCAAGTAAGAAAGTCTAAGGATACAACATTTTCATAACACTCTTATTTTTAGTTTTGGTAGTCCAAGTCTAATATTTTATTATTCTATTTAATTTAATTTTAATATATGAGGGATTGACATCTCAATTATTGTGAAAATATTATAACAGTTTGTTGTATTCGTAGAACAAATCGTATAGTAGTTATTAAAATGGTTTCAATTATATGAGTAAAATGTTTTATTTATTTTATATATAATTCTTCCTTTGTTTCATATATAATTATAATTAATCAACGCATTAATTAATTGGGAAACTATGGTTAGTACTCTCACTTTGGGGGCAATTTCAAGATAGCTCATGAAAAGGAGCTCTCATGAATGCCATGATTTCTTTTTTCTCATTAAAGAGGATTTGATGGGAGCGGCCTAAGCAAGGGTGGAAGAAATTGAACACGGATGAATCTTGTAGTGAGCCTCACGGCCTGGCTAGTTGTGGGGGAGTGGTGAGGAATGATGATGGGCATTGGGTGGTTAGGTTTAGTAAGTGAATTGGAGTCACCAGCAACTTTGCTGCTGTGTTATGGGGGGCTGCGTGAAGGCCTGAAGCTGTGTTGTTGCACTTTAAATATACTTTGTCTTGAAATTGAGATGGATGCCAAGTCCATTGTTGATGTGTTGTGGAATGCAGATTATGTAAATGAAATTATATCTCCTATTTTGGATGATTGTAGGCAACTTCTCACCCAATTCCATCAAGTTCGTATTAAGCATTGTTTCCGGCAGGGCAATCAATGTGCTAATGGTTTAGCAAGGATGAGTTTTATGATAGTTCGCCTGTGGACATCTTAGATGTTTTTGAGGGAGACCTCAATGGGATGTATTTTAACAGGATATGTCCTGAACTTTGTTTTGGTGTTTAGTTCTTTAATGAAATTGTCTTTCATCAACCAAAAAAAAAAAAAAAAAGATTTCTTTTTTCTTCATAGAAAAATTGATGCACAGCAGTACAAGGGTACAAGGCCAACTGAATCAACTAGTAGGTTATTCACATCAAGATTGAGAAAATGTAAGATAGTAGAATTGTGTGAGAATGACTCATTATAACATATAGGGTTTGTTCTTTGCCTTTGTTTATATCAATAAGTCATAGGTGGGCATGGAAAGATCGCAATTTGGACAAAAATTCATGATAGCCAAAGCCCACAATCTTCACTGGACCTTTTTTTATTTTATTTTATCTTTTTTTTTAAATTTTTTTTTAATTTTTTTTAAAATTTCTTTTATTTAGAAACAATCTTCATTGGACCTCATTACGATAAGCTGGAGCTGAAGGTGTTCAATAGCTACTGGACTCAGGCCTGTTACCTGTTATAATATAGGGGAAGCGGAAATCCTAATAAAGCAAAGGCACAGTCCAATGAAGCCACAGGTTTTTCTCTAAGAGCCTATTCTGTTGATAAGGTTTTTGTTTGTTTAAGTTCGAATTTTTAGATCAAGAGTCTTATAGTTCAATTAATACGTTTTAATGTTTTTATTAGGAACGTCTAGGATTCAAATTCTCAGACCCCATTATTGTAAGTATCGAGATATCAAAAAATTAAAATTTTTGACTTCTTGAATTGTTGAGATATCATGTCTTATTGTTTTAAAGGGGAGAAAGAAAACAATCTAGGTGGCCATTATGGTGAGGTATTATAAGATTTTCACAGTCCAATCATATTTACTCAAAAAAAAAAAAAATCCTATAATATAAGACCTTACTTCTTCTTCTTTTAATTTATTATCATGTTTTTTTGAAATACTTTTTTATTTATTATTATTTTTTTTTGCAATATTATAAGACGAATATTCTATTTTAAGAGATATTCTTTTGTTTGGGCCCACTATTGCCTAAATGGCCTAATGATTGAGTCGCCTCTACTCTTAATGGGGGACAATGCTGAACCAACATTCTTTTAAACACAAAGTCAAATAATTATCGAAGTCCTTGATTGATCAAATTGAAGCTCAATATAAGGGTATTGAACCACCTGTAATCACATCAAATAGAATAAAATTACAATCCTCTCATACACCAACAAACGAACACAACGTATATGGTGAAGTAATTTGTGAGGTGTTTGAGCTCATTTCTCCATTATTAGGTCTTTGAATCGATCTAAATTTTTTGTTTTCTTCTTCTTTTTTGGTTGGTGACACTATTTGTTTGATGAAAAATCTTTAGTGGTGTAAGGATTATTATGTGTATGGCATTTGAGGTGTCTGGTTGACTTGTAGGCCTTGTTTGGATTTTTTTTTTGATCACTCATCACTCTTCACTTAATTTCTGTCACTCATTACCTATCACTTATCACTCATCACTAAAAACACCCCATCCCGTTTGGCACCATCACTCACTTGTCATCATTCAATATTTTTCAACTGTTTGTGGGCCTCATACCTGTCACTTAGTGTAGCTTTTACTTCTTTTTTTTCTTTTTCTTTTTTTCAACCCCCAATACCCAAACTCACCAAACCCAATGAAAAAAAAAAAAAAAAACTAGAAACCCAAACTCACTGAACCCAGTGAAAGAAGAAGAAGAAAAAAAAAACCCAGAAACCCGAACCTGCTGAAATAATAATAAAAAAAAAAAAAAAACCTAAACCCAGTGAAAGAAGAAGAAAAAAAAAACCCAGAAATCGCATAAAGTGGAAAAAAAATATAAAAACCTAGAAACCACACGCAGTGAAAGAAGAAGAAGAAGCCACCTAGTGTGAAGAAAAAAGAAAGAAAAAAAAAAAGGATGAAGAAACCGCACGCACCGAACCAGTGAAGAAAGAAAAAAAGAAAAGAAAAAGAGAGGGTCAAATGTTGCGGCTGAGTCTAACAGTGGGACTAGGTATGTGATGTTATTTACGGAAATGCCATTGAAAATAGAATTATGGAAACTGAAAACACCTAAAATATGTTTTCAGTTTTCATAACCCATCACTCAAAAATCAGAGAATTAAGTGATGGAAACAAAAACTGAAAACAGAGTTATGAAAAACCAAACAGACTTTTCAACTATGGGTCTCACCATTTTTGAGTTATGAGTGATGGAAACAGAGTTATGAGTTATGGAAACACAAAATCCAAACACTCCCGTAGGGTCTTTGAGCCATCTTTATTTGACGAGATTTTGAAACATGACGCGGTGGAATAGAAAGCTATGTACCATGCAAATGTAAAAACACTTTGAACAATTGACACTAGTTCTAGTTGTCCACTTTACAACCAAAAAAAAAGATGGTCTCTTAATTTTTTCCAAAAAAAAAAAAAAAAAATTCATTACGAAAGTAAACTAAATTATCCTTACAAAGCAAGTGAAGTCTCATCCTCTTCGAGGATTTTAGTAAATTTCTTATCATCAAATAAGAAATTTAAGATTCAAATTGTATTTATTACATAAACTAATTGGACGATAAATCAATTATAAAATAATGCTGTAAGTTATTATTATTTTTTTATCTCTATTTTATAAAAAAATTGTCTCACCCACTCTTTTTGGACGAGTCTTTTGGCCAAATATTGCAAAAAAACGGAGTTTATTGTTATTATAAGCTCTATTCAAAGTTATTTAGCAAAATGAGGAGAGAAACTAAATTTTAGCAACACCATTGCTGAAATTGTAAGAAAAAGTATGAGAGAGAAGAAAGTTGAGTGATGTGATTGGGAGGAAGAAAAAAATGAATTTCGGTAATGAAATTACTGAAATTCTTGTCCTGCCCAAGCTCTGCCCATGAAGTGCCCCAGAGGGAGTGCTCGAATAGTTTACCAATTGTGACAACCAAGTTGCCGAAATTGTAGGGAATTAAGGAGAGAGAAAATATGAATTGTGGCAACCAAGTTGCCGAAAATGGGAGAAAAAAAAAGTTGTTGCCGAAATTTGGGGAGGAATTAAAAAAAAAAAAATGCTACATCCACAATATTTTTACAACAAATCACAAGTGATTAGTTGTTATTAGTTCAAATTTAACACTGAGATTACTTTTTTAATCCATTAATAACAACCAGTAATAGCTTGTCATTTGGAATTTGTTGTAAAAATGGTATGCACATATCATTTCTCAAAAAAAAAAAGAAAAAAAGTGGCAATTGATTTATGGCAATGGCATTGCCAAAATAGAGGAGGAAAAAAAATTTGTGGGAATGGATTTGTGGCAATGACATTGCTGAAATGGCATTGTCGAAATAGAAGAGAAAAAAAATTGTGGGAATGAATTTGTGGCAATGGCATTGCTGAAATAGGAGGGAAAAAATCTTTTGTTGCAATTGGTTTGTGGCAATGGCATTGCCGAAATAGAGGGGAAAAAAATTGTGGGAATGAATTTGTGGCAATGGCATTGCTGAAATAGAAGGAGAAAGAAAAAAAATTGTTTGATTTTTGGCAATGGCATTGCTGAAATAGGAAATTGGAGGAGAGAGAGAGCTGTCTGAATAAAAAAAAATATATAGTACACATATTCTTATTATTCAGTAGTTTTTTTGACCTGTTTTGTGTGTATGTCATGTTCCTTCCTTGTATTGTAAGTGAAGAGTCAATCAACCAATCACCTCACCTCGTCATTTGATTCTTATTCTCTGCTTAGAATATATTCATTGATCATTCCAAATAAAACCACCTATTGATATCACGCCTAAATCTATCTCAGATATTCTTTTTTGTATTTTTATTTCTCCTCTTCGTAATAAAAGGCAAGTACCCTTGTCTTTTTATTTCTCCTCCCTCGCTGAAGGATTGCATCTCCTCAAAAAGAAACCTTGACCATTACAATAGTAATGAACAACAGTGCCATTGAGAAAAATGAATAACTTTTCTACCATCTACACTAAAACATAACAACAGTATTAATATATTAACACTACACAACCATTGCAATGCAATACAAACAAGACAGATTATATAATCTTCATTTTGCTTCTTTTAAAACAAGACAGATTATATAATGTTCTCATGCACCCATACGATAATTATCAAACAAATTTCTAATATCGTACAATTTTTATTATTATTATTATACCTAAAACTTAGATATTAAGGTTTATGAGCATATATTAACCTTTTTTTTTTTATTTTGGTTTTCTTATGGCATACATTTATATTATAGGCTAACAAACTAAGTATTTCTTTAAGGAAATATATGTCAATTTTGAAATATATTTTTGCTATATGAAATTTTAGGCAAGTATTCATGGACAAATAATTTAAAACATATCATACAAATCAATTTATGTTGCAAAACACATAATACAAAAACAAGATTTGCATGAACAAATAATTTAACAAAAACAAGATTTTCATGCTTAGCTATGCCCCTAAAACATATTAACATGAATATTATAAAAAGAAAAGTAACTACTTAAGAAATGTAACTCACCTTGTAAGAGATAAAGAACGAATAGATATTTGCAAGTGATGTTCCTTATAGTTGTTTGTAGAATGTATGGCACGCATGAATTGAAAATGGTTGGTAGAATTATGAGGGGAATAAGAGTGGAGAAGAAGGTTGATGGAATTTATAGGGGAAAAATAGTAGAAAACAAGAACTGTGAAAATTTTAGTAACATTAGTGTTGTTGTTTAAATAGGATGCAAGTTTCATATCAGTTAAATTCTTAGATTTTAAACTATATAATTAGATACGCAATTGACCAAATACAACACAACACAGATGGGACACTCTTATACAAATAAATTACTTAACTATAAACATATATTCACAGCAAAGAATCTCCGCAAAGAATCTTTGCAAATATCTCAATTTCTTTATTTTTTTTTGTTTACAGTGTGCACATCAATCATTTTTTTTTTTCCGTATTGTAAGAATCTATGTACTTTCTTTGTTTTTGTTTTTGTTTTTTTTTTTTTTCTTTTTTATACAACGTGCACATCAATCATTTTTTTCTTCCGTATTGTAAGAATCTATTTACTTTTTTTGCTTTTTTTGTACAGCGTGCACATAAGAGCACTTGTAGCAGTGGAGCTAAATAGCTATATAGCTATTTTAGCTCCACCAAAAACAGTCGCACAGCAGTGGAGCTAAACTTATTTTTTTTAGCTTCATTGCTATAATGCACATCTATCTATGGATGTGCACTATAGCTGAGAGTTAAAAATAATAATAATTTTTTATTCCTCTAGCCGGATTAAAATATTATTTTTTCCTTTTTTTTTTCTTTTTTTTTTCTTCTCAGAACTCTCACAATCTCTCAACTTTCAGACCTCTCACGTTGCCGCCCCCCTGACCCATGCTGCTAACACATGCAGCCACAGACCAGCTCCGACCACGGCAACCCCCACCACCACATCAGTCACAAATCCAACCATACCCACACTCATCAAACCCACCACCACCAATATCAATCACCACCTCCACCACCACGGCAAGCCCCACCACCACCACCACATTAGTCACAAACCCAACCACACCCACACTCGTCAAACCCACCACTAACAGGAAAAAAGAAAAAGAAAAAAAAGCAAACATTGGCAAAACCCATGGCCAAAATGGTTTCTTCTGCAATTTTTTCCTTTGAACCAAAAAAAAAAAAAAAAAAAAAACCATGAACTAGAGGTTGATAGAGGCGTGGTGGTGGACCTAGTGGCATTGCTTTAGTTGGGTTGAGCGGAACTGAAGCTTGGTTGGACAGAGAAATAAAGAGAGAATAGTTGAATAAATGGAGAAGGAGATGAGGAGAAAAAGTAACCAAAAGATAAAACAATAAAAAATAAGAAATGGTTGAAAGTTAAAAGGTGTGGCTGAGGGTGGATGAGATAAGAGGAGTACGTGTGTGGAGGAGAAAAACAAAGAGGAAAAAAAAAAAAAAAGAAGAGAAGGAAAAGAAAGAAATGTGTATTTGGATGAAAAAAAATAAGATAATGGGAAAAATAAAATAAAGAATAATAAGAAAATAAAATTAAGAAATGTTACCATAATATTTTTGCAATAAATTTTAAGTAATAGGTTATTACTATCTAATATTGGTGAGAATTTTTTTTTTTTTTTTTTTGATGGTGGTGGTTGCAATGGCGGTGGTGGTAATGACAATGGTGGTGGCAATGTCTGTGATTGTTGTTTATTGTAGAGAATATATTATTTTATCATGTGGCGGTGGCGGCGGAGGAGGTGGAAGAGTTTGCGGCGGCGGCGGTGGAAGAGTCAGTGGCGGTGGCGGTAGCGGCTGCAAGTGGTTGTAATTGTTGTTTATTGTAGTGGATATATTATTTTATTGTGTTAAAAGCTAAAATAGATCTACTGCTGCAGCATGTGAGTAGGTAAAATAGATAAAGTAACTTTTTGTAGTGCCAAATAGCTATATTTTTAGCTCCACTGCTGTGAATGCTCTAAAAATCTATGTACTTTCTTTACTTTCTTCTTTTTTTTTTTTTTTTTTTTTTTTTTTTTTTTTTTTATAGTGTGCACATCAATCATTTTTTTCCGTATTGTAAGAATCTATGTACTTTCTTTACTTTTTTTGTTTATTGTGTGCACATTAATTATTTTTTTTCTTCTGTATTGTAAAAATCTATGTACTTTCGTTGTTTTTTTTTTTTTTGTTTACAGCGTGCACATCAATCATTTTTTTTCTTCTATAAGAATTTATGTACTTTTTTTTTTGGTTTACAGCGTGCACACAATCATTTTTTTTTCTTCCATTTCGTATTATAAGAATCTATGTACCTTTTTTAAGAATAAGAATCAATGTACTCATTGTACTTGAATCTATCATTATTTGTTTCATAGGGTACTTTTACAATACGAAATAAAAAGACAAACCAAACTGCTTCGGTCAAGGGTACTTTATGAGGAGATACAATTCTTCAGCGAGGGAGGAGAAATAAAAAGACAAAAAAGAATCTCTGAGATAGATTTAGGCGTGATATCAATAGGTGGTTTTATTGGGAATGATCAATGAATATATTCCAAATAGAGAATAAGAATCAGATGAAGATGTGACGTGATTGGTTGATTGACTCTTCACTTACAATACAAGGAAGGAACATGACATACGCACAAAACAGATCCAAAAAACTACTGAAGAATAAGAATATGTGTACTGTATTTTTTTTTTTATTCAGACAGCTCTCTCTCTCCCCTCCAATTTCATATTTTGGCGATGCCAATGCCAAAAATCAAACAAATTTTTTTTTCTTTTTCCTTCTATTTTGGCAATGCCATTGCCACAAACCAATTGCAACAAAATTTTCTTTTTCCCTCCTATTTCGGCAACGCCATTGCCACAATTTTTTTTCCCTCTATTTTGGCAATGCCATTGCCACAAACCAATTGCAACAAATTTTTTTTTCCCTCCTATTTCAGCAATGCCATTGCCACAAATTCATTCCCATAATTTTTTTTTCCCTTCTATGTCAGCAATGCCATTGCCATTGCCACAAATCCATTCCTACAAATTTTCCCCCCTCTATTTTGGCAATGCCATTGCCACAAATCAATTGCCACTTTTTTTTATTTTATTTTTTTTTATTTTTAGAAATGATAGTTTTACAACATTTTTACAACAAATCCTAAATGACAGGTTGTTACTGGTTGTTATTGTTGGATTAAAAAAGTAATCTCACTGTTAAATTCAAATTTGAACTAATAACTACTAATCACCTATGATTTGTTGTGAAAATGTTGTAAAAATATTATGGACGTAGCACTTTTTTTTTAATTCCTCCCTAGATTTTAGCAACCACTTTTTTTTCCTCCAATTTTTGGCAACTTGGTTACCACAATTCATATTTTCTCTCTCCTTGATTCTCTACAATTTCGGCAACTTGGTTGTCACAATTGGTAAATCATTCGGGCACTCCCACTAGGGCACTTCACGGGCAGAGCTTGGGTAGGACAAGAGATTACCAAAATTCATTTTTTTCTCCCTCCCAATCACATCACTCAACTTTCTTCTCTCTCATACTTTTTCTTACAATTTCGGCAACGTTGTTGCCGAAATTCAGTTTCTCCCCTCATTTTGCTAAATAACTTTGAACAGTGTCTATAACAACAATAAACTCCAGTTTTTGCAATATTTGGCCAAAAGAGGAGTTATTTATTTATTTATTTATTTATTTTTTTGATAAGTAGAGTCATGACATTTATGCAACAATAATTATAGTGAAAAAGGGACAAATTTTTGGGTAGGTATATGATCCGAATAATATATTAAATGCAAACATGGGAGTAAATACAAAATTTAAGAAGCTAAAAATTAGTTCAGAAATCTAATTAATTATGGGTGGAAGGAACTGTTAAGATTTGTCTTGCATGGTTCTTTTCTTTTTTTTCTTTTTCTTTTTTATACAATGTAGAATTCTATTCTAGCTTAATCTAAGTGTGTGTTTGGATCCACTGAAGTTGCTGCGTTTCACGTATAAGTTTCAGTTTTTTTTTTTTTTTTTTTTTTTTTTTTTTTTTTGTGACGCTAAAACGCTACTGTTCATCACTGTTATGAACAGTAGCCGCAACTTTTGACCGTGAACAGTGTATATGTGCACTATTTACGAACCCACAACTTACACTTTTCATAAACTTTTTCATTAAAAATGGGTTCACGGTACTATTCACACATTTAAAAATTATTTTGCTACAATGTTTTCAGTTTTCAATTTCAGCAAAATAAGTTCTATCCAAACAGACCTTAAGTGTATATGTGTGTAAAACTCATTCCTAGAGACTTGCATGCTTCTGAATATTGTACAGTGATCTTAATTCATAAAAATCATAAACCACTGTTGCTTGGGCCCGCTTTAATTGTCACTTATAAAAAATATGTTTGAGCCTTGGAATCTCCAATTTCTTTAGCTGGACTTGTCCTTGTCTGGCTTTCTCAATTTTATTCATTATAACTTTAGAAGCCCACACTTATCTTCTTTTTGGACTTTTGAAGATGAGTGCGTGGAGCGGTGGAGGGTGGATTCGGAAGGCATCTTTCTCATCAGAGTCGAGACACGGAGCTCTCTCTAGTGGGGGTCACATGTATTGTCATAAAATAATTTTTTTATTTGTATTTATTACTTTGATCTATTACATGTCAGTAATTACAAAAAAAAAAAAAAAATTAATTTTGACATTTATTTTGTTATATTTTGGCATTGGAGCTTTGAGGAAAGAACATATGTACAGACATCATCACATATCTGCTCAATCTTAATGGCTTTGATCTATTACTTACTTTTTTTTTTCTTTTTTCTTTTTTTGTTGTGGTAGGCCCAATTGAGTTGAAATTGAAAGTACTCACCACTTTGTAGATGACAAATTTATAGTGGATTCTGTTAATGTGTGTCCTAAGGGCACACAATAACTAACTATTTTGGGAAATTTTTTTTTGGAAATTGAAAAAGTATTGACAATTTTTTCAATTTTCGAGAAAATATTTACAAAAATAAATAGCTTAATGTGTACTCTTAGGACACACATTAATCAGACCCATTTATAATTGGTGTGCCATAATGCCAATAAGTAATGTAGCGGGATTGTTTTGGGGGAATCGAAGGAAAGGAAAAGGAAAAGAGAAGGAATTGGTAGGAAAAAGAAAAAGTTGATTTCTAGGGAATGGTGAAAGACTAATAAAGATGATTACTTTCAAGAAAACGCGTACACCTCTCAATAAACTCTATAGAATTGCATGAAAGAGGGTATTTTGTAGATAAAGTTTAAATTCTTGTTGGGCATTTTAGTTTAAACAGTTGGAAATTATTTTTCTACCCAATATATATATATTTTAACCCAAAAAATATATATTATATATATATTAGTACATAAATCTGTTACCAACAATAAAAAATAGTTCAAACATTCACGTTTGAAGCATAATGTGTGTCTAAGGGCACACAATAACTAACTATTTTGAGATTTTTTTTTTTTTTTTCAGAAATTGAAAAAGTATTGACAATTTTTTCAATTTGTAAGAAAATATTTTTAAAAATAGATAGTTTAATGTATTCTTAAGACACACATTAATCGGATTCATTTATAGTTGATGTGCCATTAAGTAATGTAGCGGGATTGTTTTGGGGGAATCGAAGGAAAGGAAAAGGAAAAGAGAAGGAATTGGTGGGAAAAAGAAAAAGTTGATTTCTAGGGAATGGTGAAAGGCTAATAAAGATGACTACTTTCAAGGAAAAGGAAAAGAGAAGGAATTGGTGGGAAAAAGAAAAAGTTGATTTCTAGGGAATGGTGAAAGACTAATAAAGATGACTACTTTCAAGAAAACGCGTACTCCTCTCATTGAACTCTATAGAATTGCATGAAAGAGGGTATTTTGTAGATAAAGTTTAAATTCTTGTTGGGCATTTCAGTTTAAACAGTTGGAAATTATTTTTCTACCCAATATATATATTTTAACACAAAAAAAAAAAAAAAAAATATATATATATATATATATATAATATTAGTACATAAATCTGTTACCAACAATAAAAAATAGTTCAAACATTCACGTTTGAAGCATAATTTTTTTTTTGATTGATTCGTTTAGGTTTATGGTTAATTTTAACCTAGACATTACTATGATCTTAGGTACGGTTCTATGGTTTTTATCTTTAAAAATAATATTATTTTTTTTATGGGTAAATGCATGATCACCTTGAATAGGTGTTACAACAATAAGTAGTGCCAAGAGTCTTACAGTTTAGTAGAGGAGTTTGAGTAATATTATTTGTAATTTTTAGAAATATGTGTACGTGAAAAAGTATATGAAAATGTATATAATGTTGTTTAAAAACTGAAAATGTGTGCTTGAACTATTCTACCAAACAGGCCAGAGATTCTAAAGTTCAATTATTGTAACTATCTAAATATAAAAATAAAAAATGTTACAACTCACCTTCAGTTGCCCCCTCCCTCGTGTCTGATCAATGTTCTTAAAGATGAGGCTCTTTTGTTTTCTCCTTTGTAATTTTCTTTGTTTTTTAATAAAATTTTCTAGTTCCAAAAAAAAAAAAAAAAAAAAAAAAACTCACTAATAAGAAGTTTTTAAGTTAAAAAATAAATAAAAAATAATAATAATACTGATAAGAAGCTAGCTATTTACTATTTACTGTTCTCAATACATGAAAATTGAATTGACTTTAAGAGTATGAGGTCCAACTTTTAACACGGAAACTACCATAATATTGCAATGTATAAGTATGATACCAAGCTTAAAAAGTTACATGTCGCGCCAAAAGCAAGACTACGTTAATTAGAAAAGTCTCATCATGTTTGCATAGACTTTGATATACTATTTCTCAATAGATTATGTTTTGAAATATCGAAAATTTAATTTAGTTATCGAAGTGGTGGGCGGCCCCACTTTTGAAATGCAATCATAGAAAATGAACTATTGTGATGGGTTGATTTGCGATTTGTCTGTGAGAAAGGCAATAAAAAAATAAAAATTTCTTTGTGAGAAAGAAAAAAAAATTTATTTTAACATCATGAATCTTAAAATGAAGAACAGATGAATAGTGTATTATAAAATTGATTATATAAAATAAATAAAATGATTTTTTAATGACACAAAAAATATTCATTTTTTCACATAACTGAATGGAATGATTGAGAAGCATACAATTTTATATACAAGAAAAATGGATCAAAGTTTAATTCTTTTTGCATTTTAATTGCATATTGATATACAATTACAATAAAAATAAAAATAAAAATGTTAGAGAAATCTCAAAGAAAGCGTGGACATAAGGCCCAAAATTGTCATGACACTTTGCTCGATCAAAAAACAGAGAGAGAGGTCCGATGGGAAGCTATAATATATATCTGAAAAATTGAGTGATACTAAGTTGGGGATGAGAGAGAAATTGAAGTAGATGAAATAAAATGAGAGTGAAAGTTATGGCTGTGTTCTCATTATGGTAAGTAAAATAGGGAATTACGGATACTTATATAGTGTTTATATACATAGTGAGATCAGTGCCAACGCTTCCCTAACTCCTATACCAGACATTAATGAATGCCGTTTTCTCAACAAAAAAGAAAAGAAAAAGAAGACATTAATGAATGCCGTTTAATAATGAACACTAATAACTGAATTATGAAACAGAAATCAATTTCTAGCTAAGTCTACTAATTATCCAATATAAGTCTGACACGTGTCAGACTTAACAAAACCATAAGTTTATATTCATGGACTTGTATTATGCGGAACAAATGTTGATTCCTATGTAAATGACACGGATCACATAGGAAGTCATGAGTGCGACATGTAGTTTTATAATAATAACATCCAGAATCGATATTGGAAAATCTCAAGGAAAAAGGACAAGAGAGGAAATGCATAGGAAAACAAAGAAAAAAAAAAAAACTTTGATATATTCATTAGGGGGATTGGTGAAAGACTAATAGCTACTTTTCTTGAAAAGCTAAAAATGTGTAGGCTTCTCTTTGAACTTTGTTTTGTAGGATTGTGTAGAAGCTGGAATATGGATATCTAAGTCAAGAAGGCATCTTGGCATCTCATGAGATTTCTCTATTAACATGTGAAACTCATGTGGAATCCCTGTGGAATTCATAAAATTGACTTATAAGATAATTTTTTATAAGCATATATTACTAGGGTTGAGCATAGATCCGGCTCACCCAACTTGAAAGATCTTGGGCGGGTCTGATGGATGCTCAAGTTAGGCTCGGGTCAAATACTCAAGTTTATTTTGGATCTTGGGTTAGGGTTTAGTCAACTTGACTTGACCGATTAATATTTTTTTTAAAAAAACCCTGATCAGTAAATTCACAACCACGATTGGTTGAATTCGTTTTGGGATTTTCAACTTCGAATATAAAGCTCATAAAATTCTTACATGAACAATTAAAAAGAGAACAATTTACTATTTTTTGTTTTGTTGCCATGCTAACCTTAGTTACTTACTTGTGCTAGCTTTTGTAAGCTTTCTAAACCTTGTTGAAAGCTTCTCATACTCTTACTATTTCTTTAACGTTGTATTTTTGTGGATTTTACTCAATAATAATATTCTATCTTCTCTTCCCCACCCCCCCGGGCAGCCCTCCTCCAAAAAAAAGAGAGAGAATAATTTGAAATAGAATTAAGAGAAATTTAAAAAGCTATAGATTAATTATAGTAG
Source organism: Quercus robur (assembly GCF_932294415.1). Classification (NCBI taxonomy): domain Eukaryota; kingdom Viridiplantae; phylum Streptophyta; class Magnoliopsida; order Fagales; family Fagaceae; genus Quercus; species Quercus robur. The sequence goes on from NC_065540.1 coordinate 9,124,658, forward strand.
AGATTAGAAACCAAAGCCATAAATTTGGTTGAAAATGCATTAAAACAAAAATTTCCTTTATCACGAATAGGAAATGAAACTAAATAAATTTGTTTAAATGGAAAGAAATTAATGTATTTAAGGATATATGATATTTGCTTCAATGTATAAAGCATTGTAATCAGTCAAAGAAGGGTAAAAAAGACAAGAGCAAGTTAAGGAGTAATATTTCTCATTTAAGAACATATGTATTTAAGAAAAAAAAATTATGATTTTATATTCTGAATATGGTGTCCAAAAATAATTATTCTTGGGATGAAGTTTAACTACAAAATTAGTTGTATTCTAAGGATACAAACTTATTCAATATTTTTTTATTGAAGGTAAATTTTAACAAATCCATCATCAGATCACATCTTCTTTTTATATATTCCATGCTTGCAAAATTTCTAGAAAATTAAAGATCAATAGTTATGTCATCAATAAATTATTTAAATTGCAAGTTTTTGTAGTTTAAAATTATGCATAAAATATGAGCTTATAGATTATGTGGGGCCCAAAATCTGCGGTCCCAGCCCACCTTGTATTAAGGGCCCAAAGCCCAGGCTGAGGAGCCCTACTATCAAGGACGTATGATGAAAGTCCCTTAAAGGCCCAAGGATATGGCCGAGGACGATCTCACGCTCAACACCTCACAAAACGCCTGAAGTAAAGGACAAACTCAGTACAAGAGCATTACAAGGGAGAAAGCTGCCCACACTGTAATGTGGAGCCCAGCACCTGACAAGCCCATACTCCAGACCCTGCTATTCAACTTTCCCCAACCACCCCCAACCACTCTGACATATGGATTGATAGGACGAGTACTTACCCCAAGAAAGGAAAAACTGACACGTAGGTGAAAAACGGGAAGTAAATACTAGTATAAAAGGAAAAGAGAGCTGAGACAAAAAAGGGGGGGGGGGGGGAGGATCCTACAAAAAAAGGGGAAAAATGGTGAGGATGCGATGCTCCTCGGACTAAGTCCGAGTAGTCAAACCTTTTAAACTACATCGATGTAAGGCTTAGCTATACAGGCCAAACCTACCTTCGTATGAACTTCCATGAAAATCATGACTAAACCGCCGTCCAACGACCAAGGTCCAGCCTTTCTATCCCACTCTCTATGACTTATATTGTTCGGGCCTTTTACATACGAGGTCAATGTCATTCTTGGGTTGTTAAAAATTGTGTCCCTACAGATTATATAGTAAATAATATTCAATTAACACAAAATTTGACATGTGTATTAAAAGCATAAAGAACATGCAATTTAAATGTTAGATTTCCCAAATACATATTGAGTAGTGTTGTAGTTTTAGACTACAAACAATTTTGTAGCTAAAATTTGTCTTTATTCCTAACATATTTTTTCTTCTTAACTTAGAATGTTTCATAAATTATTTGTCAGTCATAACCATCTTTTGAAATTTTCCTAATGCAAACCTTTTGAAAATTAAAGTTACCTTTTGAGTCTTGTCTTCCTCGATTAAATCTTAATTTCAAATTTGAATCCTATTTTAAATTTGGTCATTCATTATGTGTCACAAAAATTAAACTAATCAAATAATAGTAAATTGAAGAAGGAAACCGTGTTGTGATTCAGCTTTGCATAATCTATAGCTTGTGATCTCCAAAATAGTCCCATAATTTCTTAGAAAAACACATTTGCATTCTTAAAAGTATATGAATTGAAACATACATATCCATTGAACTAGTGCTTTGCAATTTTGTCTTATTTTTGGATATTGTTAATTTTGTCTGTTCAAATGTAGAATCAAGTGGAAGAATCTTAACCTGACCTGACCACCACATTTAAAATTTAAAATAAAGGAGAGAGAGAAACCCAACCGGACCCAAGACTCGAAATTTCGAGTTGGGTCGAGTTCTTCTCTAGCAGACCCGATTTTTACCGGGTTGGACTATGGGTGGCCGTAAAACTGACTTGATCCAACCCAATCGTAGTCTTACATATTTTGATTTTTAAAGAAAAATTTACATATATTACTCTTTTTTTTATTTTTTATTTTTTATTTTTATAGTACATCTATTACTTTGATCTACCCTTAATTTGTGTCAGGGTCAAGGTTGGATTCAAGGTCCATTTAAAAAAATGTTAGATTTATTGTTTTAGGGCTCATTTATTATATTTTAAAAATTCATCAATCACATTTATTATCATATTAGTTTATACTTTATAGTAAAATAGATAATAACTTTTAATATTTTCATTTATTATAAAAGTAGATTATAACTTTAATATTTTCATTTATTAAATGGGAAGTGTGTAGAAGTTACTATCTCAACCTCAACTGACTGAATCTAATTAGCTATTTCCTGTTCTCAGAAAATGAATTCACAATAAGGTTGAATTTTTTATAAGGGCCTATTTTACGTGTGAGGAATAGATTTTACAATGTGAAATGTGACCGCAATGATAGGTACAGTTGTAATAATGTTCACTTCAAAGAGTCAATTTGGGTTTCACCCAGAAAGTTCCATGATATTGCAATGTAAAAGTGTGACTTGAAAAGTTATTCTCTATATCAAAAAAAGAAAAAGAAAAGTTATTCTCCAAAAACAAAAGTTTAAAAAGTTTACTGACCACACCAAAAGCAAGACTACATCAAAGTCTCCTCTTGCTTGCATTAATCTCACTCACCCTCGTTTCATGTGTTGCATACTTTTTATTATTAACGTGAAAGTGAATGTTACGTCAGTCACATCAATTTATATATAATAAAAAAATATAAAATTTATATAATTTTTTTTGAAAATGACACAGTTTTCCTATTTAAATATAACCATAACGGCATCCTATTTATTCCAAGGGAGATTTTGAGTCTGTTTAGAACCTAATTATGTTGTTAAATTTAAAATTTTTTTTACTAAAAGTATTATATGTAAAAATAAAAATTAACTGAAATAAAATAATAAGATATATGAGTAGTATTAAAAAGTATAATAAAATTTATAAATAATAATAAAAATAAATTAAATAATAAAATAAATTAGTAAATTAAGCATGCAAATGCACACGAAGAGATCGCTTATTTGTTGCAGTAGATCTATGACAAGACCATGTGAGAGAGAGGGAGAAAATTTTGATAAATTTAGATAAAAATGAGTGTACGTCAAGAGAATAGAGGGGGAAAAATCTGATGATGTGTGCATAGCAGAAGTGACTATGGGCAATCTCAAGGAAAAAGAGGGGAAATCTGTAAGAAAGAGAAAAACTTCACTTGATGATATCTCAAGTCTTAGTGAGCGGGGACCAAAGATAGTTACTTTTTTTCCATACAAAAAAGAAAAGAAAAAAGATAGTTACTTTTTCAGAAAAAGAAAAAATAGGTGGGTTTCTCTTGGAACTTTAATATTTATATTTTTGATGAGTCCGTTTCATAAAATTTTATAAAAAGAATTAGTTATATTTCTATAAAATTATTTTTTAAAATATTTATTAATAAATATCTTAAGGATATCCCTTAGTAAAATATTTTTGGATAAATTTGTTGTTAAATTGAATAATATTTAGGAATAACGATATCTACTTTTATTGTATATTTTAACAAGAAAAATAGATAATAAAAAAAAAATTCCACTACGGGTAAATGCATGCTCACAGCTTGATTAAGTACTTACATAGTTACATGAAGTACTAGGCCAAAAAAAAAAAAAAAAACAAGGTACTGACATGAACAGAAAAAGTTTTCTATATTCCTTGGGGTTTCCGGTTTCCCCTCTTTTAACTTGATGATGGTCTTAGGACTATATTAGAGTCTCCCCTTGCTTGCATTCAGTCACCCTCTTCCTAATTCCTTTTTCACTTACTTCAATTATATTGACAAACCCTTCCACAGCTCTCCTTCTCCTCCCTTCAGATCTTCTCATCTGTCTATTCATAAATCCCAGCTCTCCTTCTCCTTCCTACAGATCTTCTCATCTTTCTACTCTTAAATCCCAATGGCCTCGTCTTCCTGTTTGACCCAACAACCCAAAACCTTTGATGTCTTCTTGAGTTTCAGAGGTGAAGATACCCGGCATAGTTTTATAAGCCATTTGTATATGGCTTTGTCTCAGAGAGGTATTCACACCTTTATCGATAATGATCTCCCTAGGGGAGAAGAAATTTCTGTAGAACTTCTCAAAACTATTGAGAGCTCAACCACGTCAATAATCATATTTTCTGAAAATTATGCATTCTCTACTTGGTGTTTGGAAGAGCTTGCTAAGATTGTTGAGTGTAGAACAAATAAGCAATCAGTGCGACCGGTTTTTTACAGAGTGGATCCATCAGAAGTTCGTAAGCAAGAAGGAAAGTTTGGGGAAGCATTAACTATGCATGAACAAAAATTTATTGATAAAAAAAAGATACAAATGTGGAGGAAAGCTCTATGTGAAGCAGCCAATCTCTCTGGTTGGGACTCCAAAAATAGGTATTTACTTAGTGATTACTCTTGTTTTAGTTGTTCTTAAGGAGTTTTTATTTTTTTATAAGCAATTTTTAAAAAAGTTTTAATTGTTTTTGTGATCACTATTAAAGTTTACTAGTGTGTAATCCGTACAATTAAAAATAATAACAAATACATTCAAATTTTGCTTTTTTATTTTTTATTTTTTATTTTTATTTTTTAAGAAGAAGCACAAATTATACATAGTATTAATTTACACATTTTTTAAACCATACATTTATATAATATGTAATGATTTCTTATTTTATATATAAATATATATATACACACACGTATAATTTATAATTTAATTGGATTTAGATTTTTCAGTTTTTACACCCAATAATTCGCTTGTCATAAAAATTTTAAAAATTAGATGGACATGTGACGCAAAATTGGACTTCAATTAAAATCTAATTTAGAATCTAATTAGGTTCAGACTTTTCAATTTTTACACTTAATAATTCACTTGGTACAAAATTAAGAATTGGATGAGACAAAATATATATATTTAATAATGTATATTATTAAATAAGGACTACCATTAATTGCTTGATATTTTTTTTTATTATATAAATTTACCAAATTATGAAAGTATTCTTTTCTTTTCCATATCTTGTTATTATAGTAATAAAGATGGAAATAAAAGAACTTAATATTATATTATCTTTTCAATTATTAATCAGGAATTAGGAATTTATGCCGCATATTGTATAGAAAAATTTAAAAGAAAACTTAATTCATTAGTATTTTAAAATAATTAGTATGTAACCCAATAAATTTAAAAACAATGACAAAATTTAGTTACAAAATTAGTTATGAGTTAAGGTTGCAATTTTACTTAATATTTTTATTGGAGGTGAATTTGTACAAATTCATTATTGGATTACATCTTTATCTTGTATTCTCCATATTTGCAAAATTTCTATAAAAATTAAAGATTAATAACTATCTCATTAATAAATTGTTTAAATTATAAGTTTTTGTAGTTTAAAATTATGTATAAAATATAAACTTATAGATCATATAGTAAATAATATCTAATTGATATAAAATTTGATATGTGTATTAAGAACACAAATAATATACAATTTAATGGTTAAATTTTCAAAATATGTAAGACTACAACCAATTTTGTAGCTAAATTTTTTTTTGAAAAAAAATCACAATTACATGGTTCAAATTATACTTTTTTTAGAAGAGGTTAAAATTATACATGGTATTAGTTTACACTTTTTTTAAACCATATATTTCTAAAATATGTAATGATTTCTCACTATATATATACATTATAATTTAATTGAATTTATACTTTTTGGTTTTTACACCCAATAATTCACATTTCACAAAAATTAAATGAACATGTGGCGAAAAATTGGACTCCAATTGAAATCTAATTGGATTTGGACTCTTCGATTTTTACACTCAATAATTCACTTGGTACAAAAATTAAAAATTGGATGGAGCAAGTGGCGCAAAATTGAGAATTTAATTGAAATCTAACTGGATTTTCTCTAAATTTTGACTTTTAATTTATACTAGTGTGTAATTCTGTACATATATATACATGTACATTTGAAAACAATTACAATTACACATATATATGAGTTTAAATTAAATTAAACTTGGGGTATGAATTACAACTTACACATTTTTTAAGCCATGAATTTCTATATATATATATATATATATAATCCAATTGGATTTAGACACTTTGGTTTTTCACCTAATAATTCACTTACCACAAAAATTAAAAAATTAGATGGAACACATGGCGCAAAATTGAACTCCAATTAAAATTGCCTTTAGAATCTAATTGAATTTAGACTCTTTGATTTTTGTACTCAATAATTCACTTAACACACAAATTTAAAAATTAAATGAAATATGTGGCAAAAAATTAGACTCCAATATTGAATTTAATTGAATTTTAGCTTTGGCTATAATAATAACTAGTCGCTAACCCGTGCGATGCATGGGAAAGCTATTGATAACTTCCCCAATATGAAAAATAAATAAATAAATAAATAATCAAGATCATGGTATAAATTATATACCAAACCAATAAAATCTATCACTTACAAAGTAATAAAATCTATCACATATAATGAGATATCGTGATAACCAAGAGCTTGAGATAATATTTAGAAAATATATAACTAATATAAGTACACTCCAATAGGCTATAATAATAACTAGTCGCTAACCCGTGCGATGCATGGGAAAGCTATTGATAACTTCCCCAATATGAAAAATAAATAAATAAATAAATAATCAAGATCATGGTATAAATTATATACCAAACCAATAAAATCTATCACTTACAAAGTAATAAAATCTATCACATACAATGAGATATCGTGATAACCAAGAGCTTGAGATAATATTTAGAAAATATATAACTAATATAAGTACACTCCAATACAATTAATTACACAAATATAGTTAATTCCATACTCATTCAATCAAATATCTTTCATAAATTACATTAATCATTCTTGATATTCAAGATGTATCTAAATTTTAACATTGTCAGTAAACAAAGATGCTGGACCTCAATGGGATTGAAAAGGAAACATAATGCCAATTTACACAATTGTTGAAATAAATTGCACGGAAGAGTCGAACAAAAATTGTAAATTTTCACTTATAAAAGTTACAACTTAAGAGGAAAAATAAAATACTAAGACCAAAAGTGAAACTCTAACACCAATAATGTTGTATAGTCTCAACCTTCAGATGAATAAAATGACATTGTTAGGAAGCAAAGACAAATAAATGTACCAAATTTTGAGTAAAGATTGCTTTAGTCATCTAGCTTAAATAGTAGAACTATTTTAAAAAAAGTTGCTTTGGACACTTGTAAGCCAATAAACAAAACAAACACTCATCACACAAATTTGGAAAGAATAGATGTTGAATTATATGAATGTAAAAAAGAAGAAAAGGTACCAATTGAATGGCAAAAAAGAGCATTAATCGAGTAAAAATATAAATTGATCATATATATGAAAAAAAAAAGGGTGAGACATTAAATTCAAGCTGAAGATGGGCTACTAATAACATATTTCATAATTTAAATTCAAATTCAAATCTATAAAGATGTATTTCATGACTCTAGCCGACCTTTTCTTTACATACCAACAATAAAAAAAAATAAAACAAAGTTATAAATCAAAGTTTACAATTGTTTTATGTGTTAGTTTTTTTATTATAAATTATTATTGTTTCTTGATTACACCTAGAATCATTGTATATGAACGCTAAAATACAAATATATTTGTAACAAATTAATGGTGAAATATGTCTAGTATTCCATAGCAAAAGTGATTCTCATCAGGATTTGAAATCATGAAAAACAAATAAACTAACCAAAAAAATATTCAAAAGATTTTATTTCCTTTTCAAATTAGTGGTGAAGGGAAAAATAAAACTATAGCTCCCCAATCTTTAATCTCTCTCTCTATATATCTTCATTGAGGCATTCCCTTAAAAAAAATCATCAACATTGCTAATCAATGCAATAAACCCCAAAATGCAAGAGAGTAGGGAAAATCGATTAAAAAAAGTATTAAAACAAACAAAAGGGATAAAAAATTTTATCACCTTCAGTCTTGCAGTAAGGTAGAAGCTTGGCTCACTCCATAATGGTTTGCAACCACCTACAAATCAAAAAATCTCAAATTAAATTGCTGAAATTTTTTTTAGCTTTTCCGGTTTAGAGTTTTGTTTACATTGCAAACCTTTGCTCAAGGTGATGGCATTTTTGGCAGGTTACTATCATAAGCTCGCAAAACTTTTCTTGTTTTACTCAATTTGTACAATCATACACCCCATTAACGCCACGGTGGGGTTAAACTGCCGATATAAAACATGGAATTCAAATTGGATTTAAAATACTCGTATTAGAATAGCCAACTATAATACTACTTTCTAACTGAAACAACCTCCTCAAATATCTAGTACAATTTACATAGACGCACAAATGTGAAAAGAATCTGACTTGAAGGCCCAAACTAACTGAGAAGGAAGAAGCCGATCTAAGACTTCAATATATGTAAAAACTACATAGTATGTTTGCCAATAAAAGTTAAAACACCATAAATTAATTATCATATAATCATATGTACATTCAGATTCGCATATGGTGGACGACCGTCAGGGGGTGGATGTGCATGGGGACGTGGTGGTGATTGCTAGCAATGTGGTGATGATGATTGTGAGTACTGCTGGCATGGTGGTGGTGGTGATGATGATAGTGATTGTTGTCACGGTGATGGTGATGATGTTTGCAACTGTGGTCAGGGACTGGTGCCGGTACGTAGATGGGGAGTTTGGGAACATGGTTCTTCTGGCTCATCTTTGCCTCCTTCGTCCTTGTTTCCACCCTCACCTCCACCTTCTCCGTCATCACTTGCCTCGCTCCTCCGTCCTTGCGATCTCTCTTCTTGCTAGATTTTCTGGAGCAAGCAAATATTACCTGAGACCTTTCTCATTGAATTTGACGGAGAGAGCTTTGTTTTTAGGTTTCTTGCCGTATGGTCTTGTAGACAAGTTTTACTGCTTTTTAGGTTTCTTGCCGTATGGTCTTGTAGACAGGTTTTACTGCGTATGGTCTTGTAGTAGGGTTTTATATAGAGTAGTTTTGTTTAAAAAAATAATAAATATATAAGATATAAAACCTATTTTGTTTAAAAAAATAATAAATATATAAGATATAAAACCTAAAATAAAAAGAAAATTAAAATAGTGGTGACGTGGAAAAAATAATAAATATATAAGATATAAAACCTAAATAAAAAGAAAATTAAAATAGTGGTGACGTGGAAAATTATGGAAGCTGCAAAGGCTTCGGTTTTATATATATATATATATATAGATAATATAATGGGATTCAAATATAATAATCCTCCTCTAACTTGACTTTTTATGTAACTTCGTGTCAAAAGCTAATTTGCTACACACAAAAAGTGAATAAAGTAATATTTTTTTCAATCCATGATTTACATGCCGCTTACTTTATTTAGCAATGTATTTTATTTTTTTTTTTTTTGAGAAGGATTATTTAGCAATACTTCAATTATGATTTTAGCTCACGCTCTTATTTCGTTTATATAATCTACTTGTTACATGTGTTAAATGGTTTGTGAATGGCAGCCGCGATGACTCTGAACTTGTCCAAAGCATTGTTGAAGATATCTCAAAGTCTATTTTAAATAAGATGCCATTATGGGTTGCTGAGCATCCAGTTGGAATAAATTCTCGCGTAGAGGATGTTCTAAAATCTTTAAATATTGAATCAAATGATGATGTTAGAATATTAGGGATTTATGGCCTTGGTGGAGTAGGCAAAACTACAATTGCAAAAGCTATTTATAATAGAATTTCATATCATTTCAAAGCAAAAATTTTTCTAGAGAATGTCAGAGAGAAGTCAATAACAAAAGGCATAATCCACTTACAAGAGACACTTCTTTTTGAGATGTTAAAGAGTAGGAATTTGAAGGTGCATAACATATCTAGAGGAACCAACATGATAATTGAAAGTCTTTGCTCAAAGAGGGTTCTTATCATTCTTGATGACGTGGGTAATTTGGATCAGATAAAAAAATTGCTTGGAAAATGTGATTGGTTTGCTTCTGGTAGTAGAATAATTATGACAACAAGAGACAAACGCTTGCTAGACACTTTTGGAAATGGTGTCTCAACCTATCAAGTTAAGGAATTAAATATAAATGAAGCTATTGAACTCTTTAGCAAGCACGCCTTTCGTAGCGACAAACCAAGTGAAAATTATTTGAAACTTGTGAACCAAGTTATATGCCATGCTCAAGGCCTTCCACTAGCTCTAGTAGTAATGGGTACTGATTTGTATGGAAGAACTGAACTTGAATGGGAAAGTGCCTTAAATAAGTATGAAAAAATTCCCAGTAGAGATATTCAAAAAATACTACAAATAAGTTATGATGGATTAGACGAAACCGAACAACATATTTTCCTTGATATTGCATGTTTCTTCAAGGGATACAATTATGATGAGGTTGTAGATATACTAGGCGCTTGCGATTTATACCCAGTATTAGGTATTAACAAACTTATTGAGAAGTGTCTTTTGACTAATAAAGGGAATACATTGTGGATGCATGACTTGTTACAACAAATGGGTAGGGAAATTGTTCGACAAGAATCACAAGGAAACCCGGGACAACGTAGCAGACTATGGAATTATGAGGAGGCTCTTGATGTACTAACTGAAAACATGGTAAAGTTGTTTTGATTCATTTTCTTCATTTTTCTCACATGAAAGTCGTAATCACTTTTTTTGTTTTGTTTTTTTTTTTTTTATCCCTTTTAATGTGGAAGAAAATTCAAAATTCTCAATGTGGTTTTTGTTTAAAATTTAATAATTGTTATTTCTTTTTTGGTGATTTACTTACCCATTTATTCAATTAGGGATCGGATAAAATTCGAGGCATAATGTTGCGGTTGCCCAAATCAAAATCAACAACGGTGCAATTAGAGGCACAAATATTTCATAATATGAAAAATTTGAGATTCCTAATAATTCATAATGTACATTTCCTTGGAGGTCTTGAATATCTTCCCAATGGATTAAGACTGCTTGATTGGGATACATATCCTTTTTCTTCATTGCCATCCAGTTTTTGTCCTAAAAAACTAGTTGTGCTCAGAATGCCTCGTAACCGAATAATGGAACCATTAATGCAGGTATGGTCATTAGTATTTATCTGTAAATTATTATATATTTTTAAAGTTTTTATTTTTTAATAAATACTTCTTTAAAGATTAAAAACATATTCTAAACTTCGAATTTTTTTTTCTTCAACAGATTCGTGCATTTGAATTCGTGACACATGTGGACTTCAGTCGTTGTCCATTGATTAGGAAAATACCTGACTTATCAATGTTTCCAAACATAAAGAAATTTGATCTTAGTTGGTGTAATAATTTAGTTGAGATTGAAACCTTCGTGGGTTGTCTTGATAGGCTTGAAGTGGGGGGCATCTTGGGGCTTTGCTTTAGCCTTCGAACTCCTCCGACCAGTCGGCTGTCAAAATATCTTAGTGAGCCTTACTTTAACTTAAGCTGTCAAAATCTGTCATTTGGGAATTTGATTGGGCTTAGGGAGTTGCATATTGGAACGAGTGCAGACTTAAATCGGTTAAGTCATCTTCCAGGTAGCATCTATAATTTACAACATATAGAGACACTCCATCTTTATGGCAATTTCATATTTGCAAAGGACGTGGAGATTGATAGGCAGCCACTGTGCAATTCTCTGGGAGGCTTTTCCAAATATGTTTTTCCAAGCTTGAAAAACCTAGGTCTTTATTTCTTTTCTAATCCATCAGAATTAGATTTTATTTTGAATTATTGTTGCCCCGTCACATTGGAAACATTAGACATCTACTATTGCAAATCTGTTACCCTCCCAGAAAGCATAAGCAGATGTGAGAGATTACATTCGCTTCATATTGGATTTGGCAATGAGCTTCGGGAAATTCCTAGGCTTCCACGAAGTTTAAGATATTTAAAGCTATCAAATGGGTTTCCTTTGCTGTGTTCAATATCAATCATTCATCGGGTATCTCTCTTAAACTTAAACTAATTTAGAAACTGTTTTTGTTACCTTCCAAAAACTACATGACTTGATTTGCGAAGATGTAATCTGATGAATTCGTTACTTACATGCAGCTTCGAGAATGGATAGGAGGTCCACCAAATCTACAACCATGTTTAGGTGTGACAAGCCACATGTTAATGGGTATTCCCTCATCTACTACAATATCCCGTGCAAGTGCTTTCCCATTTGGCAAGAAATCTGTCAACAATGAGATTACAATTTGTTTCAACCATCAAAAGAATGGAAATTTAATATCATTCTTAATTGGTCCGGAATTTCCAACAATTGCTCTCTGTGTTGCTTTTGAATCACATTATTATGATTGGAGTTCTTTTTATTATCATGCCATCATTTCCATCAATGGTAGTAAACGAACGACCGAAAACATAATCATTGATAGCTTGTGTTTTGAGGGCGTGTTTTTATTTCGTAGCTCATTGCAGAAACTATTTGAGGGCTTCAATCTTGGTGATCAGAATCTTGTTAAGATCTTCTGTGAAACCTTTCCTCTTCCTCCATCCAAAAATTCTCCTAATATTAAATGGATAGGAGTCCATGTACAATGCATTTGTCCTCAACCTCAAAAATCCAGTATCTTCCATGACAACTATTGCATCCAACCCCAAGGCCGTCGAATTTCAATGAGAAATGTGCACCAACGGCTTAGACCATCTCTTCTCAAAGGTCCAAATTTTATCCTGCGTAGACTGTACAATACCCAGTACCGTAGTACCCTGTGGCCAACCCCAAGTACTTCTCTTCAACCATTACTAAAAGCAAGAAAAATCAGCAACAAAAACAGGCCCTTAGTAGCAAGGAGCCGCAAATGTTTGTGTGGAGCTCAAATCCGTTGTCGGTGTCCCAAGGAGGTTGGCTCCACATATTCAGCAGGACCAGTTTCGGTGCATTCGAGCAATTTGGAAAGTCGGATTATCTCAAGTGCTATTAATGGTGGCGGGTCATCCACGGTTTCTAATTCAGGGCTTTCAATGGATGTGAAAAATGGGTCTGACTTGGGTTTGGAATTTGACTCAACCATTGGTGAACAGTATCCACAGTCAAAGAAAAGGAGAACTTTTTGACCAAATTTCGAAGAAACATGGCAAGGAATTGTTATTACATTGAAACTGTTTTCCTTTGTATGTCTTTGTCCGATATCACTTGCGGTTGTTATTACATTGAAACATTCAGAACATACCTCACTGGTTATAATTTCTTTGATTGCTTAATCGTTCAGGTGCAACAATTCTGTTTTTGGTATAATTTGCTTTCTTTAATATGGTTAATAGCATGAAGTCAATGTATGTGGAGCACAGGGGACTATCAGGCCATCTCCCTTTTTTTCCTCTCTAACCGAAAAGTAGGAAAATAAAAATAAAAATTTAATTCGGGAATTTGATTTAATTATTTAAAAACTTACAGGTTGGCACACCCTGGAGGACCATTGATGATGAACAAGGCAGCGGCATTGGTGAAATTTATAGAAAATGTTAATGATTGGCACACCCGGGAGGATCATTGTGATTAAAAAGAGAGAGAGAGAAAAAATTTTCTGTTTAAGATGTTTTCCTTAGAACTCATTGCTAGACCCTTTCTTTGGTGGATATTGGTTATATCATGCTATTCAAGAATTGAATATAGGTGTGTTTTTATATCATGTCATATTTTGCATTTCTCGTTGGCATTGAAATATTGATATTAGTATTATGCTTATATTGATCCTGCTGTGGGTAGTGATAATTAAATTTGGTTATGCAAAAGATTTATTTATTTATTATTATTATTCTAGAAAGCATGCTTAAAACATACAAGATAGAGTCATAACTCATAAGCTACCAAACACCCCCCCCACCACCCCCCACCCCATCTCTTATTATGAGTCATGTCAAACATAGATGGACTCTTTTTCCAAAAGAGTTTAATATATTTTGAAGAAATATGGCTTTTTAGCAACTCCAAAATCTATATACTAATGGCCAGTCAACTGTGGTTTGATTTGCACAAGGATCAGTAATATGTTTATAGTTTATTGTAACCTAAGCCAATTACGACATAACTAGTACCTAATGATAATACATGTTTTGTAAACTTGTGTTTATTATGGGAAAAATTAACACTTTTAATCCCGCGGCTCAATAACACAAAAAAAAAGGTAAAAGAAAAGTGTTATAGAGAAATGAGTACAGGGTATTTGGCTTTGCAAATTCATGAATGATTGGACTGGTCATGATAGTCTTTTTTCCTTTTTGATTGTTTCTGGAAGTAATTGTAATTTTTTAAATTTGTAGCTTTATTAACTAGATAAGATCCAAAGGCAGTATGACTGATTTAAATTATATTGGTTATGTTTTAGCATTTGGTGATGTGTATTTCCAGAAGTATCATCTGCTTTTAATAAATAAAAGCTAATCACCAGTTAGGTGTTATAATGATAGCCTTGTCCTAGCAAGTTAAGTGCATTGGTACAGGGTATTTGGCTTTGCAGAATGAGTACAGGGTATTTGGCTTTGCAAATTCATGATTGATTGGACTGGTATTTGGCTTTGCAAATTCATCAAAACATTTCAAAGTTCTCTTTACTTTACTGGGACCCAATAGATTTATCATTCCCGATAGTGAATATCTGAGAATGAGCTCGACATCAACAATGGATCATTACCTCATTGATTTGTCATGGACTCGTTGCCAAAGCTTGGACTGAATGGTCAAGATGTTCAACGGGACTGAAATGGTCAAGATGCTCTCAGGCATAGATACAAACATTTGAGAATGCAATATAATGACATAAAAGTTCTTCAATAGAGTGGGTTATCTTGGGATGAAACAGGTGAAATGGTAACCACTGAGATTATGTCTAGGATTCTTATACCAAGGTGAATTGCCATTTATCCATTCTTGTATCTTTAGATTATTTTGTTGTTCTATTGCAGTACTTATATATAATAGAAAAATCCAGGTGCATCCTGATGCTTGGTCTCACAGAAATTAATCTGTTCTGAGTTGTTACAAATTGTTGTTATATATGTTGAAGGGGTTTCTAATGAAGATGCAGAATTTCTTCATGCAATGCGGATTTCAACAATGAAGACCCCAATTTGATGATTGGTATATTTCTTGTTTAAGAATTGAGTGCTTCCCAAATAATTCAAAGAATATTATTGCCTGCTTATATATTCATATTTCATTGTGTTGTTCCTTAACTTACTCTATCAACATTCTTTCAGTTGCGTCGTGTCATTTTCTGCCATTACTATCCAAAGTCTGATGTCGTAGAACTGATAATTAAGCTTATTTCTGCTTGATTAATGGAAATCCAGCTTCTGTTGGGGGGTATAACCAAGTGGTTCAAGATATTGGTTGCGTGTAATGGTGCCAGTGAGATTTTCTTTTCACAAGCCTATAACAGGCTGCAGCATTTGGTAAGATTTTCCCCATATTTACTCATTTTTAGAGTTCTTTTGAAGGTGTAAAATTTCATACGACTCTCATAAGTTTCAAATTAAGATCTCATGAATAAACATACCATAATATAACTCTCCCAAATTTCAAATTTTTGTTTTTGCTTTGTGGAAATGGCAACACCAATGAAAGGCAAAATTACTAAAGTCACTCACTGGACATTGAGGACTATGAGCTGGGACTGATGATCTCTCTCTCTCTCTCTCAATACTACCTACATGTTGAAAGGATTGGTACATTCAATTTATGACTTGATATATAATTTATGACCATCTGCATAATTATAGATGAAGGCCATGCGAAAAACTACACTAGCATAAGTTAATGTAAAAACTTTGACAAATTAGTGTTGTCATAAGTTTTAATTTTACGATAATGCAATTACTGCATTTAGTTTTCCTGCAAGTGTTGTATAAAAACTCTGAAATCTCCCCATTTCAAGTAATGTTGGAGATTGATTTTGTTGTATGAAACAATATAATTGTTCCAATTTTGCTTTGGTGCTGTTTAGAATAAATTCTTGCATGTAATGGGAGTTATTTTGAAGTTGTAGGTGAAGAGGATGACCAATATTTGCTAGTAGTGATTCTCATGGACTGTTATTATATTAACCTTGAATTAGTGCAATTGCACAGAAGGAATAAGATTGGTCCTACATGCAATGCTCAAGCTTCGACCTGGATGGTTGCATCATGCAGTAGAAGATTTGGCGTTATGGGTGGTAAAGATGTACTAGAAGATCAAAATTTAAGCTTAATGAAGATTACAGGGAAATGAAGGATCTCCCTAGTCAGAATGGCTTCACTGATGATGAAATTTGCCAAACAGTGACCGCCGATGATATCTTTGGATAACTTATATCAAGGTGCCATGCTTTCTCATCAGTAATGTTGCTAGGATAAAGGATTTTCCTGTTTCATTTCCTCTAGATGTCATTAAAGAGTAGCCCACAGCACAGATGTGCAATGCACACTTTTCCTTTTTCACATATATTTTTTCCCTTGATGAAATGATGTAAACAGTGTCGTCATGAAGTAAATAAAATGTTACTGGGTAGTGGGTAACATAGGTTGTTAACACTGTCATCTTGAAGTAAATAAAATTTTAGCAGGTAACATAGGTTGTAGAACACAATTCATATTTATCATTGAACGGGATAATTTTTTAGTAGCTCTCATTTAATAATGACATTTTCAATGAGAGTCCTGATGGAGTTGCATACAAAGAAAGGTTCTGATTTGTACTTCATTTATGGTAATGAAAGTTGAAATGATAGATCAAGTTGTTTGGATATAAAATTATAGATCAACAATAATGCCTTTTGGATTGATTGTGATTGGGAATATGCAACATCCAGCTTAGGAGTTTCTAAATCTTCTCATAGAAAAATAAAAATTCTGCAACTTTGTAAGCCCCAACATGTACTCAAAAAGTTCAGAGAACCATCAAGGAGTAGTTGAGGAGAGGCCATGTGTAATCTAAAACATATGTGAGTATTGAGGAGGAATTGGGAAGCTTGCTGGTTGCTGTAACCCTAGATGACAGAAAGTTGTAATGCACTTTCTAAAGAGTGTTTTACTTAAGCACTCTTTACTTATAAATTGCAAAAAATAAAAATAAAAAATAGACAAAAAAAGATAGAAAGCTCTACACAATCTGTCCTAATGCTCTCTGTCTCTGTTTTATAGGTACTCAGTGCTTTTGAACAATTCAGGCTTTGCAACCTCATGATGAAAGACCAAAGAGGCCTGTTAAGAGTGTGCGCAGCTCCTGATAGCTTACAATTGGTGATCACCGCTAAAGGGTTTTGGCAAGCTTCTTCCGAGATGGAGAGGTGGCCGGGGTGGCATGCCAGCTTTCGTGGTCAAATCGCAGGTAGGGAAAAGAAAAAGACTGCTAAGATATTTGGCAATCAAAATTATTATTATTATTATTATTATTATTATTATTATTATTATTTTTTTTTTTTTTTTTTTTTTTTTTTTTTTTTTTTTTCTGAGAGCTAAGCCTAAAGGATTGTCTTAACTTGTCCTCTTGATTGCAAGTCAGATATTGGAGGATGCAAGTGTTATTTGCTGAAGAAAAGAAGGCTACCTTGAAGATTAGAAGTGATAATGGAAGACACTTCTGACTTGCTGAAGCAAGGGATGTAAGTGTTATTTGTTGTTCATAACAGGTATTAACTGAGGCTAGGGTTCTTCGTTGTACCAACCCTTTTTGTTGTATCAATAGAAAAATAAATTCTTTAAAAGATTAACTGTATGTCCATTCTAGTTAATGTAGCTTTTTAGGTGGGTTTGGGCTTATGATTATAAACTTCAACCCAAGAAGATAAAAGCCACCTTTTCTCCCTTCTAACACATTATTTGACAGTAATTTACTTGGGGTGGATTTTGACTTACGCTTTATCTATTTACACATCATTATAAACTTGGTAGAAATTTTGTTTTTAATTTTAATGTTGTCAGAAAAATCAAATACTTGAATATGAATTGGGTTTTGTTCTCTGAATCAGTTGTTTACTTATGCCTCTATTCAGCACAGTGCTTCCATAGCAAAACCTCTTCAGGGTTGTTCTGCTTTTTTTCCTCTTTTGAATTTGGCAGGCTTGACTGTAATACAAATTGTTTAGTTCTGTGTTGTAATCTTGTAGTGTGATTACAATAGAGAGGATTGGTTAATTGGCTTGGTTAATTGAAATACAAATGGCAGAAAATAAAATGATGCTTTTATTTTCTCACAAAAGTTGAGTGTGTGTGTGTGTGTTTGTCTATGTGTACAAAAATATATTACTATTTATTTAGAAATAGCACACATTCCATTAAATAGAGCCATTTTAAAATCTTGTCTTATTTTAGAAAATAAATTGATCTAGAAATTGTTAAAGCCTCTGAATTAATATAAAATCTGGATACTTGAAGCTAATGCAAGGGAAAAAGAAGGTTCTTTTTTGACGACAAGATGGAAAAAGACCAAATATGATTTTCTGGATCAAAAGCACAAAAATATAGGGTAGAATTGTTGTCTTCTATGTATGAGGGTCATGAAAATAATGCAATGTTGGTCAACATAAGAACTGGGGCAAAACACAACTAAGATACTGGCCTGCAATATGAATTGTAAAATCTAATATTTTGGATTGTTCAAGAAAAGTCAGAATTTTTATAGTGAAGATTTTTTTTCATAGATTTGGGGTTTACCCATATATTTTCTTGCTCTAGGATATAACAAGGTTGACTTGGTGGATGGAAGAGATGTTTAGACTTGAAGAGTGTTGACATTTAGAACTTTAGAAGTAGGTAGCTGTCTCATACATTGGATCATGTTGAACAATGTTAATTTGCTTGACAATCTTTTAAGTGTTTATAGTCAATTAGCTGTGTCTTAAGTTGATAATAATCAACATAGCTAATTGCCAATTTGGAAGAGCTGGTAAAACAAGGGGTACATGTCAAAATATATATGAAATCGAAGGAACTGATCAATTTATTGGCATTGAATGACCTAGTGTAGTTATTTTGGGTACTAATGTTATCTGCTTGCTTTTGTAAAACATTTATTGTAACCTATGATGATTGATAGACTAGGTTAATGAAATGAGGGTCAACATGTAAGACACTAGTTTCTTTGTTTAGCTTGATGCATATGGCCCTTCTCTAACAGCGTTTCCCAAATCCCTCCATAAAATGCCCAAAAAGAACAAGCCACAGAAAAAAGTGATAAAAGAAAATGCTTGCAATCTGGAACTAGAACTTTATACATCATTGTAACTTCTGATCTCTTTGCACTGGGAGACATTATGAAAGTCTATGTTCAGGTTCACTTATAGATTATTAAAAAAAAAAAAAGGATACAAAATATATGTTGAAGTTACTATTTTTTAAATTTCTACAGGAATCAATTGTGAGTAGAGTTCTTCTATAAAAGAAAGAAAATTGTGAGTGGAGTACTTCAAATTGTGTTGGCCTGATTTTCTTAGAATGCACACAAGAGCGTCACACTCAAATATCCTCAAACCACATCTTCATAAAGGAGCAGATTCTATGCATCATCCAATATTTCTCTTTGCCACCTATCCCTTTCTATAAGTTTGCAATTTGTTAATGCAAACTTATAAAAGGGATAGGTGGCAAAGAGCGATATGAGTATAATTTTTTGTCACAGAGAATACTCATATTCTAGTTGTCTTTTCTTTCATGCTTCTTTGCAGTTATGTTGGTTGGCTTATTTATTCCTATTTCAATCCTTATCCAATATATAGGGGCAGCCATTACTATCAAATTCAATATATTGTAAGCTCAACTGATAAATGGTCCAGTTGTTTTCTGTAGTGGGTTAAAATTGAAGAAATGTCATCATAACTCAATACAATGAATTTCTTTACGATTGATGCTAAATCACAATCCATATTCAAACGCTTGATCAATTCTAATTCCTTCTCTCTTTCTCACACACTCCCATTATTGTATTTGTTTTTTCAAAATACCGATCGAATTTTGTATAATAATTTGGTTGGATTTTATTTTGGTTTTATTTTTTGATATCCCTAATTAGTTTTGAAACTTGAATGGGAAATTTAATAAACCCTGAATTGGGTTAAGTGTAAAACTTTGGGGGGGGGGGAAATGCAAAAACAAAAACACAGGAGCATCAATATATATATTTTTTCATTTTTGAAATTCTATTTTTATTGTTGGGAAAATTGGCTCCATTCCCTTCATTGTAAATTCGTTCATGGGCCACAATGAATATTGAAATTTCTACTGGGTCATGTCATCGATTTTATTGGGCCATTTCACATTCAGCCTGTATCCATTGGGAAGTTTTCAACTTTTAAGACATCGACCAAAGATTCAATTTCAATCCTACTTTATTAAAAGAAGAAAAAGAAAAAAGAAAAGTTATCTTCTCAAAGTTACATACGCCTTAATTATACTCGATTTATGACTCCAAAATCGAGTCTCTTACTCTTGAGTTGTTAAATTGCTAAATAGTTTTGAAAACGTTTTAATTAACAAAATTGTTTGAGTTTTAGTGTTATTTTTTTTTTAAAAAAAATTCCCCTTTTAGATCTTCTCATGAATTCAATCCCCATTATTAGTTCTTATGAACAGCAAGGAGTCTCATCTTAAACTTCCTCTTCCTCTTCCTCTTTCACCCACCGAGTATGTATAATGTATGTTATGAGTTTCAATGATTCTATGGTGTGTGTGTATATATATATTAGTGATTACTCCTTAGTTTTTATTTGTGAAAATTCTTTGTATCTTTTTAACAACTTTATCAGTATTATAACTAGGGGTGTTCACCAAACCACACAAACTGCCAAAACCGCCCACAAAATAGCATAACCGCATAGTGCACCGCACCGCACCACACCGCATGGTGCAGTGCAGTTTGCGGTTTTATAATAAGAAAACCACACAAACCGTACCGCACCGCACTCTCTCTATATATTAATATATTTAATTATTTTTAATATTAAATATATTATTAATAGTTTAATAACCCTAATTTTCAAAAAAAAAAAAAAAGTTTGATAACCCTAGCAAGTGTTGATTAAGAAAGCTAGCCTAAAATAAAGACAAACTAGCTCAATAGTTTAAAACTTGGACCAAAATAAAGAGAAAAATTAGTTTTGGGCTGGGTAGAAAAAACACAAAATTTGAAATATATACCAATTTCAAATCATTCAAACCGCATCTTATACACTGCACTGCAAATGTGACCCCAAAAATGAGGTGCGGTGCGGTCATGGTTTTGGCTAAACTTTAAACTGCACCGCACCACACCGCATCGCACATGTGACCGCAAAAATAAGGTGCGGTGCAGTTATGATTTTAGTTAAACTGCACCGCAAAGTGCAGTGGTAAAAATGACCCAAAACCGCACCGCACTGCACTGCGAACACCCCTAATTATAACTATGTTTGGAATGTAATGATTGAACAAACGTGGACATTGTGGTTGTCAGAAATTATATTTGTCAAAGCTAAGCAAGGTTGCTCTTTTAAGAGTACTCTTTAAAGAATATATGCCACAATCTATTTTCCTCTTTCTTCAGTGTTAGATAAACTTAAGTGCAATCTTTCTTCTTTTTTCCTTTTTTGTGTGTTTTATTTCATTTGATAAATTATATTTTGTTCCTTAGAATCGTATCAAATTGTTGCAAAACTTTGAATTATTAAACAAAACAAAGCATGATATTCTCCTATAGTTTTTCTTGTCTTGCCTGAATATAGGCTTGAGTTGTTAACACATTGAAAAAGGCATGGAAATAGGGATGACAATTTTTGCCCGACCCTAATGGGCCGGATTTTACCCGGTCCGATTAGGAATAGAGTTGGGTATGGGTTTTAAAAAAAAAAACCTGAACCGGGTCCGGGTCGGATCCGGGTTTTATCAAAAAAATCCAAAACCCGACCCAAAACTCGGCCTGGATATAACCCGGTTACCCTGAAATGACCAAAAAACCCTATATATATATATATATATAGCTATAGCTAACCCTAAAGTCCTTCATTTCTTCAGTCACTGCCTCACGCACACGGCCTCCTTCACTCTCAGACACTGCCTCACACACACGGCCTCCCTCACCCTCACTCAGCGCCTCACCCTCACATAGAAGCATGCTCACAGTCACGCTCATGCCTCACCTCTCAGCCGCCTCCTCTCTCTCTTTCTCAAGATCTCTACCACCCTCTCAGCCGCCTCACCTCTCAGCTGACATGTCGTTTCCTGACCAGTGCTACCCTCCGACGATCTATGCAACCTAGCCTCAGCTGCACACGCCGCGGCGGCGCATATGTCGCTCGGTGACATTGATGTCGGTATCGGATACGAAAGAAGCTTGATTGTGTTTTTTGTTTGTGATTTGTGTTTTTTTTTTTTTAGTAAAAAATTTGTATTAACAGAGGAGCAAAAAAAAAGCTGTTAATGTTTGGGATTGTGATTTGTATTTTTTATTTTTTTGATGGTGAAAAATCTGTATTAACAAAGAAGTGGAAAAAAAAAAAAGCTGATTTGTTTTCCTCTTTTTTTTTTACAAAAAGAAAAAAAAAAAAAAGAGGAAAAATCTTACACTTGCATATACTTATACTCAAGATCTTACACTATGACAATCCAGTGTTGGACAAGCTGATTTGGTGTAAGATTTTTTTTTTTTT
Source organism: Quercus robur (assembly GCF_932294415.1). Taxonomy (NCBI): domain Eukaryota; kingdom Viridiplantae; phylum Streptophyta; class Magnoliopsida; order Fagales; family Fagaceae; genus Quercus; species Quercus robur. The sequence goes on from NC_065540.1 coordinate 9,147,396, forward strand.
TTTTTTTTTTCTCTTCATATTTTAAAAGCTGATTGGGCCTATTTTTGGACTATTTTTGGCATCTGGGCCTTAAAAAAAATTGATTGTGATTGGGCCATGATTTGGTCTAAGAGTTAGGCCTAAATTTGGCCTAGCTGGACGGGCCCGCAGGGCCCGGTAGGGGCAGGTTCGGGCCCCCAAAAAAATCCCGTTTAGTAAATGGGTTGGGTTCGGGCCGCAGATCTTGGCCTATGGGTCGGGTCCGAGTATGGAAAAACCCGGCCCAAACTTGATCCGTTGCCATTCCTACATAGGAAGGCATGTATATGAACAAAATTATTTTTGAAGTTTCATTCATCAAGTTAAGATGTAGATGCCGTGGGTTCTGCTGGAAGTTTAAAATAAATCTTGTTCTTTATCAAAATGTGAATCACTTTATTTTATTATTCCTTGTAGTTCGATATGAGTCTATACCTATTTTAATTGTAGGACAATATATTTCAATGGTAATGACCTCTGATTATTTGTATGCAGATTAAGTGGCATCCATGTTTGGGTTAAGTTATTTGTGGGTTTCGTGTAGTTCTCAATATAATGGTATTTGTGTACCATCAAAACCTGTCAGATTTAAGCAAGGCTTATTAGCTAGAACATGACTTACCATAAAAAAGAAAAGAAAAAAAAAGGGAGGCTTATCAGGGCGTGAGGAGATAATTAGAGGTATTTACTATATTCCGGTGCTTTTGTTATTCAAGTGGCACTAAGAATGAAAGACAGTTGTGAAATCATATTCACAAATGCGGGATATGTTTGTTAGATTTTATGCAATCATATATGCATTTTTTTGATGACTTCGCTAAATGTTCCTAAATTGTTTTTTGTGATCTATGCTTGATTTATGGTAAGGAAAGTTGGAATGGTAGATCAAGTTGTTTGAACATAAAAATGGAGAACGGCAATAATGCCCTTCTGATGGGGACTAATGATAATTGAGGATATGCAATGTCCAACTTGGGTATTCAAAATATCTCATCAGAGAAGAAATGAAAATCTATGACTTCGTAAGCCTCAACATGCCGTTAAAAAGGTCAGAGAGTCATCAAGGAAGAGATAAAAGAAGCAATTGAGGAGAATCCATATGTAGTCAAAACATGCGAGTACTGAGTAGTCAGGGGAAGTTTGGATGATTACTAAGAGTATGTTTGGTACACTGAATGTGGATTACAACAGAAATGGTAATCTTTATTACCAGGAATAAAATGTGTTGTAATGGAATTACTAAATCTATTCATTAGTTTGGTTGTGAGTTGTAACATTAGAATAAAACTCATGATCTATTTTAGGAAATATCTCATTCTTACAATTATATTTCCTAGAAAATAATATGTTTTAAATTTTAGAGAGATGAGTTATTTTTTTATGATTTTTTATTTCCATAATTGTTAGGTGGATATGGAAAGTTTATTTATTTGGAAATATATTAATGTTAGAAATTATTATATCTACTAAGGAATATCTATTACAACCCTTTTAGAGAGAAATAATTATTCCTCATTTTAAAGAATTCTTATTCATAAGGAATGACTATTCCCTGTAATAAAATCATAACCAAACTATTGAATAGCTAAACCATAGAAATAACTGTTACATTACAGTGCTTATTACAGTCTACCAAACATGCCCTAATTGTTATAGAACTAGAAGTCAAAAAGTTGTTGACCTTTCTTTCTAATACACTTTCTTAATAGCGATTTATTTAAACAACCAGATTTTATAAATTGTGAAAAAGATAGTGTTAGGTTCTAAAGTCTTAGGATTTTATGTATTTAGAACTCTAATTTGTATTGTTGGCAAACCATGATCAAAACAATGTATTTAGAAGTGTTTTTGTCTAGCTCAAAGTTGTGCTTTTATGTAAAGTTGGAATCGAGTTAAAGCAGGAAAGCATTTTGCCTTTTGGCCTGGCTCGATCGATCGAAAGACAGGCTCGATCGATCGAAGCTCGGGCAGAATGATTTTCTGCAGATTTTTCCAACTCAACCTTAAGTGTTTTAAAACATTTTTAGGGTTTCTTATTTGTCCTAAGTATAAAAGGCAAACCCTAGCCACGTTTTAGTGTTGTTTATAATTGCGGTTTGTGTAAATCTCTTGTGAGATCTAGAGGAGTTTTCCTTTACACAAATTTAGGGTTTTCAAGGAGAAGATTTATCTACACCTTGATGATCAATTCAGTTGCTACCATTGAAGCTTAAAGAAAACACAAGCGGGTGTGCTTGTATCTGGTGGTGAATCCAAGAAAGAAGGAGTCCGTGGATTCGGAACTTGCACGTGGTCGTGTCAGTCAATTCTACTAGTTGGTAGCAATAAGAAGTCGAGCGTGGGGGCTTGTAAGTCTTATTGTATGAACTTCGATTCTTTCAAGATAGTGGATTCAAGTTTACCTTGAGGATAGCTAGGTCAAATCCTCCCCAGGTTTTTACCGGTTTGGTTTCCTAGGTTATCATATCGTTGTCTTATTTATTTCCCGTTGCTTTACATGATATGATTATTTGATTGTGATAACCTAGTTTTTGAATTTGGACTAAGTAACAACTTGGTTAATTACCTAGGTTAATCCAATTGTGTTTTAAGGGGTCTAAAAACCAACAGATAGCTCTATGCAATCTTTCCTAATGCACTCCAAGCCTCTATTTTGCAGGTTCTCCAGTGCTTTTGTAACAGCTCATGCATTGGAAGCTTAAGATCAAACACCAGAGGGGTCTGTCTGGGTGTGCACAGCTCCTGATAATTGGCAATTGGTGATCCCCATTTGGAAAACTTCTTGAAGTTGGAGGAAAAATTTTAAAAACTATTTCCTAGTTTCTTCAGCTGTGATACATTAGGCAAAGAAGACTGCTGGATGTTTTGCATTTAAAAAAAAAAGTTTTTTTCACAACTATGCTTCAAGAATTCCCCCTCCTTATCCTCTTGATTGCAAGTAATGTATTGGAGGATATTTGCACGAAGAAGAAAAAGCTTCCATGATGAATAAAAGTGATAGTGGAAGATGCTTCTGAGTTCTGACTTGCCAAAGCAGGGGCTGCATGTGTATTTTTGCAGCTCATAACAGGGTACTAACTGAGGTTAGGGTTCTATAGCTAAATTTCCTTCTAAATTGTATATCTTGGTCTTGTAATAAAAACTTGTACCAACCCTTCCTTTTGGCTGTATCAAAAAATAAATAAACTACTTATTACTTCACATCTATCAGTGTCCACATACTTGCACACCATATATAAAATGTGGACACCAGTATTTACATTTTCCAAGAATGTCCACATTCCCCTGGCATGGTCTTCCCTTCTCTCTTCCCCACTCCCTCAAAACCACTACACTTCCCCTCTCTCTCTCTCCTCTCCATACTCCTCAATTCCCCACCCTACCTCTCTTCTTTTCCCCTAATCCCCACCAGATCCCTCCTACTACTCCTGCCTCAGTGCCTCTTCACCCAAAACCCATTTCTCTCTGCCCCTCCCATCTCTCTCCTTATCAATACCACTCAAAACCACTTCTCCATTGTAGCTACCTAACTAACCAACCAACTCAATCTCTCTCCCACTATTGGTGGTGTTACTCTAGTGAACAAGACTGCAAGATTTCAGTAAATTTGGAGGAAGTGAAGGTATTAGCATTAGAGGCTACTTGAAATATAAAGATTGGAAACAATCTGATACTCTCTTTATTGAATGCAGTTCCATAAAATGGATTTTAGAACCTCTTAATTATTGTAAAATTTGGACCTATCAAATGGAGGATTTTGAGTCGTAGAGCAATTAGAACATCCTATTCAGCATATAGTTGATGCTAATGCAGTGGGGAAAAAAAGGTCTCTTTGACCAAGGAGAACATGAACAAGGGCATATGTGGTTCTTTGGAACCAAAGCATGAAACATAGTGTTGAAATTTTGGAAAGTGTACCAGATATGCCATGCTTGACCGGTTAGATGGAAGAACCGTTACAAGATTAAAGAGTAATGACACTTCTTCTGTTAGTGGGGCTTTGAGTTGAACAAATTATCATTCTTTTTTAATATTCAAATATTATTTGAAAATTAAAAAATTGAAGGTATTAGTATTACAGCAGATGGCTTCACCATCATCACCATGTAGCCATGTATGTTTGACAAACATAGATACGTTTGGATGAGCACTTTATTGATTTGCTAATTTGAATAAATTTCTTGGATGTCATTTGTTAATGAATCATTCCAAGAAAATTTTAATATTAATTTTATGGGGAATATAAAAAGCGGTCTAAAAAGTCATTTGTTTTTTTTTGCATAAAAAAGTTTTCTAAAATTGGTCTATTAACAAATGGACTTATAGCGTCCATTAACATTTATCAAAATATAAAAAGAAAAAATTTCCAACAAACAGATACATTCTCTCTTATTGTTCCCAAATTTCCAAGAGGTTCCACAATAAGGGAGATAAGCCTATTTTTTAAAAGATGTTGAACCTTTTTTTTTTTTTTTTTTTTTTGGTAAAGAAACATTTTTAACATTTTTTTTTTAAAGAAACAAAAAAATTTTTAACTTGGGTATTTATTTTACACCCTTTTTTTTTTCCAAAGCTAACATTATTATAGGTGATTTGAGAATTTATTATAGACTAAAGTCATGAATAGTGTGCTTAGACAGCTTAAACACGTGTCCAGTCGTTAGTCGTCTCTTCCAATTCCAAATCCCATTTCTTTCTTTCTCAGTTTCTCCTCCTCCTTTCAGGTCATCCCACCCATCAATTCCTATATCTCCCATGTCTCTTGTGACCAGCAATGAAGTCTCATCTTCCTCTTTCACCCCCCGACCCATGAACTTTGACGTCTTCTTGAGTTTTAGAGGTGAAGATACCTGCCTTGGTTTCATAGGCTATTTGTATAACGCTTTGGTTCGGCGGGGTATTCACACCTTCATTGATGATAATCTCCCAAGAGGAGAACAAATTTCTGCCCAACTTCTCAAAACCATAGAGAGTTCAACAATTTCAATTGTTGTTTTCTCTGAAAATTATGCATCCTCCACTTGATGTTTGGATGAACTTGCCAAGATTGTTGAGTGTAAGCAAACAAAACTAAGCAAACAGATAATCCAAAATCGACATTATAGATTCCAACAGTAATACAATGAATATCATATTAGCAGTCTTATGTATGGTCTCCAATAATAACAAGTCACATTATTCACAACTCCCATTTCCAAACTAATCAACATAAGTCACATTACATTGAATTCAAACAATGGCACTCCCAACTCCCAAGCCAAAAGATGGGTCGATAATATTTTTTTTCTCTCTCCAAAATAAGAAACATAAAAAAAATAATAATAATAAAGGTAAAATACTATTTTGGTTCCTAAACTTTACCAAAATTTTCTTTTTCATCCTTAACTTTGAAGAAGTCCATTTTTCATCCCTAAACTATTGAAAAGTTCATATGTTTCTTCCCTAAACTATTGAAGTTTTTTTATTTATGTCCTTAAACTTTATTAAAAGTTTATTTTTCATCTTTAAACTATTTTCATCCCTATTCTTGTTTCTAACTATTAAAAAAACTCTTTATAAAGTTTAGGGATGAAAAAAGATTTTTTTTTAAAGTTTTAGGAAAAAAAACAAACTTTTGTTAAAGTTTAGAGAACAAATATAATTTTACCCTAATAATAATAAAATACTACACATACACAGAACATATATTTAAAAAAAAAATTGTAAATCCCTTTTTGCAATTTATCCTAAAACCAAGAAAACATGAGTAATGTATAACAAAAAACCAGTCATACGCAGCGATCATGTTTATACAAAACAAGTAAAAAAAGAAAGCTTTTATTTTTTATTTATTTTTTAAGTGTGAAAAAATAACCAGAGCCGAGAATGTTCTTGATGTCTTCAGCAGAAGGGGTGGTGTTCCCTCCCAACACAGCATGCAAATACGCAGCGATCACCTTCATCTTTCTCTACTCAACAACTCACAAACCCTAGCAATCCAAATTTTTAGAGGCAACAAAATAAAGGCCGAGAAAAGAGGGTTTTATATGTGTGTAGAAGACACTAGGGCTTTTGTAGTACGACATGGAGTACAAGAAACGTGTCTGTTTGGTTCGGGTCCAAATTCCAAACCGGGTCTGGGCTTAACATGCAGGTCTATCACGTGATCTCACGGTCTTCTTCTTCTTCTTCTTTTTTTTTTTTTTTTTTTTTTTTTTTTTTTTTTTTTTTTTTTTTTAAATTTTTTTTAGTCACCCTTTTATTTTTAATTTTCCTAACATTAATATTCAAAACTCTTCAAATATCTGATAGTTTCTTGTGTAGTCCCTTGTTTCTCATACACAAGGAATTACAATGAATTTTTTTTAGGAGTGGCCCCTAATAAGTTTGGTTAGGAATTTTGAATCTAGAATCTTATAAGACTTAAGACTTTAGGGAACTCAATTAGAATTTTAAGTAAGAAAGTCTAAGGATACAACATTTTCATAACACTCTTATTTTTAGTTTTAGTAGTTCGGGTCTAATATTTTATTATTCTATTTAATTTAATTTTAATATATGAGGGATTGACATTTCAATTGTTGTGAAAATATTATAACAGTTTGCTGTATTTGTAGAACAAATCGTATAGTAATTATTAAAATGGTTTCAATTATATGAGTAAAATGTTTTATTTATTTTATGTATAATTCTTCCTTTGTTTCATATATAATTATAATTAATCAATGCATTAATTAATTGGGAAACTATGGTTAGTACTCTCACTTTGGGGGCAATTTCAAGATAGCTCATGAAAAGGAGCTCTCATGAATGCCATGATTTCTTTTTTCTCATTAAGATGGATTCGATGGGAGTGGCCTTAGCAAGGGTGGAAGAAATTGAACACGGATGGGTCTTGCAGTGAGCCTCATGGCCTGGCTGTTTGTGGGGGAGTGGTGAGGAATGATGATGGGCATAGGGTGGCTGGGTTTAGTAAGCGAATTGGATTCACCAACAACTTTGCTGCTGAGTTGTGGGGGCTGCGTGAAGGCCTCAAGCTGTGTTGCACTTTAAATATACTTTGTCTTGAAATTGAGATGGATGCCAAGTCCATTGTTGATGTGTTGCAGAATGCAGATTATGTAAATGACATTATATCTCCTATTTTGGATGATTGTAGGCAGCTACTCACCCAATTCCATCAAGTTCATATTAAGCATCGCTTCCGACAGGCCAATAAATGTGTTGATGGTTTAGCAAGAATGAGCTTTAGGATGTCTGCTGATTTTCTTTTTTATGATAGTCCGCCTATTGACATCTTAGAATTGTATGAGAATGACTCATTATAACATATAGGGTTTGTTCTTTGCCTTTGTTTATATCAATAAGTCATAGGTGGGCATGGAAAGATCGCAATTTGGACAAAAATTCATGATAGCCAAAGCCCACAATCTTCACTGGACCTTTTTTATTTTATTTAATCTTTTTTTTAAAAAAAATTTTTAATTTTTTTTATTTATTTTTAATTTTTTAATTTAGAAACAATCTTCATTGGACCTCATTACGATAAGCTGGAGCTGAAGGTGTTCAATAGCTACTGGACTCAGGCCTGTTACCTGTTATAATATAGGGGAAGGGGAAATCCTAATAAAGCGAAGGCACAGTCCAATGAAGCCACAGGTTTTTCTCTAAGAGCCTATTCTGTTGATTAGGTTTTTGATTCTTTAAGTTTAAATTTTTAGGTCAAGAGTCTTGTAACTCAACTAATACATTTTAATGTTTTTATTAGGAACGTTTAGGATTCAAATTCCCGGACCCCATTATTGTAAGTATCGAGATATCAAAAAATTAAAATTTTTGGCTTCTTGAATTGTTGAGATATCATGTCTTATTGTTTTAAGGGGGAGAAAGAAAACAATCTAGGTGGCCATTATGGTGAGGTATTATAAGATTTTCACAGTCCAATCATATTTACTCAAAAAAAAAAAAAATATATATATATATATATATATATATTTTTTTTTTTAAATTTATTATCATGTTTTTTTGAAATACTTTTTGTAATTTTTTTTTTTTGCAATATTATAAGACGAATATTCTATTTTAAGAGATATTCTTTTGTTTGGGGCCACTATTGTCTAAATGGCCTAATGATTGAGTCGCCTCTACTCCTAATGGGGGACAATGCAGATCGAACCAACATTCTTTTAAAGACAAAGTCAAATAATTATCTAAGTCCTTGATTGATCAAATTGAAGCTCAATATAAGGGCATTGAACCACCTGTAATCACATCAAATAGAATAAAATTACAATCCTCTCATACACCAACAAACGAACACAACGAATATGGTGAATTAATTTGTGAGGTGTTTGAGCTCATTTCTCCATTATTAGGTCTTTGAATCGATCTAAATTTTTTGTTTTCTTCTTCTTTTTTGGTTGGTGACACTATTTGTTTGATAAAAATCTTTAGTGGTGTAAGGATTATTATGTGTATGGCATTTGAGGTGTCTGATTGACTTGTAGGCCTTGTTTGGATTTTTTTTTTTTTTTTTTTGGATTACTCATCACTCCTCACTTAATTTCCGTCACTCATCACCCATCACTCATCACTTAAAACACCCCACCCGTTTGGCACTATCACTCAATGTTTTTCAACTGCTTGTGGACCCCATACCTGTCACTTGGTGCAGCTTTTACTTCTTTTTTTCAACCCCCAATACCCAAACTCACAAAACCCATTTAAAAAAAAAAAAAAAAAAAAACCCTCAGAAACCCAAACTCACCGAACCCAGTGAAAGAAGAAGAAAAAAAAAAAAAACTCAGAAACCCGAACCTGGTGAAAGAAGAAGAAGAAGAAAAAAAAACCCCAGAAACCCGAACCCAGTGAAGGAAGAAAAAAAAAAAAAAAAACTGAACCCAATGAAAGAAGAAGAAAAAAAAAAAAAAAAAAAAAAAACCCAGAAACCTGAACCTGGTGAAAGAAGAAGAAGAAAAAAAAAACCCCAAAAACCAAAACCCAGTGAAAGAAGAAGGAAAAAAAAAAAAACCCGAACCTAGTGAAAAAAAAAAAAAAAAAAAAAAAACCCCACAAATCCGCACGTAGTGAAAGACGAAGAAGAAGCCACCTAGTGTGAAAGGAAAAAAAAAAAAAAAGATGAAGAAACCGCACGCACTGAACCCAGTGAAGAAAGAAAAAAAAAGGTCAAAAGTTGGGGTTGAGTCTGATAGTGGGACCAGGTATGCGATGTTATTTACGGAAATGCCATTGAAAACAGAGTTATGGAAACTGAAAACACCTAAAATGTGTTTTCAATTTTCATAACCCATCACTCAAAAATCAGAGAATTGAGTGATGGAAACAAAAACTAAAAACAGAGTTATGAAAAACCAAACAGACTTCTCAGCTATGGGTCCCACCATTTTTGAGTTATGAGTGATGAAAATAGAGTTATGAAAACAGAGTTATGAGTTATAGAAACAAAAAATCCAAACACTCCCGTAGGGTCTTTGAGCCATTTTTATCTGAAGAGATTTTGAAACATGATGCAATGGAACAGAAAGCTCTGTACCATGCAAATGTAAAAACACTTTGAAAAATTGGCACTAGTTCTAGTTGTCCACTTTACAAAAAAAAAAAAAATGATCTCTTAATATTTTCAAAAAAAAAAAAAAAAAATCATTACGAAAGTAAACTAAATTATCTTTACGAAGCAATTGAAGTCTCATCTTCTTCGAGGATTTTAGTAAAATTTCTTATCATCAAATAAGAAATTTAAGATTCAAATTGTATTTATTACATAAACTAATTGTACGATAAATCAATTATAAAATAATGTTGTAAGTTATTATTATTGTTCAAAGTTATTTAGCAAAATGAGGAGAGAGACTGAATTTCGGCAACACCGTTGTCGAAATTGTAAGAAAAAGTATGAGAGAGAAGAAAGTTGAGTGATGTGATTGGGATGGAGAAAAAAATGAATTTCGGTAATGAGATTACCGAAATTCTTGTCTTGCCCAAGCTCTGCCCGTGAAGTGCCCCAGTGGGAGTGCCTGAATGATTTACCAATTGTGGCAACCAAGTTGCTGAAATTGTAGGGAATTAAGGAGAGAGAAAATATGAATTGTGGCAACCAAGTTGTCGAAAATGGGAGAAAAAAAAAGTGATTGCCGAAATCTGGGGAGAAATTAAAAAAAAAAAAGTGCTACGTTCACAATATTTTTACAACATTTTCACAACAAATCACAAGTGATTAGTTGTTATTAGTTCAAATTTGAATTTAACACTGAGATTATTTTTTTAATCCAACAATAACAACCAGTAATAGCTTGTCATTTAGGATTTGTTGTAAAAATGGTATGCACATATCATTTCTCAAAAAAAAAAAAAGTGGCAATTGATTTGTGGCAATGGCATTGCTGAGATAGAGGAGAAAAAAATTTTGTGGGAATGGATTTGTGACAATGGCATTGTCGAAATAGAAGAGAAAAAAAATTGTGAGAATGAATTTGTGGCAATGGCATTGTTGAAATAGGAGGGAAAAAAAATTAATGCAATTGGGTTGTGGCAATGGTATTGCCGAAATAGAGTAGAAAAAAAATTGTGGGAATGAATTTGTGGCAATGGCATTGCCGAAATAGAAGGAAAAGGAAAAAGAAAATTGTTTGATTTTTGGCAATGGCATTGCCAAAATAGGAAATTGGAGGAGAGAGAGAGCTGTCTGAATAAAAAAAAAAAAATATAGTTCACATATTCTTATTCTTCAGTAGTTTTTTGACCTGTTTTGTGTGTATGTCATGTTCCTTCCTTGTATTGTAAGTGAAGAGTCAATCAACCAATCACCTCACTTTTTCATCTGATTCTTATTCTCTGCTTGGAATATATTCATTGATCATTTCCAATAAAACCACCTATTGATATCACGCCTAAATCTATCTCAAAAATTCTTTTTTTTTTCTTTTTATTTCTCCTCTTCGTAATAAAAGGCAAGTACCCTTGTCTTTTTATTTCTCCTCCCTCGCTAAAGAATTGCATCTCCTCACAAAGTACCCTTGACCATTACAATAGTAATGAACAACAGCGCCGTTGAGAAAAATGAACAACTTTTCTACCATCTACACTAAAACATAACAATAGTATTAATATATTAACACTACATAACCATTACAATGCAATACAAAAAGGTAATCTATTAAAAATATTTAATGTTTAAATAGCTACAGCTAAGAGAATTCTATTAAAGAGGATTGGTTCACTAATAATTTATTACTGTCCATCATAGTAGTTAAAATTATTTTTTGTTTCCCTTTTCTTAAGTAACTTAGCAAAACATTAACATTTAGAAGGATCTGTTATAGTTACGTTAATTATTTTATGTAGCTCTTCATTTTGCTTCTTCTAAAACAAGACAGATTATATAATGTTCTCATGCATCCATACGATAATTATCAAACAAATTTCTAATATTGTACAATTTTCTTTATTATTATTATACCTAAAACTTAGATATTAAGGTTTATGAGCATATACTAACCTTTTTTTATTTTGGTTTTCTTATAGCATATGGGTATATTATAGGCTAACAAACTAAGTATTTCTTTAAGGAAATATATGTCAATTTTGAAATATATTTTTGCTATATGAAATTTTAGGCAAAAATAAATGGACAAATAATTTAAAACATATCATACAAATCAGTTCATGTTGCAAAACACATAATACAAAAACAAGATTTGCATGAACAAATAATTTAACAAAAACAAGATTTTCATGCTTAGCTATGCCCCTAAAACATATCAACATGAATATTATAAAAAGAAAAGTAACTACTTAAGAGATGTAACTCACCTTGTAAGAGATAAAGAACGGATAGATATTTGCAAGTGTTGTCCCTTATAGTTGTTTGTAGAATGTATGGCACGCATGAATTGAAAATGGTTGGTAGAATTATGAGGGGAATAAGAGTGGAGAAGAAGGTTGATGGAATTTATAGGGGAAAAAGAGTAGAAAATAAGAACCATAGAAATTTCAGTAACATTAGTGTTGTTGTTTAAATAGGATGCAAGTTTCATATCAGTTAAATTCTTAAATTTTAAACTGTATAATTAGATACGCAACTGACCAAATACAACACAACACAAATGGGACACTCTTATACAAATAAATTACTTAACTATAAACATATGTTCACTGCAAAGAATCTCCACAAAGAATCTCTGCAAAAATCTCAATTTCTTTGTTTTTTTAGTTTACAGTGTGCACATCAATCATTCTTTGCTTTTTTTTGTTTACAACGTGCACATAAGAATCTATGTACTTTCTTTTTTATTTTTTTATTTTTTTATTTTTTTTATAGCGTGCATATCAATCATTTTTTTCTTCCATATTATATGAATCTATATACTTCTTTTTCTTTTTTTGATTATAGCGTGCACATTTATCATTTTTCTTCTTCTGTATTGTAAGAATCTATGTACTTTCTTTGCTTTTTTTTTTTTTTTATTTATTTTTTTTTTACAGCGTGCACATAAGAATCTATGTACTTTCTTTGTTTTTTTTTTTTTTTTTTTTTTTTTTTTTTTTTTTTTTTTTTTTTTTATACAGCGTGCACATCAATCATTTTTTTCTTCCATTTCATATTGTAAGAATCTATGTACTTTTTTTAGACTAAGAATCAATGTACTCATTGTACTTGAATTTATCATTATTTGTTTCATAGGGTACTTTTACAATATGAAATAAAAAGACAAACCAAACTGCTTCGGTTAAGGGTACTTTGTGAGGAGATGCAATCCTTCAGCGAGGGAGGAGAAATAAGAAGACAAAAAAAAAAAAAAAATCTCTGAGATAGATTTAGGCGTGATATCAATAGGTGGTTTTATTGGTAATGATCAATGAATACATTCTAAGCAGAGAATAAGAATCAGATGAAGATGTGAGGTGATTGGCTAATTGACTCTTCACTTACAATACAATAAAGGAATATGACATACATACAAAACTGGTCAAAAAAACTACAAAAGAATAAGAATACGGGTACTATATTTTTTTTATTCAGACAGCTCTCTCTCTCTCTCCTCCAATTTCCTATTTTGGCAATGCCAATGCCAAAAATCAAACAAATTTTTTTTTTCTTTTTCCTTCTATTTCGCCAATGCCATTGCCACAAACCAATTGCAACAATTTTTTTTTTTCCCTCCTATTTCGGCAACGCCATTGCCACAAATTTATTCCCACAGTTTTTTTCCCCTCTATTTCGGCAATGCCATTGCCACAAACCAATTGCAACAAAATTTTTTTTCCCTCCTATTTCAACAATGCCATTGCCACAAATTTATTCCCACAATTTTTTTTCCCTTTTATTTTAGCAATGCCATTGCTACAAATCCATTCCCACAATTTTCCCCCCCTCTATTTCGGCAATGCTCTTGCCACAAATCAATTGCCACTTTTTTTTTAATTTTTTTATTTATTTTTTATTTATAAATGATATGTGCACACAATTTTTACAACAAATCCTAAATGACAGGTTATTACTAGTTGTTATTGTTGGATTAAAAAAGTAATCTCAATGTTAAATTCAAATTTGAACTAATAACAACTAATCACTTGTGATTTGTTGTGAAAATGTTGTAAAAATATTATGGACGTAACACTTTTTTTTTTTTTTTTAATTCCTCCCATTTTTGGCAACTTGGTTGCCACAGTTCATATTTTCTCTCTCCTCAATTCCCTACAATTTCGGCAACTTGGTTGCCACAATTGGTAAATCATTCGGGCACTCCCACTAGGGCACTTCACGGGCAGAGCTTAGGCAGGACAAGAATTTCGGTAATCTCATTACCGAAATTCATTTTTTTCTCCCTCCCAATCACATCACTCAACTTTCTTCTCTCTCATACATTTTCTTACAATTTCGGCAACGATGTTACCGAAATTCAGTCTCTCTCCTCATTTTACTAAATAACTTTGAACAGTGGCTATAACAACAATAAACTCCATTTTTAGCAATATTTGGCCAAAAGACTCCTTTTGGATCGCTAGGTTTTCCCACATACCACTGATACGACTCACGAGAGTTATGACATTTATATATTTATTTATTTTGATAAGTAGAGTCATGACATTTATGCAACAATAATTATAGTGAAAAAGGGACAAAGTTTTGGGTAGGTATATGATCCGAATAATATATTAAATGCAAACATGGGAGTAAATACAAAATTTAAGAAGCTAAAATTTAGTTCAGAAATCTAATTAATTATGGGTGGAAGGAACTATTAAGATTTGTCCTGCATGGTTCTTTTCTTTTTTTTCTTTTTCTTTTTTATACAAGGTAGAATTCTACTCTAACTTAATCTAGATGTATATGTGTGTAAAGCTCATTCCTAGAGATTTGCATGATTCTGAATATTGTACAGTGATCTTAATTCATAAAAATCATAAACCATTGTTGATTCTTGGGCCCGCTTTAATGGTCACTTATAAAAAATATGTTTGAGCCCTGGAATCTCCAATTTCTTTAGCTTGACTTGTCCTTGTCTGGCTATCTCAATTTTATTCATTATAACTTTAGAAGCCCACACTTATCTTCTTTTTGGACTTTTGAAGATGAGTGCGTGGACCGGTGGAGGCTGGATTCGGAAGGCATCTTTCTCATCAAAGTCGAGACACGGAGCTCTCTCTAGTAGGAGTCACGTGTATTGTCATAAAATAATTTTTTATTTGTATTTATTACTTTGATCTATTACATGTCAGTAATTACAAAAAAAAAAAAAATAATTTTGACATTTATTTTGTTATATTTTGGCATTGGAGCTTTGAGGAAAGAACATATGTACAGACATCATCACAGATCTGCTCAATCTTAATGGCTTTAATCTATTACTTACTCTTTTTTTTTTTTTTTTTGTGGTAGGCCCAATTGAGTTGAAATATAGTAGAAATTGTAAGTACTCACCACTTTGTAGATGACAAATTTATAATGGATTTACTAATGTGTGTCCTAAGGGTACACAATAACTAACTATTTTGGGAAAGTTTTTTTTTTTAGAAATTAAAAAAGTATTGACAATTTTTTCAATTTTCGAAAAAATATTTACAAAAATGAATAGTTTAATATGTACTCTAGGACACACATTAACCGGACTTATTTATAATTGGTGTGCCATTAAGTAATGGAGCGGGATTGTTTTGGGGGAATCAAAGGAAAGGAAAAGGAAAAGAGGAGGAATTGGTAGGAAAAAGAAAAAGTTGATTTCTAGGGAATGGTGAAAGACTAATAAAGACGACTACTTTCAAAAAAACGCATACACCTCTCATTGAACTCTATACAATTGCGTGAAAGAGGGTATTTTGTAGATAAAGTTTAAATTCTTGTTGGGCATTTCAGTTTAAACATTTGGAAATTATTTTTCTACCCAATATATATATTTTAACCCAAAAAAAAAAAAAATATATATATATATATATATTAGTACATAAATCTATTACCAACAATAAAAAATAGTTCAAACATTCACGTTTGAAGCATAATGTGTGTCTAAGGGCACACAATAACTAACTATTTTGGGAATTTTTTTTTTCAAGAATTGAAAAAGTATTGACAATTTTTTCAATTTTCAAAAAAATATTTTTAAAAATAAATAATTTAATGTATACTCTTAGAACACATATTAACCGGATTCATTTATAATTGGTGTGCCATTAAGTAATGTAGCGAGATTGTTTTGGGGGAATCGAAGGAAAGGCAAAGGAAAAGAGAAGGAATTGGTGGGAAAAAGAAAAAGTTGATTTCTAGGGAATGGTGAAAGACTAATAAAGATGACGACTTTTAAGAAAACGCGTACACCTCTCATTGAACTCTATAGAATTGCGTGAAAGAGTGTATTTTGTAGATAAAGTTTAAATTCTTGTTGGGCATTTAAGTTTAAACAATTGGAAATTATTTTTCTACCCAATATATATTTTTTTTAACACAAAATATATATATATATATATATTAGTACATAAATCAGTTACCAACAATAAAAAATAGTTCAAACATTCACGTTTGAAGCATAATTTTTTTTTGATTGATTCGTTTAGGTTTATGGTTAATTTTAACCCAGACATTACTATGATCTTAGGTAGGATTCTATGGTTTTTATCTTTAAAAATAATATTATTTTTTTTATGGGTAAATACATGATCACCTTGAATAGGTGTTACAGCTCACCTTTTAGTAAGTAGTGCCAAGAGTCTTGCAGTTTAGCAGAGGAGTTTGAGTAATGTTATTTGTAATTTTTTGAAATATGTGTAGGTGAAAAAGTGTGTGAAAATGTATATAATATTATTAAAAATTGAAAATGTGTGTGAAAATGTATATAATATTGTTTAAAAACTGAAAATGTGTGCTTAAATTACTCTACCAAACAGGCCTGAGATTCTAAAGTTCAATTATTGTAACTATCTAAATATAAAAATAAAAAATGTTACAACTCACCTTCAGTTGCCCCCTCCCTCGTGTCTGAGCAATGTTCTTAAAGATGGGGCTCTTTTGTTTTCTCCTTTGTAATTTTCTTTGTTTTTTTAATAAAATTCTCTAGTTCAAAAAAAAAAAAAAAAAAAAACTCACTAATAAGAAGTTTCTAAGTTAAAAAAAAAAAATAATAATAATAATACTGATAAGAAGCTAGCTATTTACTATTTACTGTTCCAAATACATGAATATTGAATTGACTTTAAGAGTATGAGGTCCAACTTTTAACACGGAAACTACCATAATATTGCAATGTAAAATTACAGCATAAGTATGATACCAAGTTTAAAAAGTTACATGTCGCGCCAAAAGCAAGACTACATAAATTAGAAAAGTCTCATCATGTTTGCATAGACTTTGATATACTATTTCTCAATAGATTATGTTTTGAAATATCGACTTTAAAAAAAAAAATTTAATTTAGTTATTGAAGTGGTGGGCGGCCCCACTTTTGAAATGCAATCATAGAAAATGAACTATTGTGATGGGTTGATTTGTGATTTGTCTGTGAGAAAGGCAATAAAAAAAAATAAAAATTTCTTTGTGAGAAAGAAAAAAAAATTTATTTTAACATCATGAATCTTAAAATGAAGAACAGATGAATAGTGTATTATAAAATTGATAATATAAAATAGATAAAATGATTTTTTAATGACACAAAAAAAAATTCTTTTTTTCACATAACTGAATGGAATGATTGAGAAGCATACAATTTTATATACAAGAAAAATGGATCAAAGTTTAATTCTTTTTGCTTTTTTAATTGCATATTGATATACAATTACAATAAAAATAAAAATGTTAGAGAAATCCCAAAGAAAGCGTGGACATAAGGCCCAAAATTGTCATGACTCTTTGCTCGATCAAAAAACAGAGAGAGAGGTCCGATGGGAAGCTATAATATATATCTGAAAAATTGAGTGATACTAAGTTGGGGATGAGAGAGAAATTGAAGTAGATGAAATAAAATGAGAGTGAAAGTTATGGCTGTGTTCTCATTATGGTAAGTAAAATAGGGAATTACGGATACTTATATAGTGTTTATATACATAGTGAGATCAGTGCCAACGCTTCCCTAACTCCTATACCAGACATTAATGAATGCCATTTTCTCAACAAAAAAGAAAAGAAAAAGAAGACATTAATGAATGCCGTTTAATAATGAACACTAATAACTGAATTATGAAACAGAAATCAGTTTCTAGCTAAGTCTACTAATTATCCAATATAAGTCTGACATGTGTCAGACTTAACCAAACCATAAGTTTATATTCATGGACTTGTATTATGCGGAACAAATGTTGATTCCTATGTAAACGACACGGATCACATAGGAAGTCATGAGTGCGACATGTAGTTTGATAATAATAACACCCAGAATCGATATTGGAAAATCTCAAGGAAAAAGGACAAGAGAGGAAATACAAAGGAAAACAAAGTAAAAAAAAACTTTGATATATTCATTAGGGGGATTGGTGAAAGACTAATAGCTACTTTTCTTGAAAAGCTTAGGCCTCTCTTTGAACTTTGTTTTGTAGGATTGTGTAGAAGCTGGAATCTAGATATCTAAGTCAAGAAGGCATCTTGGCATCTCATGAGATTTCTCTATTAACATGTGAAACTCATGTGGAATCCCTGTGGAATTCATAAAATTGACTCATAAGATAATTTTTATAAGCATATATTACTAGGGTTGAGCATAGATCCGGCTCACCCAACTTGAAAGATCTTGGGCGGGTTTGATGGATGCTCAAGTTAGGCTCGGGTCAAATACTCAAGTTTATTTCGAATCTTGGGTTAGGGTCTAGTCAACCTGACTTGACCGATTAATATTTAAAAAAAAAAAACCCTAATCAGTAAATTCACAGCCACGATTGGTTGAATTCGTTTTGGGATTTTCAACTTCAAATATAAAGCTCATAAAATTCTTACATGAACAATTAAAAAGAGAACAATTTACTATTTTTTTGTTTTGTTGCCATGCTAACCTTAGTTACTTACTTGTGCTGGCTTTTGTAAGCTTTCTAAACCTTGTTGAAAGCTTCTCATACTCTTACTATTTCTTTAACGTTGTATTTTTGTGGATTTTACTCAATAATAATATTCTATCTTCTCTCCCCCACCCCCCTCCTCCAAAAAAAAGAGGGAGAATAATTTGAAATAGAAATAAGAGAAATTTAAAAAGCTATAGATTAATTATAGTAGAGATTAGAAACCTAAGCCATAAATTTGGTTGAAAATGCATTAAAACGAAAATTTCCTTTATCACGAATAGGAAATGAAACTAAATAAATTTGTTTAAATGGAAAGAAATTAATGTATTTAAGGATATATGATATTTGCTTCAATGTATAAAGCATTGTAATCAGTCAAAGAAGGGTAAGAAGGGTAAAAAAGACAAGAGCAAGTTAAAGAGTAATATTTCTCATTTAAGAAAAAAAAATTATGATTTTATATTCCGAATATGGTGTCCAAAAATAATTATTCTTGGGATAAAGTTTAATTACAAAATTAGTTGTATTCTAAGGATACAAACTTATTCAATATCTTTTTATTGAAGGTAAATTTTAACAAATCCATCATCAGATCACATCTTCTTTTTATGTATTCCATACTTGCAAAATTTTTAGAAAATTAAAGATCAGTAGTTATGTCATCAATAAATTATTTAAATTGCAAGTTTTTGTGGTTTAAAATTATGCATAAAATATGAGCTTATAGATTATATAGTAAATAATATTCAATTAACACAAAATTTGACATGTGTATTAAGAGCGTAAAGAGCATGCAATTCAAAGGTTAGATTTCCCAAATACATATTGAGTAATGTTGTAGTTTTAGATTACAAACAATTTGTAGCTAAACTTTGTCTTTATTCCTAACATATTTTTTCTTCTTAACTTAGAATGTTTCATAAATTATTTGTCAGTCATAACCATCTTTTGAAATTTTCCTAATGCAAACCTTTTGAAAATTAAAGTTACCTTTTGAGTCTTGTCTTCCTCAATTTAATCTTAATTTAAAATTTGAATCCTATTTTAAATTTGGTCATTCATTATGTGTCACAAAAATTAAATTAATCAAATAATAGTAAATTGAAGAAGGAAACCGTGTTGTGATTCAGCTTTGCATAATCTATAGCTTGTGATCTCCAAAATAGTCCCATAATTTCTTAGAAAAACACATTTGCATTCTTAAAAGTATATGAATTGAAACATACATATCCATTGAACTAGTGCTTTGCTAATTTGTCTTATTTTTTGATATTGTTAATTTTGTTTGTTCAAATGTAGAATCAGGTGGAAGAATCTTAACCTGACTTGACCACCACAATTTAAATTAAAAATAAAGGAGAGAGAGAAACCCAACCGGACCCAAGACTTGAAATTTCGAGTTGGGTCGGGTTCTTCTCTAGCAGACCCGATTTTTATCGAGTCGAACTATGGGTGGCCGTAAAACTGACTTGATCCAACCCAATCGCAGTCTTACATATTACGACTTTTTAAGAAAAATTTACATATATTACTCCTTTTTATTTTTTATTTTTTATAGTACATCTATTACTTTGATCTACCCTTAATTTGTGTCAGGGTCAAGGTTGGATTCAAGGTCCATTTAAAAAAAATGTTAGATTTATGGTTTTAGGGCTCATTTATTATATTTTAAAAATTCATCAATCACATTCATTATCACATTAGTTTATATTTTATAGTAAAATCGATAATAACTTTTAATATTTTCATTTATTATAAAAGTAGATTATAACTTTAATATTTTCATTTATCAAATGGGAAGTGTGTAGAAGTTACTATCTCAACATCAACTGACTGAATCTAATTAGCTATTTACTGTTCTCAGAAAATGAATTCACAATAAGGTCGAATTTTTTATAAGGGCCTATTTTGCGCGTGAGGAATAGATTTTACAATGTGAAATGTGACCGCAATGACAGGTACGGTTGTAATAATGTTTACTTCAAAGAGTTAATTTGGGTTTCACTCAGAAAGTTCCATGATATTGCAATGTAAAAGTGTGACTTGAAAAGTTATTCTTTATATATAAAAAAAAAAAAAGTTATTCTCAAAAAAAAAAAAAAAGTTTAAAAAGTTTACTGGCCACACCAAAAGCAAGACTACATCAAAGTCTCCTCTTGCTTGCATTAATCTCACTCACCCTCGTTCCATGTGTTGCATACTTTTTATTATTAACGTGAAAGTGAATGTTACGTCAGTCACATCAATTTATATATAATAAAAAAAAGTAAAATTTATATAATTTTTCTTTAAAATGACTCAGTTTTCTTATTTAAATATAACCATAACAACATCCTATTTATTCCGGGAGATTTTGAGTCTGTTTAGAACCTATTCATTTTATTAAATTAAAATTTTTTTTACTGAAAGTATTATATGTAAAAGTAAAAATTAACTGAAATAAAATAATAAGATCTATGAATAGTATTAAAAAGTATAATAAAACTCATAAATAATAACAAAAATAAATTAAATAATAAAATAAACTAGTAAAATTAAGCATGCAAATGCACACGAAGAGATCGCCTATTTGTTGCAGTAGATCTATGACGAGACCATGTGAGAGAGAGGGAGAAAATTTCGATAAAAATGAGTGTACGTCAAGAAAATAGAGGGGGAAAAATTTGATG
Source organism: Quercus robur (assembly GCF_932294415.1). Classification (NCBI taxonomy): domain Eukaryota; kingdom Viridiplantae; phylum Streptophyta; class Magnoliopsida; order Fagales; family Fagaceae; genus Quercus; species Quercus robur. The sequence goes on from NC_065540.1 coordinate 9,168,557, forward strand.
ATGTGTGCATGGCAGAAGTGACTTTGGGCAATCTCAAGGAAAAAGAGGGGAAATCTGTGTGAAAGAGAAAAACTTCACTTGATGATATCTCAAGAAGTAGTGAGTGGTGACCAAAGATAGTTACTTTTTTTCCATACAAAAAAAAAAGAAAAGAAAAGAAAAAAGATAGTTACTTTTTCATAAAAAGAAAAAACAGGTGGGTCTCCCTCAGAACTTTAATATTTATATTTTTGATGAGTCCGTTTCATAAAAAGTGTGGGTACCTAAGGCATGCTTGGCAACGTTTTTGGCAATCCTTGGCATGCTTTGCAACGTCCTAGGCATCCCACATCGAATAGAAATCCCCCCACTTTCGACCTACTCATTTTCTTCAAAGCTTATAAGGTAGAAAGTAGGGGGATTTCTATTCGATGTGGGACGTTGCAAAGCATGCCGAGGATGGCGAAGGACATTGTATGCATGCTTAGAACGTTGCCAAGCATGCCTTAGGTACCCACAAAAAGAATTAGCTATTTTTCTATAAAATTATTTTTTTAAATATTTATTAATAAATATCTTAAGGATATCCCTCAGTAAAATATTTTTGGATAAATTTGTTGTTAAATTGAATAATATTTAGGAATAACGATATCTACCTTTATTGCATATTTTAACAAGAAAAATAGATAATAATAAAAAATTCCACTACGGCTAAATGCATGCTCACAGCTTGATTAAGTACTTACATAGTTACATGAAGTACTAGGCCAAAAAAAAAAAAAAAAAAAACCAGGTACTGACATGAACAGAAAAAGTTTTCTTCATTCCTTGGGGTTTCCGGTTTCCCCTCTTTTAACTTGATGATGGTCTTAGGACTATATTAGAGTCTCCCCTTGCTTGCATTCAGTCACCCTCTTCCTAATTCCTTTTTCACTTACTTCAATTATATTGACAAACCCTTCCACAGCTCTCCTTCTCCTCCCTTCAGATCTTCTCATCTGTCTATTCGTAAATCCTAGCTCTCCCTCTCCTTCCTACAGATCTTCTCATCTTTCTACTCTTAAATCCCAATGGCCTTGTCTTCCTGTTTGACCCACAAACCCAAAACCTTTGATGTTTTCTTGAGTTTCAGAGGTGAAGATACCCGACGTAGTTTTATAAGCCATTTGTATACGGCTTTGTGTCAAAGCGGTATTCACACCTTTATCGATAATGATCTCCCTAGGGGAGAAGAAATTTCTGTAGAACTTCTCAAAACTATTGAGAGCTCAACCACATCAATAATCGTATTTTCTGAAAACTATGCATTCTCTACTTGGTGTTTGGAAGAGCTTGCTAAGATTGTTGAGTGTAGAACAAATAAGCAATCAGTGCGACCGGTTTTTTACAGAGTGGATCCATCAGAAGTTCGTAAGCAAGAAGGAAAGTTTGGGGAAGCATTAACTATGCATGAACAAAAATTTAATGATAAAAAAAAAATACAAATGTGGAGGAAAGCTCTATGTGAAGCAGCCAATCTCTCTGGTTGGGACTCCAAAAATAGGTATTTACTTAGTGATTACTCTTGTTTTAGTTGTTCTTAAGGAGTTTTTATTTTTGTTTTTACTTTTTTATATGCAAGTTCTTAAAAAGTTTTAATTGTTTTTGTGATCATTATTAAAGTTTACTGGTGTGTAATCCGTACAATTAAAAATAATAACAAATACATTCAAATTTTACCTTTTTTTAGTAGAAGTAAAAATTATACATAGTATTAATTTACATATTTTTTAAACCATACTAATGGTTTCTTATTTTATATATAAATATATATACACACACGTATAATTTATAATTTAATTGGATTTAGATTTTTCAGTTTTTACATTCAATAATTCACTTATCATAAAAATTAAAAAAATTAGATGGACATGTGTAAAATTGGACTTCAATTAAAATCTAATTTAGAATCTAATTAGATTCAGACTTTTTGATTTTTATACTTAATAATTCACTTGGTACAAAATTAAAAATTGGATGAGACAAAATATATATATTTAATAATATATATTATTAAATTAGGACTACCATTAATTGCTTGATATTATTTTTATTATTATATAATTTTACCAAATTATGAAAGTATTCTTTTCTTTTCCATATCTTGTTATTATAGAAATAAAAGAACTTAATATTATATTATCTTATCAATTATTAATTAGGAATTTATGCCGCATATTATATAGAAAAATTTAAAAGAAAACTTAATTCATTAGTATTTTAAAATAGTTAGTGTGTAACCGAGTACAATTAAAAACAATAACAAAATTTAGTTACAAAATTGGTTATAAATTAAGTCTGCAATTTTACTTAATATTTTTTTATTAGAGGTGAATTTTGATAAATTTACTATTGGATTATATCTTTATCTTGTATTCTCCATACTTGTAAAATTCCTAGAAAATTAAAGATTAATAACTATCTCATTGATAAATTATTTAAATTATAAGTTTTTGTAGTTTAAAATTATGTATAAAATATAAACTTATAGATTATATAGTAAATATTTAATTGATATAAAATTTGATATGTGTATTAAGAACGCAAATAATATACAATTTAATGGTTAAATTTTCAAAATATGTAAGGCTAAAACCAATTTTGTAGTTAAATTTTGTTTTGAAAAAAAATCACAATTACATGGTTTAAATTATACTTTTTTTTAGAAGAGGTTAAAATTATACATGGTATTAGTTTATACTTTTTTTAAACCATATATTTCTAAAATATGTAATGATTTCTTACTATATATATACATTATAATTTAATTGAATTTAGATTTTTTAGTTTTTACACCCAATAATTCACATTTCACAAAAATTAAAAAATTAAATGAACATGTGGCGAAAAATTGGACTCCAATTGAAATCTAATTGGATTTGGATTTTTCGATTTTTACACTCAATAATTCACTTGATACAAAAATTAAAAATTGGATGGGGCTAGTGGTGTAAAATTGAGAATTTAATTGAAATCTAATTGGATTTTCTCTAATTTTTAACTTTTAATTTATACTACTGTGTAATTCTATACATATATACATGTACATTTGAAAACAATTACAATTACACATATATATGAGTTTAAATTAAATTAAACTTGGGGTAAGAATTACAACTTACACATTTTTTAAGCCATGAAATTCTATATATATATATATATATATATAAAATCCAATTGGATTTAGACACTTTGGTTTTCCACCTAATAATTCACTTACCACAAAAATTAAAAAAATTAGATGGGACACATGGCGTAAAATTGAACTCCAATTAAAATTGACTTTAGAATCTAATTGAATTTAGACTCTTTCATTTTTGTACTCAATAATTCACTTAACACACAAATTTAAAAATTAGATGAAACATGTGGCACAAAATTAAACTCCAATTTTGAATTTAATTGAATTTTAGCTTTGGCTATAATAATAATAATATAATGGGATTCAAATATAATAATCCTCCTCTAACTTGACTTTTTATGCAACTTCGTGTCAAAAGCTAATTTGCTACACACAAAAAGTGAATAAAGTAATTTTTTTTCAATCCATGATTTACATGCCGCTTAATTTATTTAGCAATGCCTTTTTTATTTTTTTTTTATTTTTATGAGAAGGATTATTTAGAAATACTTCAATTATGATTTTAGCTCACGCTCTTATTTCGTTTATATAATCTAACTTTTTACATGTGTTAAATGGTTTGTGAATGGCAGCCGCGATGACTCTGAACTTGTCCAAAGCATTGTTGAAGATATCTCAGAGTCTATTTTAAATAAGATGCCATTATCGGTTTCTGAGTATCCAGTTGGAATAAATTCTCGAGTAGAGGATGTTCTAAAATCTTTAAATATTGAATCAAATGATGATATTAGAATATTAGGGATTTATGGCCTTGGTGGAGTAGGCAAAACTACAATTGCAAAAGCTATTTATAATAGAATTTCATATCATTTCAAAGCAAAAATTTTTCTAGAGAATGTTAGAGAGAATTCAATAACAAAAGGCATAATCCACTTACAAGAGACACTTCTTTCTGAGATGTTAAAGAGTAGGAATTTGAAGGTGCATAACATATCTAGAGGAACCAACATGATAATTGAAAGTCTTTGCTCAAAGAGGGTTCTTATCATTCTTGATGACGTGGATAATTCAGATCAGATAGAAAAATTGCTTGGAAAATGTGATTGGTTTGCTTCTGGTAGTAGAATAATTATGACAACAAGAGATAAACACTTGCTAGACACTCTTGGAAATGGTGTCTCAACCTATCGAGTTAAGGAATTAAATAGAAATGAAGCTATTGAACTCTTTAGCAAGCACGCCTTTCGAAGCGACAAACCAAGTGAAAATTATTTGAAACTTGTGAACCAAGTTATATGCTATGCTCAAGGCCTTCCACTAGCTCTGGTAGTAATGGGTGCTGATTTGTATGGAAGAACTGAACTTGAATGGGAAAGTGCCTTAAATAAGTATGAAAAAATTCCCAATAGAGATATTCAAAAAATACTACAAATAAGTTATGATGGATTGGACGAAACCGAACAACATATTTTCCTTGATATTGCATGTTTCTTCAAGGGATACAATTATGATGAGGTTGTAGATATACTAGGCGCTTGCGATTTATGGCCAGAATCAGGTATTAAAAAACTTATTGAGAAATGTCTTTTGACTAATGGAGGGAATACATTGTGGATGCATGACTTGCTACAACAAATGGGTAGGGAAATTGTTCGTCAAGAATCACAAGGAAACCCGGGACAACGTAGCAGACTATGGAATTATGAGGAGGCTCTTGGTGTACTAATTGAAAACATGGTAAATTTGTTTTGATTCATTTTCTCCATTTTTCTCACATGAAAGTCGTAATCACATTTTTTTTTTTTATCCCTTTTAATGTGGAAGAAAATTCAAAATTCTCAATGTGGTTTTTGTTTAAAATTTAATAATTGTTATTTCTTTTTTGGTGATTTACTTACCCATTTATTCAATTAGGGATCGGATAAAATTCGAGGCATAATGTTACGGTCGCCTGAATCAACAATGGTGCAATTAGAGGCACAAATATTTCGTAATATGAAAAATCTGAGATTCCTAATAATTCATAATGTGCATTTCCATGGAGGTCTTGAATATCTTCCCAATGGATTAAGACTGCTTGATTGGGATACATATCCTTTTTCTTCATTGCCATCCAGTTTTTGTCCTAAAAAACTAGCTGTGCTCAGAATGCCTCGTAACCGAATAGTGGAACCATTAATGCAGGTATGGTCATTAGTATTTATCTGTAAATTATTATATATTTTTAAAGTTTTTATTTTTAATTTATAATTTTTTTAATAAATACTTCTTTAAAGATTAAAACATATTCTAAACTTTTTTTTCTTCAACAGATTCGTGCATTTGAATTCGTGACACATGTGGACTTCAGTGGTTGTCCATTGATTAGGAAAATACCTGACTTATCAATGTTTCCAAACATAAAGAAATTGGATCTTAGTTTGTGTAATAATTTAGTTGAGATTGAAACCTCCGTGGGGCGTCTTGATAGGCTTCAAGTGGGGGACTTCTATGGGCTTTGCTTTAGCCTTCGAACTCCTCTGGTGGAAAAATATCTTATACAGTATTTCGAAAACTTTCGCTGTCAAAATCTGTCATTTGGGAATTTGATTGGGCTTAGGGAGTTGCATATTGGAACGAGACCACCTCGGTTACATCATCTTCCAGGTAGCATCTATAATTTACAACATATAGAGACACTCCATCTTTATGGCAATGTCATATTTGCAAAGGACGTGGAGATTGATAGACAGCCACTGTGCAATTCTCTGGGAGGCTTTTCCAAATATGTTTTTCCAAGCTTGAAAAACCTACGTCTTGATATCATTTATAATCCACCAGAATTAGATTTTATTTTGAATTATTGTTGCCCCGTCACATTGGAAACATTAGACATCTCCCATGGCAACTCTGTTACCCTCCCAGAAAGCATAAGCAGATGTGAGAGATTACATTCGCTTCATATTAGATTAGGCCTTGAGCGATGGGAAATTCCTAGGCTTCCACGAAGTTTAAGATATTTAAAGCTATCAAATGGGCGTCCTTTGCTGTGTTCAATATCAATCATTCACCGGGTATCTCTCTTAAACTTAAACTAATTTAGAAACAGTTTTTGTTACCTTCCAAAAACTACATGACTTGATTTGCGAAGATGTAATCTGAAGAATTCGTTACTTGCATGCAGCTTCGAGAATGGATAGGAGGTCCACCAAATCTACAGCCATGTTTAGGTGTGACAAGCCACATGTTAATGGGTATTCCCTCATCTACTACAATATCCCGTGCAAGTGCTTTCCCATTTGGCAAGAAATCTGTCAACAATGAGATTACAAGTTGTTTCAACCATCAAAAGAATGGAAATTTAATATCATTCTTAATTGGTCCGGAATTTCCAACAATTGTTCTCTGTGTTGCTCTTGAATCAGATTATTTTTGTAGTTTTTATTATCATGCCATCATTTCCATCAATGGTAGTAAACGAACGACCGAAAACATAATCATTGATGGCTTTTGTTTTGAGCGCGCGTGTTTATTTCGTAGCTCATTGCAGAAACTATTTGAGGGCTTCAATCTTGTTGATCAGAATCTTGTTGAGATCTTCTGTGAAGCCTTTCCTCTTCCTCCATCCGAAAATTCACCTAATATTGAATGGATAGGAGTCCATGTACAATGCATTTGTCCTCAACCTCAAAAATCCAGTATCTTCCATGACAACTATTGCATCCAACCCCGAGGCCGTCGAATTTCAATGAGAAATGTGCACCAACGGCTTAGACCATCTCTTCTCAAAGGTCCAAATTTTATCCTGCGTAGACTGTACAATACCCAGTACCGTAGTACCCTGTGGCCAACCCCAAGTACTTCTCTTCAACCATTACTAAAAGCAAGAAAAATCAGCTACAAAAACAGGCCCTTAGTAGCAAGGAGCCGCAAATGTTTGTGTGGAGCTCAAATCCGTTGTCGGTGTCCCAAGGAGGTTGGCTCCACATATTCAGCAGGACCAGTTTCGGTGCATTCGAGCAATTTGGAAAGTCGGATTATCTCAGGTGCTATTAATGGTGGCGGGTCATCCACGGTTTCTAATTCAGGGCTTTCAATGGATGTGAAAAATGGGTCTGACTTGGGTTTGGAATTTGACTCAACCATTGGTGATCAGTATCCACAGTCAAAGAAAAGGAGAACCCCTTGATCAAATTTCGAAGAAACATGGCAAGGTACTGTTATTACATTGAAACTGTTTTCCTTTGTATGTCTTTGTCCGATATCTCTTGCGGTTGTTATTACATTGAAACATTCAGAACATACCTCACTGGTTATAATTTCTTTGATTGCTTAATCGTTGAGGTGCAGAATTAGGTATGATTTGCTTTCTTTAATATGGTCAATAGCTTGAAGTCAATGTATGTGGAGCACAGAGGCTCTAACTATCAGGCCATCTCCCTTTTTTTCATCTCTACCCGAAAAGTAGGAAAATAAAAATAAAAATTTAATTCGGGAATTTGATTTAATTATTTAAAAACTTACAGGTTGGCACACCCTAGAGGACCATTGATGATGAACAAGGCAGCGGCATTGGTGAAATTTATAGAAAATGTTAATGATTGGCACACTTGGGAGGATCATTGTGATTAAAAAGAGAGAAAAAGAAAACGTTTCTGTTTAAGATGTTTTCCTTAGAACTCATTGCTAGACCCTTTCTTTGGTGGATATTGGTTATATCATCCTGTGTTTTTATATCATGTCATATTTTGCATTTCTCGTTGGCATTGAAATATTGATATTAGTATTATGCTTATATTGATCCTGCTGTGGGTAGTGATAAATTTCGTTATGCAAAAGATTTATTTATTTATTTATTTTTATTATTATTCTAGAAAGCATGCTTAAAACATACAAGATAGAGTTATAACTCATAAGCTACCAAACACCCCACCACCCCATCTCTTATTATGAGTCCTGTCAAACATAGATGGACTCTTTTTCCACAAGAGTTTAATATATTTTGAAGAAATATGGCCTTTTAGCATCTCCAAAATCTATATACTAATGGCCAGTCAACCGTGGTCTGATTTGCACAAGGATTAGTAATATGTTTATAGTTTATTGTAACCTAAGCTAATTATGACATAACTAGTACCTAATGATAATACATGTTTTGCAAACTTGTCTTTATTATGGGAAAAATTAACACTTTTAATCCTGCGGCTCAATAACACAAAAAAAAAAAAAAAAAAGGTAAAAGAAAAGTGTTATAGAGAAATGAGTACAGGGTATTTGGCTTTGCAAATTCATGAATGATTGGACTTGTCTTGATAGTCTTTTTTCCTTTTTGATTGTTTATGGAAGTAATTGTAATTTTTTAAATTTGTAGCTTTATAAACTAGATAAGATCCAAAGGCAGTATGACTGATTTAAATTATATTGGTTATGTTTTAGCATTTGGTGATGTGTATTTCAAGAAGTATCATCTACTTTTAATGAATAAAAGCTAATCACCAATTAGGTGTTATAATGATAGCCTTGTCCCAGCAAGTTAAGTGCATTGGTACAGGGTATTTGGCTTTGCAAAATGAGTACAGGGTATTTGGCTTTGCAAATTCATCAAAACATTTCAAAGTAAAGAGAACTTTGAAATGTTTTGATGAATGAATGGTTATCTCCATAAATAAGATTATTGGGACCCAATAGATTTATCATTCCCGATAGTGAATATTTGAGAATGAGCTCGACATCAACAATGGATCATTACCTCATTGATTTGTCATGGACTCGTTGCCAAAGCTTGGACTGAATAGTCAAGATGTTTAACGGGACTAAAATGGTCAAGATGCTCTCAGGCATAGATACAAACATTTGAGAATGCAATATAATGACATAAAAGTTCTTCAATAGAGTGGGTTATCTTGGGATGAAACAGGAGAAATGGTAACCACTGAGATTATGTCTAGGATTCTTATACCAAGGTGAATTGCCATTTATCCATTCTTGTATCTTTAGATTATTTTGTTGTTCTATTGCACTACTTATATATGATAGAAAAATCCAGGTGCATCCTGATGCTTGGTCTCACAGAAATTAATCTGTTCTGAGTTGTTACAAATTGTTGTTATATATGTTGAAGGGGTTTCTAATGAAAATGCTGTATTTCTTCATGCAATGCAGATTTCAACAATGAAGACCCCAATTTGATGATTGGTATATTTCTTGTTTTAGAATTGAGTGCTTCCCAAATAATTCAAAGAATATTATTGCCTGCTTATATATTCATATTTCATTGTGTTGTTCCTTAACTTACTCTATCAGCATTCTTTCAGTTGCATTGTGTCATTTTTTGCCGTTACTATCCAAAGTCTGATGTCGTAGAACTGATAATTATGCTTATTTCTGCTTGATTAATGGAAATCCAGCCTTTGTTAGGGGTATAACCAAGTGGTTCAAGATATTGGTTGTGTGTAATGGTGCCAATGAATTTTCTTTTCACAAGCCTATAATAGGCTGCAGCATTTGGTGAGATTTTCCCCATATTTACTCTTTTTTAGAGTTCTTCTGAAGGTGTAAAATTTCATATGACTCTCATAAGTTTCAAATTAAGATCTCATGAATAAACATACCATAATATAACTCTCCCAATTTCAAATTTTTGTTTTTGATTTGTGGAGATGGCAACACCAATGAAAGGAAAAATTATTAAAGTCACTCACTAGACATTGAGGACTATGAGATGGGACTGGTGATCTCTCTCTCTCTCTCTCTCTCTCTCAATACTACCTACATGTTGAAAGGATTGGTACATTCAATTTATGACTTGATATATAATTTATGACCATCTGCATAATTAGTTAATGTAAAAACTTTAACTAATTAGTGTTATCATAAGTTTTAATTTTATTATAATGCAATTACTGCATTTAGTTTTCCTGAAAGTGTTGTATAAAAACTCTGAAATCTCCCCATTTCAAGTAATGTTGGAGATTGATTTTGTTAAACTGTATGAAACAATATAATTGTTCCAATTTTGCTTTGGTGCCCTTTAGAATAAATTCTTGCATGTAATGGGAGTTATTTTGAAGTTGTAGGTGAAGAGGATGACCAATATTTGCTAGTAGTGATTCTCATGGACTATTATTATATTAACCTTGAATTAAAACAATTGCACAGAAGGAATAAGATTGGTCCTACATGCAATGCTCAAGCTTCGACCTGGATTGTTGCATCATGCAGTAGAAGATTTGGCGTTATGGGTGGTAAAGATGTACTAGAATATCAAAATTTAAGCTTAATGAAGATTACATGGAAATAAAGGATCTCCCCAGTCAGAATGGCTTCACTGGTGATGAAATTTGCCAAACAGTGACCACCAATGATATCTTTGGATAACTTATACCAAGGTGCCATGCTTTCTCATCAGTAATGTTGCTAGGATAAAGGATTTTCCTGTTTCATTTCCTCTGGCTGTCATTAAAGAGTACCCCACAGCACAGATGTGCAATGCACACTTTTCCTTTTTCACATATATTTTTTCCCTTGATGAAAGGATGTAAACACTGTCGCCATGAAGTAAATAAAATGTTACTAGGTAGTGGGTAACATAGGTTGTTAACATTGTCATCTTGAAATAAATAAAATTTTATCAGGTAACATAGGTTGTAGAACACAATTCATATTTATCATTGAACGAGATAATTTTTTAGCAGCTCTCATTAAATAATGACATTTTTGAATGAGAGTCCTGATGGAGTTGCATACAAAGAAAGGTTCTGATTTGTACTTCATTTATGGTAATGAAAGTTGGAATGATAGATCAAGTTGTTTGGACATAAAATTATAGATCAACAATAATGCCCTTTGGATTGATTGTGATTGGGAATATGCAAAATCCAGCTTGGGAGTTTCAAAATCTTCTCAGAGAAAAATAAAAATTCTGCAACTTTGTATGCCCCAATATGTACTCAAAAAGTTTAGAGAACCATCAAGGAGTAGTTGAGGAGAGGCCATGTGTAGTCTAAAACATATGTGAGTATTGAGGAGGAATTGGGAAGCTTGCTGGTTGCTGTAACACTAGATGGCAGAAAGTTGTAATGCACTGTCTAAAGAGTGTTTTACTTAAGCGCTCTTTACTTATAAATTGCAAAAAAATAAAAATAAAAATAAAATAAATAAATAAAAGATAGAAAGCTCTACGCAATTTGTCCTGATTCTCTCTATGTCTCTGTTTTATAAGTACTCACTGCTTTTGAATAACTCAGGCTTTGCAACCTCATGATGAAAGACTAGAGAGGCCTGTTAAGAGTGTGCGTAGCTCTTGATAGCTAACAATTGGTGATCACTGCTAAAGGGTTTTGGCAAGCTTCTTTTGAGATGGAGAGGTGGCCAGGGTGGCATGCCAGCTTTCGTGGTCAAATCGCAGGTAGGGAAAAGAAAAAGACTGCTAAGATATTTGGCAATCAATTTTATTATTTTATTTTTATTTTTTATTTTTTTTCTTTGAGAGCTAAGCCTAAAGGATTTTCTTAACTTGTCCTCTTGATTGCAAGTCAGATATTGGAGGATGCAAGTGTTATTTGCTGAAGAAGAGAAGACTACCTTGAAGATTAGAAGTGATCATGGAAGACGCTTCTGACTTGTTGAAGTAGGGGATGTAAGTGTTATTTGCTGTTCATAACAGGTATTAACTGAGGCTAGGGTTCTTCGTTGTACCACCCCTTTTTGTTGTATCAATAGAAAAATAAATTCTTTAAAAGATTAACTGTATGTCCATTCTAGTTAATGTAGCTTTTTAGGTGGGTTTGGGCTTATGATTATAAACTTCAACCCAAGAAGATAAAAGCCACCTTTTCTCCCTTCTAACACATTATTTGACAGTAATTTACTCGTGGTGGATTTTGACTTACGCTTTATCTATTTACAGATCATTATAAACTTGGTAGAAATTTTGTTTTTAATTTTAATATTGTTAGAAAAATCAAATACTTGAATATGAATTGAGTTTTGTTCTCTGAATCAGTTGTTTACTTATGCTTCTATTCAGCACAGTGCTTCCATAGCAAAACAACTTCAGGGTTGTTCTGTTTTTTTTCTTCTTTTGAATTTGGTAGGCTTGACTGCAACACAAATTGTTTAGTTCTGTGTTGTAATCTTGCAGTGTGATTACAATAGAGAGGATTGGTTAATTGACTTGGTTAATTGAAATACAAATGGTAGAAAACAAAATCATGCTTTTATTTTCTCATAAAAGTTGAGTGTGTGTGTGTGTGTGTTTGTCTGTGTGTACAAAAATATATAACTATTTATTTAAAAATAGCACACATTCCATTAAATAGAGCCATTTTAAAATCTTGTCTTATTTTAGAAAATAAATTGATCCAGAAATTGTTAAAGCCTCTGAATTAATATAAAATCTGGACCTACGAGGTAGGGAATGTTGAGTAGTGGAGGAATTAGAATGTTCAATTGTCTGTATACTTGATGCTAATGCAAGGGAAAAAGAAGGTTCTTCTTTGTCAGGGTGACCCTGACTTGTCCGAAGCGGAATTGTTGTCAGTAGGAACATCCTCTCAAGCTGAGAAGGGTCTTAAGAGAAAGCCCTCGACCAGCTTACTCGACCTCATTGAGGGTCAGCCGGGGAAGGGTGCACAGGGAAAGCCGCAATCCAGTATTCCGATTCCCCCACCCCAGCCCTAGCCCCAGCCTGTCCAGATTAGGTCTTCCTCTTCCAAGTCGCAGCCACAATCTCCCCGCCCCAAACTTCCTGCTCCTCCTCAATCAGCTCTGCCTCCTTGGCCTGAGTCCACTAACCCAAAGATAAAGAGGAGTTCTAAGGGTAAGGAACCAATGGATGGGGGGAAATCCCAATCCTCTCAGGAGGGGGACGAAGCCCCGTGAGCTCAAAAGCAGTTATTAAAGATCGGGCATCAAGGCTAGGGGAAGGGGGTTGATGCCCTATCCGCCCCGAGTGCTTGGCTTCCCGCCCCAATGCTCCATAAGGAGCCATTGCTATAAGATGCATCCATGAGGAACCTTGGAGACGATGAAGGCGTTTATGTGGCTGACGCGTTAGAGAGGGTCCTACTGCTTCCCACTAATATGGAAGAGTTGAAGAATATGAGGATGCAGGAGGTTGCCCTCAGCGTGAAGAGGTACCTGGGTATGGTAGGGCTCGTATAACTCCGTCGATTCTTGCTCCTAGATTCTCGTTCATAATGTGTTTATCTCAATTGGCAGGTTGTCTAGGCCACCTATAGGATGGAGGAAGAAGTTAAGGGGCAGAGTAAGACCGCAGAGCTTGAGTGCAACAAACGTATAGAGGCTGCGTGAACCCTAAAAAAGTCCAAGGTTGACCTCGCGAAGGCCAGGGAGGACTTCAAGGACGTAACCAGAGCCAGGGATAGTGCCGAGGCGGGTTTGGCTAGTGCCCAAAAACAAGCCGAGGAACAAACGAGGCGCCTACTTACTGTTGAGGAGCAATTGGAGATTGCCAAGGAGCAGATCAGTGATTTAAAGAAGAAACTGATCGACATAGACAATGCTAAGGGCGTGATGGAATTTGCCAGGGATGAAGTCGTGAGGGCCAAGACGGAGGCTGAGTTTGCCAGGACTGAGGCCAAAACTGCTAAGGACAAGGCCGAGGAGGAGGGTTACGAGGCAGGGGTGGCTGAAACCTAGGCCCTCCTTAAAGCTCAAATCCCTAGCGTATGCAAGCTATACTGCTCCCAGGTTTGGGACGAGGCCCTCAAACGAGCTGGGGTGGAGGCTTCGTCTGACTTGTGGCAGGCGGAGAGCATATTTTATCCTCCAGCCATCCGTGAGACCGCCTTTGCCAGTTCCGAGGCTATGAGCGTTCCACAGGAGGCTGAGACTGTTCGGTCAGAAGCTGCTCAGCTCATTGTCATTCCCGACGAGTTGATTGAGGGAGGAAAGCCTCTTGAGGCGACAGAAGCACCTGGAGGTCTGAATCCTGAGATGCCTCAGAGGCTGTCAAGTCTACAGTTAGTGCTCAGATCTCTGGTGCCGAGGAGCCGACCCTTTTAGTTCAGCCCCTTCAGGCCATTCCCCTTTCTGATGTCTCCAAGGGCATCAAGGCTAATCCTGCTCAGCCTTCCTAGGAAAGGGATGTCTCCCAGGGCCCCGAGGCTAATCCTGCTCGGCCTTCCCAGGATTTGGCCAAAACGAAATTGAAGAAGTAGAAGCCCTGGCCAACTTTTGTATTTGTTTCTAGTTTAACTATTAATTAGTTTCCCTTTTGTTTTGAGGACTTTAGAGTTTGCTTGTAATTAAACTCTTTGACCCTATGTATGAAATTCTTTTCTTCCTTTTTCCTTTAAATTACATGTTCGTTGCCCTTGCCGATACTTACTATTGTTGCGTATCTCATGGTTTTTGAATTAGTTATCTTAACATGTATGAATGGTTGTGCATATGATATATTTGGGATCACATCCTGGAATTCTAACTTACTCGCGCCTATGGGGCGTTGAACTTGTATTTGAACATACCTTTAGGGAACTAAAGGCATCATCTAAGGTGCTGTGTGTGTTGTTAGGCCGGGTCTGGTACTTTAGATGTTCTTGGAGTATTTAGTTTCCCCATAGGTTTGAGTCTGAGGACCATGCAAGACCTTCATTTTGTCCAAAACTCAGATTTTCTTTAAGTAGTTGGTTTCCCCATAGATTTGAGTCCGCAGACCATGCAATACCTTAGTTCTGTCCAAAACTTAGATTTTCTTTAAGTAGTTGGTTTCCCCATAGGTTTGAGTCCGAGGACCATGCAAGACCTTGGTTCTGTCCAAAACTTAGATTTTCTTTAAGTAGTTGGTTTCCCCATAGGTTTGAGTCCGAGGACCATGCAATACCTTGGTTCTGTCCAAAACTTAGATTTTCTTTAAGTAGTTGGTTTCCCCATAGGTTTGAGTCTGAGAATCATGCAATACCTTGGTTCTGTCCAAAACTTAGATTTTCTTTAAGTAGTTGGTTTCCCCATAGGTTTGAGTCCGAGGACCATGCAATACCTTGGTTCTGTCAAAAACTTAGATTTTCTTTAAGTAGTTGGTTTCCCTATAGGTTTGAGTCTGAGGACCATGCAATACATTGGTTCTGTCTAAAATTCAGATTTTCTTTAAGTAGTTGGTTTCCCCATAGGTTTGAGTCCGAGGACCATGCAAGACCTTGGTTCTGTCCAAAACTCAGATTTTCTTTAAGTAGTTGGTTTCTCCATAGGTTTGAGTTCGAGGACCATGCAATACCTTGGTTCTGTCCAAAACTCAGATTTTCTTTAAGTAGTTGGTTTCCCCATAAGTTTGAGTCCGCGGACCATGCAATACCTTGGTTCTGTCCAAAACTTAGATTTTATTTAAGTAGTTGGTTTCCCCATAGGTTTGAGTCCGAGGACCATGCAAGACTTTGGTTCTGTCCAAAACTCAGATTTTCTTTAAGTTTCGAGAATTAGCCCCTCGACCAAGGTGTGGGGTGTTGACCTGATGTTGGAAGCCCCTGGAACTGCCCGTGCCACTGACACTGCGAAGTATAGCCCCTAGTGGAACTTTATATTAGGACAACAACAGCGTGCTGTTGGAAATGATGGAGGGGCTTTCGCAGACCCTCGTTTGACATGGGCTTGATCCTACCACCGCCTGTGCCAACGCACAAGCCTTCTCACAGACGGCGCCAATTGTAAGGACTCAATTTGTAACGATCCCAAATTGGTTTATTGGGTTCGAACGTTAAAGGCCCAAACAATAAATTTGTAGAGAGTGGGTTGAAAGGCTAGGCCTTAGTCATCGGACGGTGGTTAGTCATGGTGTTTATGGTGGACGCATAGAGGTGAACTAAGTTTGTCCATGGATCTTATCCATTGAGCTTAATGTTCTTATTATTCCTCTCCCTCTTTTTCTTTCCCCTTAAGGCGCACGAATCCTTACATTATATAACCCTTCTTAGTTGATCCTGACCTTTCATCTGTCGATTAGGCAGGTAACTACTCGAGTGCCTGTCCCATCAGTCGCCTCTCCCCACTTTCTGTTAGTTGTAATAACCGAAGCCACACTGTTCAGGGGTCTTTTCCCATCAATGTGGCTAGGACATTTGTTAGCGCATTCAATGCAGAGGTGGCGTTTTTTCCTTGAACCATTCCCATATTGCACTCCCGTACGAGTACTATTCCACTTGCCTTTTCTTCTGGGAGCGCTTTGGAGGCTGCCTTTAATGATGTGTCGTTATTCCCTTTTAGTCCTCAGGATGCCGAGGACAGGGTCATCCTCGGCTGCCTCTCTAGGCCATCTGGACTTTCGCTATTTGTCCTCGGCAACTACTCTCCTCGGCGCGGGCCTTGGGCCTTAATGGAAAGTGGGTCGGGACCACAAATTCTCTGGCCCCACAATATATATATATATATATATATATATTAGTACATAAATCTGTTACCAACAATAAAAGATAGTTCAAACATTCATGTTTGAAGCATAATGTGTGTCTAAGGGCACACAATAACTAACTATTTTGGGAAAATTTTTTTTTTCAGGAATTGAAAAAGTATTGACAGCTTTTTCAATTTTCAAGAAAATATTTTTAAAAATAAATAATTTAATGTATACTCTTAGGACACACATTAACCGGATCCATTTATAACTGGTGTGCCATTAAGTAATGTAGCTGGATTGTTTTGGGGGAATCGAAGGAAAGGAAAAGGAAAAGAGAAGGAATTGGTGGGAAAAAGAAAAAGTTGATTTCTAGGGAATGGTGAAAGACTAATAAAGATGACTACTTTCAGGAAAACGCATACACCTCTCATTGAACTCTATAGAATTGTGTGAAAGAGGGTATTTTGTAGATAAAGTTTAAATTCTTGTTGGGCATTTCAGTTTAAACAGTTGGAAATTATTTTTCTACCTAATATATATATTTTTTAACACAAAAAAAAAAAATATATATATATATATATATCTGTACATAAATCTGTTACCAACAATAAAAAATAGTTTAAACATTCACGTTTGAAGCATAATTTTTTTTTTTGATTGATTCGTTTAGGTTTGTGGTTAATTTTAACCCAGACATTACTATGATCTTAGGTAGGATTCTATGGTTTTTATCTTTTAAAATAATATTATTTTTTTTTATGGGTAAATGCATGATCACCTTGAATAGGTGTTACAACTCAGCTTTTTGTAAGTAGTGCCAAGAGTCTTGCAGTTTAGTAGAGGAGTTTGATTAATGTTATTTGTAATTTTTTGAAATATGTGTAGGTGAAAAAGTGTGTGAAAATGTATATAATGTTATTAAAAACTGAAAATATGTGTGAAAATGTATATAATGTTGTTTAAAAACTGAAAATGTGTGCTTAAACTACTCTACCAAATAGGCCTGAGATTCTAAAGTTCAATTATTGTAACTATCTAAATATAAAAATAAAAATAAAAAATGTTACAACTCACCTTCAGTTGCTCCCTCCCTCGTGTCTGAGCAATGTTCTTAAAGATGAGGCTCTTTTGTTTTCTCCTTTGTAATTTTCTTTGTTTTTTAATAAAATTTTCTAGTTAAAAAAAAAAATAATAATAATACTGATAAGAAGCTGGCTATTTACTATTTATTGTTCTCAATACATGAATATTGAATTGACTTTAAGAGTATGAGGTCCAACTTTTAACACGGAAACTACCATAATATTGCAATGTAAAATTACAGCATAAGTATGATACCAAGTTTAAAAAGTTACATGTCGCGCCAAAAGCAAGACTACATAAATTAGAAAAGTCTCATCATGTTTGCATAGACTTTGATATACTATTTCTCAATAGATTATGTTTTGAAATATCGACTTTAAAAAAAAAAATTTAATTTAGTTATTGAAGTGGTGGGCGGCCCCACTTTTGAAATGCAATCATAGAAAATGAACTATTGTGATGGGTTGATTTGTGATTTGTCTGTGAGAAAGGCAATAAAAAAAAATAAAAATTTCTTTGTGAGAAAGAAAAAAAAATTTATTTTAACATCATGAATCTTAAAATGAAGAACAGATGAATAGTGTATTATAAAATTGATAATATAAAATAGATAAAATGATTTTTTAATGACACAAAAAAAAATTCTTTTTTTCACATAACTGAATGGAATGATTGAGAAGCATACAATTTTATATACAAGAAAAATGGATCAAAGTTTAATTCTTTTTGCTTTTTTAATTGCATATTGATATACAATTACAATAAAAATAAAAATGTTAGAGAAATCCCAAAGAAAGCGTGGACATAAGGCCCAAAATTGTCATGACTCTTTGCTCGATCAAAAAACAGAGAGAGAGGTCCGATGGGAAGCTATAATATATATCTGAAAAATTGAGTGATACTAAGTTGGGGATGAGAGAGAAATTGAAGTAGATGAAATAAAATGAGAGTGAAAGTTATGGCTGTGTTCTCATTATGGTAAGTAAAATAGGGAATTACGGATACTTATATAGTGTTTATATACATAGTGAGATCAGTGCCAACGCTTCCCTAACTCCTATACCAGACATTAATGAATGCCATTTTCTCAACAAAAAAGAAAAGAAAAAGAAGACATTAATGAATGCCGTTTAATAATGAACACTAATAACTGAATTATGAAACAGAAATCAGTTTCTAGCTAAGTCTACTAATTATCCAATATAAGTCTGACATGTGTCAGACTTAACCAAACCATAAGTTTATATTCATGGACTTGTATTATGCGGAACAAATGTTGATTCCTATGTAAACGACACGGATCACATAGGAAGTCATGAGTGCGACATGTAGTTTGATAATAATAACACCCAAAATCGATATTGGAAAATCTCAAGGAAAAAGGACAAGAGAGGAAATACAAAGGAAAACAAAGAAAAAAAAAAACTTTGATATATTCATTAGGGGGATTGGTGAAAGACTAATAGCTACTTTTCTTGAAAAGCTAAAAATGTGTAGGTCTCTCTTTGAACTTTGTTTTGTAGGATTGTGTAGAAGCTGGAATCTGGATATGTAAGTCAAGAAGGCATCTTGGCATCTCATGAGATTTCTCTATTAACATGTGAAACTCATGTGGAATCCCTGTGGAATTCATAAAATTGACTTATAAGATAATTTTTTATAAGCATATATTACTAGGGTTGAGCATAAATCCGGCTCACCCAACCTGAAAGATCTTGGGCGGGTCTGATGGATGCTCAAGTTAGGCTCGGGTCAAATACTCAAGTTTATTTCGGATCTTGGGTTAGGGTTTAGTCAACTTGACTTGACCGATTAATATTTTTTTAAAAAAAACCTTGATCAGTAAATTCACAACCACGATTGGTTGAATTCGTTTTGGGATTTTCAACTTCGAATATAAAGCTCATAAAATTCTTACATGAACAATTAAAAAGAGAACAATTTACTATTTTTTGTTTTGTTGCCATGCTAACCTTAGTTACTTACTTGTGCTAGCTTTTGTAAGCTTTCTAAACCTTGTTGAAAGCTTCTCATACTCTTACTATTTCTTTAACGTTGTATTTTTGTGGATTTTACTCAATAATAATATTCTATCTTCTCTCCCCCACCCCCCCCCCCCCCCCCCGACGGCGGCCCTCCTCCAAAAAAAGAGAGAGAATAATTTGAAATAGAATTAAGAGAAATTTAAAAAGCTATAGATTAATTATAGTAGAGATTAGAAACCAAAGCCATAAATTTGGTTGAAAATGCATTAAAACAAAAATTTCCTTGATCACGAATAGGAAATGAAACTAAATAAATTTGTTTGAATGGAAAGAAATTAATGTATTTAAGGATATATGATATTTGCTTCAATGTATAAAGCATTGTAATCAGTCAAGGAAGGGTAAAAAAGACAAGAGCAAGTTAAGGAGTAATATTTCTCATTTAAGAACATATGTATTTAAGAAAAAAAATTATGATTTTATATTCTGAATATGGTGTCCAAAAATAATTATTCTTGGGATAAAGTTTAACTACAAAATTAGTTGTATTCTAAGGATACAAACTTATTCAATATCTTTTTATTGAAGGTAAATTTTAACAAATCCATCATCAGATCATATCTTCTTTTTATATATTCCATGCTTGCAAAATTTCTAGAAAATTAAAGATCAGTAGTTATGTCATCAATAAATTATTTAAATTGCAAGTTTTTGTAGTTTAAAATTATGCATAAAATATGAGCTTATAGATTATATAGTAAATAATATTCAATTAACACAAAATTTGACATGTGTATTAAAAGCATAAAGAACATGCAATTCAAAGGTTAGATTTCCCAAATACATATTGAGTAGTGTTGTAGTTTTAGACTACAAACAATTTTGTAGCTAAAATTTGTCTTTATTCCTAACATATTTTTTCTTCTTAACTTAGAATGTTTCATAAATTATTTGTCAGTCATAACCATCTTTTGAAATTTTCCTAATGCAAACCTTTTGAAAATTAAAGTTACCTTTTGAGTCTTGTCTTCCTCGATTAAATCTTAATTTCAAATTTGAATCCTATTTTAAATTTGGTCATTCATTATGTGTCACAAAAATTAAATTAATCAAATAATAGTAAATTGAAGAAGGAAACCGTGTTGTGATTCAGCTTTGCATAATCTATAGCTTGTGATGTCCAAAATAGTCCCATAATTTCTTAGAAAAACACATTTGCATTCTTAAAAGTGTATGAATTGAAACATACATATCCATTGAACTAGTGCTTTGCAAATTTGTCTTATTTTTGGATATTGTTAATTTTGTCTGTTCAAATGTAGAATCAAGTGGAAGAATCTTAACCTGACCTGACCACCACATTTAAAATTAAAAATAAAGGAGAGAGAGAAACCCAACCGGACCCAAGACTTGAAATTTCGAGTTGGGTCGGGTTCTTCTCTAGTAGACTCGATTTTTATCGGGTCGGACTATGGGTGGCCGTAAAACTGACTTGATCCAACCCAATCGCAGTCTTACATATTTTGATTTTTAAAGAAAAATTTACATATATTACTCTCTTTCTTTTTTTATTTTATTTTATTTTTTTTATAGTACATCTATTACTTTGATCTACCCTTAATTTGTGTCAGGGTCAAGGTTGGATTCAAGGTCCATTTAAAAAAATGTTAGATTTATTGTTTTAGGGCTCATTTATTATATTTTAAAAATTCATTAATCACATTTATTATCATATTAGTTTATAATTTATAGTAAAATAGATAATAACTTTTAATATTTTCATTTATTATAAAAGTAGATTATAACTTTAATATTTTCATTTATTAAATGGGAAGTGTGTAGAAGTTACTATCTCAACCTCAATTGACTGAATCTAATTAGCTATTTCCTGTTCTCAGAAAATGAATTCACAATAAGATCGAATTTTTTATAAGGGCCTATTTTACGTGTGAGGAATAGATTTTACAATGTGAAATGTGACCACAATGATAGGTACAGTTGTAATAATGTTCACTTCAAAGAGTCAATTTGGGTTTCACCCAGAAAGTTCCATGATATTGCAATGTGAAAGTGTGACTTGAAAAGTTATTCTCTATATTAAAAAAAGAAAAAGAAAAGTTATTTTCCAAAAACAAAAGTTTAAAAAGTTTACTGACCACACCAAAAGCAAGACTACATCAAAGTCTCCTCTTGCTTGCATTAATCTCACTCACCCTCGTTCCATGTGTTGCATACTTTTTGCATACTTTTTATTATTAACGTGAAAGTGAATGTTACGTCAATCACATCAATTTATATATAATAAAAAAAATATAATTTTATTTTAAAATGACTCAGTTTTCCTATTTAAATATAACCATAACAGCATCCTATTTATTCCAAGGGAGATTTTGAGTCTGTTTAGAACCTAATTATGTTGTTAAATTTAAATATTTTTTTACTAAAAGTATTATATGTAAAAATAAAAATTAACTGAAATAAAATAATAAGATATATGAGTAGTATTAAAAAGTATAATAAAATTTATAAATAATAATAAAAATAAATTAAATAATAAAATAAATTAGTAAATTAAGCATGCAAATGCACACGAAAAGATCGCTTATTTGTTGCAGTAGATCTATGATAAGACCATGTGAGAGAGAGGGAGAAAATTTCGATAAATTTCGATAAAAATGAGTGTACGTCAAGAGAATAGAGGGAGAAAAATCTGATGATGTGTGCATAGCAGAAGTGACTTTAGGCAATCTCAAGGAAAAAGAGGGGGAAATCTGTCAGAAAGAGAAAAACTTCACTTGATGATATCTCAAGTCTTAGTGGGCGGGGACCAAAGATAGTTACTTTTTTTCCATACAAAAAAGAAAAGAAAAAAGATAGTTACTTTTTCAGAAAAAGAAAAAACAGGTGGGTTTCTCTTGGAACTTTAATATTTATATTTTTGATGAGTCCGTTTCATAAAATTTTATAAAAAGAATTAGTTATATTTCTATAAAATTATTTTTTAAAATATTTATTAATAAATATCTTAAGGATATCCCTTAGTAAAATATTTTTGGATAAATTTGTTGTTAAATTGAATAATATTTAGGAATAACGATATCTACTTTTATTGTATATTTTAACAAGAAAAATAGATAATAAAAAAAAAATTCCACTACGGGTAAATGCATGCTCACAGCTTGATTAAGTACTTACATAGTTACATGAAGTATGAACAGAAAAAGTGTTCTTCATTCCTTGGGGTTTCCGGTTTCCCCTCTTTTAACTTTTTTTTTTTGATAACAAACATCAAACACCTTTCATTGATTTGGACAATTATCCATAGAGATTACAATTTCCCCTCTTTTAACTTGATGATGGTCTTAGGACTATATTAGAGTCTCCTCTTGCTTGCATTCAGTCACCCTCTTCCTAATTCCTTTTTCACTTACTTCAATTATATTGACAAACCCTTCCACAGCTCTGCTTCTCCTCCCTTCAGATCTTCTCATCTGTCTATTCGTAAATCCCAGCTCTCCTTCGTAAATCCCTTCAGATCTTCTCATCTGTCTATTCGTAAATCCCAGCTCTCCTTCGTAAATATAGTAGAAATTCTAAGTACTCACCACTTTGTAGATGGAAAATTTATAATGGATTTTGCTAATGTGTATCTTAAGAGCACACAATAATTAACTATTTTGAAAATTTTATTTTTTAAAAATTGAAAAAGTATTGACAATTTTTTTAATTTCTGAAAAAATATTTATAAAAATAAATAGTTTAATGTCTACTCTTAAAACACACATTAACGAGACCCATTTATAATTGGTGTGCCATTAAGTAATGTAGCGGGGTTGTTTTGGGGGAATCGAAGGAAAGGAAAAGGAAAAGAGAAGGAATTGGTACGAAAAAGAAAAAAGTTGATTTCTAGGGAATGGTGAAAGACTAATAAAGATGACAACTTTCAAGAAAACGTGTACACCTCTCATTGAACTCTATAGAATTGCGTGAAAGAGGGTATTTTGTAGATAAAGTTTAAATTCTTGTTGGGCATTTCAGTTTAAACAGTTGAAAATTATTTTTCTACCCAATATATATATATATATATATATTTTAACCAAAAAAAAAAAAAAATATATATATATATATATATTAGTACATAAATCTGTTACCAACAATAAAAAAATTGTTCAAACATTCACGTTTGAAGCATAATGTGTGTCTAAGGGCACACAATAACTAACTATTTTGGAAATTTTAATTTCAAGAATTGTAAAAGTATTGACAATTTTTTCAAATTTTTTTAAAATATTTTTAAAAATAGATAGTTTAATATGTGCTCTTAAGGCACACATTAACCAGATCCATTTCTAATGACGTGCCATTAAGTAATGTAGCAGGATTGTTTTGGGGGAATCAAACGAAAGGAAAAGGAAAAGAGAAGGAATTGGTGGGAAAAGGAAAAAGTTGATTTCTAGGGAATGGTGAAAGACTAATAAAGATGACTACTTTACACCAAGGCGCAATCCATTTATAATTGGTGTGCCATTAAGTATTGTAGCGGGATTGTTTTGGGGGAATCGAAGGAAAGGAAAAGGAAAAGAGAAGGAATTGGTGGGAAAAAGAAAAAGTTGATTTCTAGGGAATGGTGAAAGACTAATAAAGATGACTACTTTCAAGAAAACGCGTACACCTCTCATTGAACTCTATAGAATTGCGTGAAAGATGGTTTTTTGTAGATAAAGAGGCCGTTTGGATTCCACTGAATCCGGAGTCTGCGTTTTACAAGTTTCACGTTTTCCTTCTTCTTCTTCTTTTTTTTTTTTTTTTTTTTTTTTTTCTGCATTTTTTTTTTCTGCATTTGTTGACTTTTGGGTGACAGAATTTACTGTTATGAACCGTGTATGTACTGTTTACGTACTGTGCATATACTGTTCACATATTAAAAAATATTAAAAATGGGTCTCACGGTACTATTTACACATTTAAAAATTATTTTGCTATAGTGTTTTCAGTTTTCAGTTTTCAATTTCAGCAACAATAAGTTCAATCCAAACGGACCAAGTTTAAATTCTTGTTGGACATTTTAGTTTAAACAGTTGGAAATTATTTTTCTACCCAATATATATATATATATATATATATTAGTACATAAATCTGTAACCAACAATAAAAAATAGTTCAAACATTCACGTTTGAAGCATAATTTTTTTTTTGATTGATTCGTTTAGGTTTATGGTTAATTTTAACCCTAACATTACTATGATCTTAGGTAGGATTCTATGGTTTTTATCTTTAAAAATAATATTATTTTTTTTATGGGTAAATGCATGTTCACCTTGAATAGGTGTTACAACTCACCTTTTAGTAAGTAGTGACAAGAGTTTTGCAGTTTAGTAGAAGAGTTTGAGTAATGTTATTTGTAATTTTTTGAAATATATGTAGGTAAAAAAATGTGTGAAAATGTATATAATGTTGTTTAAAAATTGAAAATGTGTGCTTGAACTATTCTACCAAACAGGCCTGAGATTCTAAAGTTCAATTATTGTAACTATCTAAATATAAAAATAAAAAATGTTACAACTCACCTTCAGTTGCCCCCTCCCTCGTGTCTGAGCAATGTTCTTAAAGATGAGGCTCTTTTGTTTTCTCCTTTGTAATTTTCTTTGTTTTTTAATAAAGTTTTCTAGCTCAAAAAAAAAAAAAAAAAAAAAAAAAAAAAAAAAAAAACTCACTAATAAGAAGTTTCTAAGTTAAAAAAAAAAATAATAATAATAAATAATACTGATAAGAAGCTAGCTATTTACTATTTACTGTTCTCAATACATGAATATTGAATTGACTTTAAGAGTATGAGGTCCAACTTTTAACACGGAAACTACCATAATATTGCAATGTAAAATTACAGCATAAGTATGATACCAAGTTTAAAAAGTTACATGTCGCGCCAAAAGCAAGACTACATTAATTAGAAAAGTCTCATCATGTTTGCATAGACTTTGATATACTATTTCTCAATAGATTATGTTTTGAAATATCGACTTTTAAAAAAAAAATTAATTAATTTAGTTATCGAAGTGGTGGGCGGCCCCACTTTTGAAATGCAATCATAGAAAATGAACTATTGTGATTTGTGATGGGTTGATTTGTGATTTGTCTGTGAGAAAGGCAATAAAAAAATAAAAATTTCTTTGTGAGAAAGAAAAAAAAATTTATTTTAACATCATGAATCTTAAAATGAAGAACAGATGAATAGTGTATTATAAAATTGATTATATAAAATAGATAAAATGATTTTTTAATGACACAAAAAAATATTCATTTTTTCACATAACTGAATGGAATGATTGAGAAGCATACAATTTTATATACAAGAAAAATGGATCAAAGTTTAATTCTTTTTGCTTTTTTAATTGCATATTGATATACAATAAAAATAAAAATGTCAGAGAAATCCCAAAGAAAGCGTGGACCTAAGGCCCAAAATTGTCATGACACTTTGCTCGATAAAAAAACAGAGAGAGAGGTCCGATGGGAAGCTATAATATATATCTGAAAAATTGAGTGATACTAAGTTGGGGATGAGAGAGAAATTGAAGTAGATGAAATAAAATGAGAGTGAAAGTTATGGTTGTGTTCTCATTATGGTAAGTAAAATAGGGAATTATGGATACTTATATAGTGTTTATATACATAGTGAGATCAGTGCCAACGCTTCCCTAACTCCTATACCAGACGTTAATGAATGCCATTTTCTCAACAAAAAAGAAAAGAAAAAGAAGACATTAATGAATGCCGTTTAATAATGAACACTAATAACTGAATTATGAAACAGAAATCAGTTTCTAGCTAAGTCAACTAATTATCCAATATAAGTCTCCCATGTGTCAGACTTAACCAAACCATAAGTTTATATTCATGGACTTGTATTATGCGGAACAAATGTTGATTCCTATGTAAACGACACGGATCACATAGGAACTCATGAGTGCGACATGTAGTTTGATAATAATAACACCCAGAATTGATATTGGAAAATCTCAAGGAAAAAGGACAAGAGAGGAAATATAAAGGAAAACAAAGAAAAAAAAAAAACTTTGATATATTCATTAGGGGGATTGGTGAAAGACTAATAGCTACTTTTCTTGAAAAGCTAAAAATGTGTAGGCCTCTCTTTGAACTTTGTTTTGTAGGATTGTGTAGAAGCTGGAATCTGGATATCTAAGTCAATAAGGCATCATGGCATCTCATGAGATTTCTCTATTAACATGTGAAATTCATGTGGAATCCCTGTGGAATTCATAAAATTGACTCATAAGATAATTTTTTATAAGCATATATTACTAGGGTTGAGCATAGATCTGGCTCACCCAACTTGAAATTGGGCGGGTTTGATGGATGCTCAAGTCAGGCTCGGGTCAAATACTCAAGTTTATTTCGGATCTTGGGTTAGGGTCTAGTCAACCTGACTTAACCGATTAATATTTTTAAAAAAAAAAAACCCTGATCAGTAAATTCACAGCCACGATTGGTTGAATTTGTTTTGGGGTTTTCAACTTTGAATATAAAGCTCATAAAATTCTTACATGAACAATTTAAAAGAGAACAATTTACTATTTTTTGTTTTGTTGCCATGCTAACCTTAGTTACTTGCTTGTGCTGGCTTTTGTAAGCTTTCTAAACCTTGTTGAAAGCTTCTCATACTCTTCCTATTTCTTTAACGTTGTATTTTTGTGGATTTTACTCAATAATAATATTCTATCTTTTCTCTCCCCTCCCCCCTCCAAAAAAAAGAGAGAGAATAATTTGAAATAGAAATAAGAGAAATTTAAAAAGCTATAGATTAATTATAGTAGAGATTAGAAACCAAAGCCATAAATATGGTTGAAAATGCATTAAATCGAAAATTTCCTTTATCACGAATAGGAAATGAAACTTAATAAATTTGTTTAAATGGAAAGAAATTAATGTATTTAAGGATATATGATATTTGCTTCAATGTATAAAGCATTGTAATCAGTCAAAGAAGGGTAAGAAGGGTAAAAAAGACAAGAGCAAGTTAAGGAGTAATATTTCTCATTTAAGAACATATGTATTTAAGAAAAAAAATTATGATTTTATATTCCGAATATGGTGTCCAAAAATAATTATTCTTGGAATAAAGTTTAACTACAAAATTAGTTGTATTCTAAAGATACAAACTTATTCAATATCTTTTTATTGAAGGTAAATTTTAACAAATCCATCATCATATCACATCTTCTTTTTATGTATTTCATGTTTGCAAAATTTTTAGAAAATTAAAGATCAGTAGTTATGTCATCAATAAATTATTTAAATTGCAAGTTTTTGTGATTTAAAATTATGCATAAAATATGAGCTT
Organism: Quercus robur; assembly: GCF_932294415.1. Lineage (NCBI taxonomy): Eukaryota > Viridiplantae > Streptophyta > Magnoliopsida > Fagales > Fagaceae > Quercus > Quercus robur. The sequence goes on from NC_065540.1 coordinate 9,196,417, forward strand.
ATAGATTATATAGTAAATAATATTTAATTAACACAAAATTTGACATGTGTATTAAGAGCGTAAAGAACATGCAATTCAAAGGTTAGATTTCCCAAATATATATTGAGTAATGTTATAGTTTTAGACTACAAATAATTTTGTAGTTAAACTTTGTCTTTATTCCTAACATATTTTTTCTTCTTAACTTAGAATGTTTCATAAATTATTTGTCAGTCATAACCATCTTTTGAAATTTTCCTAATGCAAACCTTTTGAAAATTAAAGTTACCTTTTGAGTCTTGTCTTCCTCAATTAAATCTTAATTTCAAATTTGAATCATATTTTAAATTTGGTCATTCATTATGTGTCACAATAATTAAATTAATCAAATAATAGTAAATTGAAGAAGGAAACCGTGTTGTGATTCAGCTTTGCATAATCTATAGCATTGATCTCCAAAATAGTCCCATAATTTCTTAGAAAAACACATTTGCATTCTTAATAGTATATGAATTGAAACATACATATCCATTGAACTAGTGCTTTGCAAATTTGTCTTATTTTTGGATATTGTTAATTTTGTCTGTCCAAATGTAGAATCAAGTGGAAGAATCTTAACCTGACCTGACCACCACATTTAAAATTAAAAATAAAGGAGAGAGAGAAACCCAACTGGACCCAAGACTCGAAATTTCGAGTTGGGTCGGGTTCTTCTCTAGCAAACTTGATTTTTATCGGGTCGGACTATGGGTGGCCATAAAACTGACTTGATCCAACCCAGTCGCAGTCTTATATATTACGACCTTTTAAGAAAAATTTACATATATTACTCTTTTTATTTTTTTTTATTTTTTTATTTTTATTTTTTATAGTACATCTATTACTTTGATCTACCCTTAATTTGTGTCAGGGTCAAGGTTGGATTCAAGGTCCATTTAAAAAAAAATGTTAGATTTATGGTTTTAGGGCTCATTTATTATATTTTAAAAATTCATCAATCACATTCATTATCATATTAGTTTATACTTTATAGTAAAATCGATAATAACTTTTAATATTTTCATTTATTATAAAAGTAGATTATAACTTTAATATTTTCATTTATTAAATGGGAAGTGTGTGGAAGTTACTATCTCAACCTCAATTGACTGAATCTAATTAGCTATTTACTGTTCTCAGAAAATGAATTCACAATAAGGTCGAATTTTTTATAAGGGCCTATTTTACGCGTGAGGAATAGATTTTACAATGTGAAATGTGACCGCAATGACAGTACGGTTGTAATAATGTTCACTTCAAAGAGTTAATTTAGGTTTCACTCAAAAAGTTCCATGATATTGCAATGTAAAAGTGTGACTTGAAAAGTTATTCTCTATATCAAAAAAAGAAAAGAAAAGTTATTCTCAAAAAAAAAAAAAAAAGTTTAAAAAGTTTACTGGCCACGCCAAAAGCAAGACTACATCAAAGTCTCCTCTTGCTTGCATTAATCGCACTCACCCTCGTTCCATGTGTTGCATACTTTTTATTATTAAAGTGAAAGTGAATGTTACGTCAGTCACATCAATTTATATATAATAAAAAAATATAAAATTTGTATAATTTTACTTTAAAATGACTCAGTTTTCCTATTTAATATAACCATAACAGCATCCTATTTATTCCAAGGGAGATTTTGAGTCTGTTTAAAATCTATTTAATTTGGGTTTCACTCAGAAAGTTCCATGAAATTGCAATGTAAAAGTATGACTTGAAAAGTTATTCTCTATATCAAAAAAAAAAAAAAATTATTCTAAAAAAAAAAAAAGTTTAAAAAGTTTACTAGCCACACCAAAAGAAAGACTACATCAAAGTCTCCTTTTGCTTGCATTAATCTCACTCACCCTTGTTCTAGGTGTTGCATACTTTTTATTATTAACTTGAAAGTGAATGTTACGTCAGTCACATCAATTTATATATAATAAAAAAATGTAAAATTTATATAATTTTACTTTAAAATGACTCAGTTTTCTTATTTAAATATATCCATAACAGCATTCTATTTATTCCAAGGGAGATTTTGAGTTTGTTTAGAATCTATTTATTTTGTTAAATTTAAAATTTTTTTATTGAAAATATTATATATAAAAGTAAAAATCAACTAAAATAAAATAATAAGATCTATAAGTAGCATTAAAAAATACAATAAAAGTCATAAATAATAATAAAAATAAATTAAATAATAAAATAAATTAATAAATTAAGCATGCAAACGCACACGAAGAGATCGCTTATTTGTTGCAGTAGATCTATGACGAGACCATGTGAGAGAGAGGGAGAAAATTTCGATAAAAATGAGTGTACGTCAAGAAAATAGAGGGGGAAAAATCTGATGATGTGTGCATAGCAGAAGTGACTTTGGGCAATCTCAAGGAAAAAGAGGGGAAATCTGTAAGAAAGAGAAAAACTTCACTTGATGATATCTCAAGTCTTAGTGAGCGGTGACCAAAGATAGTTACTTTTTTTCCATACAAAAAAGAAAAAAAGAAAAATGATAGTTACTTTTTCAGAAAAAGAAAAAACGGGTGGGTCTCTCTCGGAACTTTAATATTTATATTTTTGATGAGTCCGTTTCATAAAATTTTATAAAAAGAATTAGCTATATTTCTATAAAATTATTTTTTAAAATATTTATTAATAAATATCTTAAGGATATCCCTTAGTAAAATATTTTTGGATAAATTTGTTGTTAAATTGAATAATATTTAGGAATAACGATATCTACTTTTATTGTATATTTTAACAAGAAAAATAGATAATAAAAAAAAAATTCCTCTACGGGTAAATGCATGTTCACAGCTTGATTAAGTACTTACATAGTTACATGAAGTACTAGGCCAAAAAAACAAAAAAAAAAACAAGGTACTGACATGAGCAGAAAAAGTTTTCTTCATTCCTTGGGGTTTCCGGTTTCCCCTCTTTTAACTTGATGATGGTCTTAGGACTATATTAGAGTCTCCTCTTGCTTGCATTCAGTCACCCTCTTCCTAATTCCTCTTTCACTTACTTCAATTATATTGACAAACCCTTCCACAGCTCTGCTTCTCCTCCCTTCAGATCTTCTCATCTGTCTATTCGTAAATCCCAGCTCTCCTTCGTAAATCCCTTCAGATCTTCTCATCTGTCTATTCGTAAATCCCAGCTCTCCTTCTCCTCCCTTCAGATCTCCTTCGTAAATCCCAGCCATCCTTCTCCTCCCTTCAGATCTCCTTCGTAAATCCCAGCCATCCTTCTCCTCCCTTCAGATCTTCTCATCTGTCTATTCGTAAATCCCAGCTCTCCCTCTCCTTCCTACAGATCTTCTCATCTTTCTACTCTTAAATCCCAATGGCCTCGTCTTCCTGTTTGACCCACCAACCCAAAACCTTTGATGTCTTCTTGAGTTTTAGAGGTGAAGATACCCGACGTAGTTTTATAAGCCATTTGTATACGGCTCTGTGTCAGAGAGGTATTCACACCTTCATCGATAATGATCTCCCTAGGGGAGAAGAAATTTCTGTAGAACTTCTCAAAACTATTGAGAGTTCAACCACGTCAATAATCGTATTTTCTGAAAACTATGCATTCTCTACTTGGTGTTTGGAAGAGCTTGCTAAGATTGTTGAGTGTAGAACAAATAAGCAATCAGTGCGACCGGTTTTTTACAGAGTGGATCCATCAGAAGTTCGTAAGCAAGAAGGAAAGTTTGGGGAAGCATTAACTATGCATGAACAAAAATTTATTGATAAAAAAAAGATACAAATGTGGAGGAAAACTCTATGTGAAGCAGCCAATCTCTCTGGTTGGGACTCCAAAAATAGGTATTTACTTAGTGAATACTCTTGTTTTAGTTGTTCTTAAGCAGTTTTTATTTTTGTTTTTACTTTTTTATATGCAAGTTCTTAAAAAGTTTTAATTGTTTTTGTGATCACTATTAAAGTTTACTGATGTGTAATCATTACAATTAAAAATAATAACAAATACATTCAAATTTTACCTTTTTTTTAGAGAAGAAGTACAAAATATACATAGTATTAATTTAAATATTTTTTAAACCATATATTTATAAAATATGTAATGGTTTCTTATTTTATATATAAATATATATATATATACACACACGTATAATTTATAATTTAATTAGATTTAGATTTTTCAGTTTTTACATCCAATAATTTCACTTATCATAAAAATTTAAAAAATTAGATGGACATGTGGGGTAAAATTGGACTTCAATTAAAATCTAATTTAGAATCTAATTAGATTTTTACACTCAATAATTCACTTGGTACAAAATTAAAAATTGGATGAGACAAAATATATATATTTAATAATATATATTATTAAATAAGGACTACCATTAATTGCTTGATATTATTTTATTATTATATAATTTTACCAAATTATGAAAGTATTCTTTTCTTTTCCATATCTTGTTATTATAGTAATAAAGATGGAAATAAAAGAACTTAATATTATATTATCTTATCAATTATTAATTAGGAATTTTTGCCGCATATTATATAGAAAAATTTAAAAGAAAACTTAATTCATTAGTATTTTAAAATAGTTAGTGTGTAACCAAGTACAATTAAAAACAATGACAAAATTTAGTTACAAAATTAGTTATAAACTAAGTCTGTAATTTTACTTAATATTTTTTTATTAGAGGTGAATTTTGACAAATTCATTATTGGATTACATCTTTATCTTGTATTCTCCATACTTGCAAAATTCCTAGAAAATTAAAGATTAATAACTATCTCATTAATAAATTGTTTAAAATATAAGTTTTTGTAGTTTAAAATTATGTATAAAATATAAACTTATAGATTATATGGTAAATAATATTTAATTGATATAAAATTTGATATGTCTATTAAGAACGCAGATGCCAAAGGCCTTGTAGCTGAATTGGCACCTCTCCATGTACAAAGTGCTTGGGGGTCCAGGGGAGAAAGGGTTCAAACTGTGGGGTTAGCAGCATGTTGTAATTATTTCTCAAAAAAAAAAAGAGAACGCAGATAATATACAATTTAATGGTTAAATTTTCAAAATATGTAAGGTTACAACCAATTTTATAGCTAAATTTTGTTTTGAAAAAAATCACAATTACATGGTTCAAATTATACTTTTTTTTAGAAGATGTTAAAATTATACATGGTATTAGTTTATACTTTTTTAAACCATATATTTCTAAAATATGTAATGATTTCTCACTATATATATACATTATAATTTAATTGAATTTAGATTTTTTACTTTTTACATCCAATAATTCACATTTCACAAAAAATTAAAAAATTAAATGAACATGTAGCGAAAAATTGGACTCCAATTGAAATCTAATTGGATTTGGATTCTTCGATTTTTACATTCAATAATTCACTTGATACAAAAATTAAAAATTGGATGGGGCAAGTGGTGCAAAATTGAGAATTTAATTGAAATCTAATTGGATTTTCTCTAAATTTTGACTTTTAATTTATACTAGTGTGTAATTCTATAAATATATACATGTAAATCTGAAAACAATTACAATTACACACATATATATATATATATATGAGTTTAAATTAAATTAAACTTGGGGTAAGAATTATAACTTACACATTTTTTAAGCCATGAAATTCTATATATATATATATATATATATATATAATCCAATTGGATTTAGACACTTTGGTTTTCCACCTAATAATTCACTTACCACAAAAATTTAAAAATTAGATAGGACACATGGCGTAAAATGGAACTCCAATTAAAATTGACTTTAGAATCTAATTGAATTTAGACTCCTTGATTTTTGTACTCAATAATTCACTTAACACACAAATTTAAAAATTAGATGAGACATGTGGCACAAATTTAAACTCCAATTTTGAATTTAATTGAATTTTAACTTTGGCTATAATAATAATATAATAGGATTCAAATATAATAATCCTCCTCTAACTTGACTTTTTATGCAACTTCGTTTCAAAAACTAATTTGCTACACACAAAAAGTGAATAAAGCTAATAATCTTTTTTCTTTTTTTTTTTTGAGAAGGATTATTTAGCAATACTTCAATTATGATTTTAGCTCACGCTCTTATTTTGTTTATATAATATAACTTTTTACATGTGTTAAATGGTTTGTGAATGGCAGCCGTGATGACTCTGAACTTGTCCAAAGCATTGTTGAAGATATCTCAAAGTCTATTTTAAATAAGATGCCATTATCGGTTGCTGAGTATCCAGTTGGAATAAATTCTCGCGTAGAGGAAGTTCTAAAATCTTTAAATATTGAATCAAATGATGATATTAGAATATTAGGGATTTATGGCCTTGGTGGAGTAGGCAAAACTACAATTGCAAAAGCTATTTATAATAGAATTTCATATCATTTCGAAGAAAAACTTTTTCTAGAGAATGTAAGAGAGAAGTCAATAACAAAAGGCATAATCCACTTACAAGAGACATTTCTTTCTGAGATGTTAAAGAGTAGGAATTTGAAGGTGCATAACATATTTAGAGAAACCAACATGATAATTGAAAGTCTTTGCTCAAAGAGGGTTCTTATCATTCTTGATGACGTGGATAATTTGGATCAGATAAAAAAATTGCTTGGAAAATGTGATTGGTTTGGTTCTGGTAGTAGAATAATTATGACAACAAGAGACAAACGCTTGCTAGACACTTTTGGAAATGGTGTCTCAACCTATCAAGTTAAGGAATTAAATAGAAATGAAGCTATTGAACTCTTTAGCAAGCACACCTTTCGAAGCAACAAACCAAGTGAAAATTATTTGAAGCTTGTGAACCAAGTTATATGCTATGCTCAAGGCCTTCCACTAGCTCTAGTAGTAATGGGTGCTGATTTGTATGGAAGAACTGAACTTGAATGGGAAAGTGCCTTAAATAAGTATGAAAAAATTCCTAGTAGAGATATTCAAAAAATACTACAAATAAGTTATGATGGATTAGACGAAACCGAACAACATATTTTCCTTGATATTGCATGTTTCTTCAAGGGATACAATTATGATGAGGTTGTAGATATACTAGGCGCTTGCGATTTATACCCAGTATTAGGTATTAAAAAACTTATTGAGAAGTGTCTTTTGACTAATAAAGGGAATACATTGTGGATGCATGACTTGTTACAACAAATGGGTAGGGAAATTGTTCGACAAGAATCACAAGGAAACCCGGGACAACGTAGTAGACTATGGAATTATGAGGAGGCTCTTGATGTGCTAATTGAAAACATGGTAAAGTTGTTTTGATTCATTTTCTCCATTTTTCTCACATGAAAGTCGTAATCACCTTTTTTTTTTTTTTTTTTTTATCCCTTTTAATGTGGAAGAAAATTCAAAATTCTCAATGTGGTTTTTGTTTAAAATTTAATAATTGTTATTTCTTTTTTGGTTATTTACTTACCCATTTATTCAATTAGGGATCGGACAAAATTCGAGGCATAATGTTACGGTCGCCTAAATCAAAATCAACAGCGGTGCAATTAGAGGCACAAATATTTCGTAATATGAAAAATCTGAGATTCCTAATAATTCATAATGTGCATTTCCATGGAGGTCTTGAATATCTTCCCAATGGATTAAGACTGCTTGATTGGGATACATATCCTTTTTCTTCATTGCCATCCAGTTTTTGTCCTAAAAAACTAGTTGTGCTCAGAATGCCTTGTAACCGAATGGTGGAACCATTAATACAGGTATGGTCATTAGTATTTATCTGTAAATTATTATATATTTTTAAAGTTTTTATTTTTAATTTTTAATTTTTTAATAAATACTTCTTTAAAGATTAAAACATATTCTAAACTTCGAATTTTTTTTTTCTTCAACAGATTCGTGCATTTGAATTCGTGACACATGTGGACTTCAGTCGTTGTCCATTGATTAGGAAAATACCTGACTTATCAATGTTTCCAAACATAAAGAAATTTGATCTTAGTTGCTGTAATAATTTAGTTGAGATTGAAACCTCCGTGGGGCGTCTTGATAGGCTTGTAGTGGGGGGCATCTTTGGGCTTTGCTTTAGCCTTCGAACTCCTCCGACCAGTCCGCTGGAAAAATATCTTACTCCGCCTTTCTTAAACTTAAGCTGTCAAAATCTGTCATTTGGGAATTTGATTGGGCTTAGGGAGTTGCATATTGGAACGAGTGCATCTCGGTCAAGTCATCTTCCAGGTAGTATCTATAATTTACAACATATAGAGACACTCCATCTTTATGGCAATTCCATATTTGCAAAGGATGTGGAGATTGATAGACAGCCACTGTGCAATTCTCTGGGAGGCTTTTCCAAATATGTTTTTCCAAGCTTGAAAAACCTAGGTCTTTATTTCTTTTCTAATCCATCAGAATTAGATTTTATTTTGAATTATTGTTGCCCCGTCACATTGGAAACATTAGACATCTACTATAGCAAATCTTTTACCCTCCCAGAAAGCATAAGCAGATGTGAGAGATTACATTCGCTTCATATTAGATTTGTCGATGAGCTTCGGGAAATTCCTAGGCTTCCACGAAGTTTAAGATATTTAAAGCTATCAAATTGGGGTCCTTTGCTGTGTTCAATATCAGTCATTCATCGGGTATCTCTCTTAAACTTAAACTAATTTAGAAACAGTTTTTGTTACCTTCCAAAAACTACATGACTTGATTTGCGAAGATGTAATCTGATGAATTCGTTACTTGCATGCAGCTTCGAGAATGGATAGGAGGTCCACCAAATCTACAACCATGTTTAGGTGTGACAAGCCACATGTTAATGGGTATTCCCTCATCTACTACAATATCCCGTGCAAGTGCTTTCCCATTTGGCAAGAAATATGTCTACAATATGATTCCAAGTTGTTTCAACCATCAAAAGAATGGAAATTTAATATCATTCTTAATTGGTCCGGAATTTCCAACAATTGTTCTCTGTGTTGCTCTTGAATCAGATTATTTTTGTAGTTTTTATTATCATGCCATCATTTCCATCAATGGTAGTAAACGAACGACCGAAAACATAATCATTGATGACGTGTATTCTGAGAGCGCGTATTTATTTCGTAGCTCATTGCAGAAACTATTTGAGGGCTTCAATCTTGGTGATCAGAATCTTGTTGAGATCTTCTGTGAAGCCTTTCCTCTTCCTCCAGCCAAATTTTCTCCTAATATTAAATGGATAGGAGTCCATGTACAATGCATTTGTCCTCAACCTCAAAAATCCAGTATCTTCCATGACAACTATTGCATCCAACCCGGAGGCCGTCGAATTTCAAAGAGAAATGAGCACCAAAGGCTTAGACCAGTATCGTAGTACCCAGTGGCCAACCCCAGTACCGTAGTACCCAGTGGCCAACCCCAAGTACTTCTCTTCAACCATTACTAAAAGCAAGAAAAATCAGCAACAAAAACAGGCCCTTAGTAGCAAGGAGCCGCAAATGTTTGTGTGGAGCTCAAACCCGTTGTCGGTGTCCCAAGGAGGTGGGCTCCACATATTCAGCAGGACCAGTTTCAGTGCATTCGAGCAATTTGGAAAGTCGGATTATCTCAAGTGCTATGAATGGTGGCGGGTCATCCACGGTTTCTAATTCAGGGCTTTCAATGGATGTGAAAAATGGGTCTGACTTGGGTTTGGAATTTGACTCAACCATTGGTGATCAGTATCCACAGTCAAAGAAAAGGAGAACCTCTTGATCAAATTTCGAAGAAACATGGCAAGGTACTGTTATTACATTGAAACTGTTTTCCTTTGTATGTCTTTGTCCGATATCTCTTGCGATTGTTATTACATTGAAACATTCAGAACATACCTCACTGGTTATAATTTCTTTGATTGCTTAATCGTTGAGGTGCAACAATTCTGTTTTTGGTATGATTTGCTTTCTTTAATATGGTCAATAGCTTGAAGTCAATGTATGTGGAGCACGGGGGACTCAGGCCATCTCCCTTTTTTTTCCTCTCTACCCGAAAAGTAGGAAAATAAAAATAAAAATTTAATTCGGGAATTTGATTTAATTATTTAAAAACTTACAGGTTGGCACACCCTGGAGGACCATTGATGATGAACAAGGCAGCGGCATTGGTGAAATTTATAGAAAATGTTAATGATTGGCACACCTGGGAGGATCATTGTGATTAAAAAGAGAGAAAAAGAAAAAGTTTCTGTTTAAGATGTTTTCCTTAGAACTCATTGCTAGACCCTTTCTTTGGTGGATATTGGTTATATCATGCTATTCAAGAATTGAATATAGGTGTGTTTTTATATCATGTCATATTTTGCATTTCTCGTTGGCATTGAAATATTGATATTAGTACTATGCTTATATTGATCCTGCTGTGGGTAGTGATAAATTTGGTTATGCAAAAGATTTATTTATTTATTTTTTATTATTATTCTAGAAAGCATGCTTAAAACATACAAGATAGAGTCATAACTCATAAGCTACCAAACACCCCCCCCCCCCCCACCACCCCCCACCCCATCTCTTATTATGAGTCATGTCAAACATAGATGGACTCTTTTTCCACAAGAGTTTAATATATTTTGAAGAAATATGGCCTTTTAGCATCTCCAAAATCTATATACTAATGGCCTGTCAACCGTGGTCTGATTTGCACAAGGATCAGTAATATGTTTATGTTAGGAACCCGGTGGTTCCTAATGGAGATTGATGAGAATTATAGGGGAATGGATGGGGATTGTAGGGAAATTGACTTAATTCGAGGTAGTCACCCTCCATAGAGAAAGAGAGAGATTAAGAGAGAGAAATGCACTAACAAATTGGTTTATTCTTCATTGATTCCTCATATTGGATTACAATCATGTATTTATAGGAGACTAGCTCTAATCTCATTGGTCCACATGGCCTCATCCTATTGATTCTATTATTCCCCATGTGCATTAATAATTCCAACATGTGCTAAATGTGATTAACATGCTTGGAATTGTAACTAACTAACTAACTAGGTTCTATTATTCCCCATGTGCATTAATAATTCCAACATGTGCTAAATGTGATTAACATGCTTGGAATTGTAACTAACTAACTAACTAAATCTCAATACAACAATTATTATCCATATGCTTATAGCATTCCTAACATTTCCCTCCCCTTGAAAACACCTTGCCCACAAGGTGTTGTTGTGAAATAGCATCTTCATCAAAGGAGATCTTCCAATGGACCAATACTGTAGTGACATTTTGATCACCATATTCATGCATTTCTCTTTGACAAGCGTTCCGGTGCACATGAAGATTTCTTCTTCGTAGATCTTCAAACTTTGCTCAAATTCTTGAGCCTTCAATGGTTCTTCAATCTTCAAGGTCTTATTGGTTCTTTGAACCTTGAAATGTTCTAGTATCCTCAAGACCTCATTTGATTCTAGAACCATTAGAATTCTTGGAGCTTGTATCTTGGATTCTTGGATCACCGACACTTGGATTGCCAATTCTTGAATCATAGACTCTTGAATGGAAGCCTCCATTGGTGCATCAAGAATGGGTTCTTGGAAGATCATCATCACCTTCTTTGTTGATTCTTTTGACTGAACTTCAGGGGCAGCATGTACATGTATATCATCATCCACTTTGACACAAAAATCAACATCTCGGCTTGCAACAACAGTAGTAGATTCTTGGAACTTGATTTGTTCTTCGAGTTTCATTGAATCAAGAGATTGTAACTCCTCTTCCGTCATGTTCTCGAGACCCTCTTGCAATCTTGAGAGCTCCTCCTTCATGGCCATGTTAGATTCATCCAAGGCCTTCATCTTCTTTGAAATATCCTTAGCTTCTTCTAAGGCTTTGTTCAACATTCCTTGTATTTTTTTCAAAAGTTTTCTTTCATCACAATTGCTCGTCTTTGGATCAACGGCTCTGATACCATTTGTTAGGAACCCGGTGGTTCCTAATGGAGATTGATGAGAATTATAGGGGAATGGATGAGGATTGTAGGGAAATTGACTTAATTCGAGGTAGTCACCCTCCATAGAGAAAGAGAGAGATTAAGAGAGAGAAATGCACTAACAAATTGGTTTATTCTTCATTGATTCCTCATATTGGATTACAATCATGTATTTATAGGAGACTAGCTCTAATCTCATTGGTCCACATGGCCTCATCCTATTGATTCTATTATTCCCCATGTGCATTAATAATTCCAACATGTGCTAAATGTGATTAACATGCTTGGAATTGTAACTAACTAACTAACTAGGTTCTATTATTCCCCATGTGCATTAATAATTCCAACATGTGCTAAATGTGATTAACATGCTTGGAATTGTAACTAACTAACTAACTAAATCTCAATACAACAATTATTATCCATATGCTTATAGCATTCCTAACAGTTTATAGTTTATTGTAACCTAAGCCAATTATGACATAACTAGTACCTAATGATAATACATGTTTTGCAAACTTGTCTTTATTATGGGAAAAATTAACACTTTTAATCCAGCGGCTCAATAACACAAAAAAAAAAAAAAAAAAAAAGGTAAAAGAAAAGTGTTATAGAGAAATGAGTACAGGGTATTTGGCTTTGCAAATTCATGAATGATTGGACTGGTCTTGATAGTCTTTTTTCCTTTTTGATTGTTTCTAGAAGTAATTGTAATTTTTTAAATTTGTAGCTTTATTAACTAGATAAGATCCAAAGGCAGTATGACTGATTTAAATTATATTGGTTATGTTTAGCATTTGGTGATGTGTATTTCAAGAAGTATCATCTACTTTTAATGAATAAAAGCTAATCACCAATTAGGTGTTATAATGATAGCCTTGTCCGAGCAAGTTAAGTGCATTGGTACAGGGTATTTGGCTTTGCAAATTCATGATTGATTGGACTGGTATTTGGCTTTGCAAATTCATCAAAACATTTCAAAGTAAAGAGAACTTTGAAATGTTTTGATGAATGAATGGTTATCTCCATAAATAAGATTATTTGGACCCAATAGATTTATCATTCCCGATAGTGAATATCTGAGAATGTGCTCGACATCAACAATTGATCATTACCTCATTGATTTGTCATGGACTCGTTGCCAAAGCTTGGACTGAATAGTCAAGATGTTCAACGGGACTGAAATGGTCAAGATGCTCTCAGGCATAGATACAAACATTTGAGAATGCAATATAATGACATAAAAGTTCTTCAATAGAGTGGGTTATCTTGGGATGAAACAGGAGAAATGGTAACCACTGAGATTATGTCTAGGATTCTTATACCAAGGTGAATTGCCATTTATCCATTCTTGTATCCTTAGATTATTTTGTTGTTCTATTGCACTACTTATATATGATAGAAAAATCCAGGTGCATCCTGATGCTTGGTTTCACAGAAATTAATCTGTTCTGAGTTGTTACAAATTGTTGTTATATATGTTGAAGGGGTTTCTAATGAAGATGCTGAATTTCTTCATGCAATGCAGATTTCAACAATGAAGACCCCAATTTGATGATTGGTATATTTCTTGTTTCAGAATTGAGTGCTTCCCAAATAATTCAAAGAATATTATTGCCTGCTTATATATTCATATTTCATTGTGTTGTTCCTTAACTTACTCTATCAACATTCTTTCAGTTGCATCGTATCATTTTCTGCCGTTACTATCCAAAGTCTGATGTCGTAGAACTGATAATTATGCTTATTTCTGCTTGATTAATGGAAATCCAGCTTCTGTTGGGGGTGTAACCAAGTGGTTCAAGATATTGGCTGCATGTAATGGTGCCAATGGATTTTCTTTTCACAAGCCTATAACAGGCTGCAGCATTTGGTGAGATTTTCCCCATATTTACTCTTTTTTAGAGTTCTTCTGAAGGTGTAAAATTTCATATGACTCTCATAAGTTTCAAATTAAGATCTCATGAATAAACATACCATAATATAACTCTCCCAATTTCAAATTTTTGTTTTTGATTTGTGGAAATGGCAACACCAATGAAAGGAAAAATTATTAAAGTCACTCACTGGACATTGAGGACTATGAGCTGGGACTGGTGATCTCTCTCTCTCTCAATACTACCTACATGTTGAAAGGATTGGTACATTCAATTTATGACTTGATATATAATTTATGACCATCTGCATAATTATAGATGAAGGCCATGGGAAAAACTACACTAGCATAAGTTAATGTAAAAACTTTAACTAATTAGTGTTGTCATAAGTTTTAATTTTACGATAATGCAATTACTGCATTTAGTTTTCCTAAAAGTGTTGTATAAAAACTCTGAAATCTCCCCATTTCAAGTAATGTTGGAGATTGATTTTGTTAAACTGTATGAAACAATATAATTGTTCCAATTTTGCTTTGGTGCCCTTTAGAATAAATTCTTGCATGTAATGGGAGTTATTTTGAAGTTGTAGGTGAAGAGGATGACCAATATTTGCTAGTAGTGATTCTCATGGACTGTTATTATATTAACCTTGAATTAAAGCAATTGCACAGAAGGAATAAGATTGGTCCTACATGCAATGCTCAAGCTTCGACCTGGATGGTTGCATCATGCAGTAGAAGATTTGGTGTTATGGGTGGTAAAGATGTACTAGAATATCAAAATTTAAGCTTAATGAAGATTACATGGAAATAAAGGATCTCCCCAGTCAGAATGGCTTCACTGGTGATGAAATTTGCCAAACAGTGACTACCGATGATATCTTTGGATAACTTATATCAAGGTGCCATGCTTTCTCATCAGTAATGTTGCTAGGATAAAGGATTTTCCTGTTTCATTTCCTCTGGCTGTCATTAAAGAGTACCCCACAGCATAGATGTGCAATGCACACTTTTCCTTTTTCACATATATTTTTTCCCTTGATGAAATGATGTAAACACTGTCGTCATGAAGTAAATAAAATGTTACTGGGTAGTGGGTAACATAGGTTGTTAACACTGTCATCTTGAAATAAATAAAATTTTAGCAGGTAACATAGGTTGTAGAACACAATTCATATTTATCATTGAACGAGATAATTTTTTAGTAGCTCTCATTAAATAATGACATTTTGAATGAGAGTCCTGATGGAGTTGCATACAAAGAAAGGTTCTGATTTGTACTTCATTTATGGTAATGAAAGTTGGAATGATAGATCAAGTTGTTTGGACATAAAATTATAGATCAACAATAATGCCCTTTGGATTGATTGTGATTGGGAATATGCAACATCCAGCTTGGGAGTTTCAAAATCTTCTCAGAGAAAAATAAAAATTCTGCAACTTTGTAAGCCCCAATATGTACTCAAAAAGTTTAGAGAACCATCAAGGAGTAGTTGAGGAGAGGCCATGTGTAGTCTAAAACATATGTGAGTATTGAGGAGGAATTGGGAAGCTTGCTGGTTGCTGTAACACTAGATGGCAGAAAGTTGTAATGCACTGTCTAAAGAGTGTTTTACTTAAGCGCTCTTTACTTATAAATTGCAAATAAATAAAAATAAAAATAAAATAAATAAAAAAAAGATAGAAAGCTCTACGCAATCAGTCCTGATTCTCTCTATGTCTCTGTTTTATAGGTACTCACTGCTTTTGAACAACTCAGGCTTTGCAACCTCATGATGAAAGACTAGAGAGGCCTGTTAAGAGTGCGCGCAGCTCTTGATAGCTAACAATTGGTGATCACCGCTAAAGGGTTTTGGCAAGCTTCTTCTGAGATGGAGAGGTGGCCGGGGTGGCATGCCAGCTTTCGTGGTCAAATCGCAGGTAGGGAAAAGAAAAAGACTGCTAAGATATTTGGCAATCAATTTTATTATTTTATTATTTTTTTTTTTCTCTGAGAGCTAAGCCTAAAGGATTTTCTTAACTTGTCCTCTTGATTGCAAGTCAGATATTGGAGGATGCAAGTGTAATTTGCTGAAGAAGAGAAGACTACCTTGAAGATTAGAAGTGGTAATGGAAGACACTTCTGACTTGCTGAAGTAGGGGATGTAAGTGTTATTTGCTATTCATAACAGGTATTAACTGAGGCTAGGGTTCTTCGTTGTACCACCCCTTTTTGTTGTATCAATAGAAAAATAAATTCTTTAAAAGATTAATTGTATGTCCATTCTAGTTAATGTAGCCTTTTAGGTGGGTTTGGGCTTATGATTATGAACTTCAACCCAAGAAGATAAAAGCCACCTTTTCTCCCTTCTAACACATTATTTGACAGTAATTTACTCGTGGTGGATTTTGACTTACGCTTTATCTATTTACACATCATTATAAACTTGGTAGAAATTTTGTTTTTAATTTTAATATTGTCAGAAAAATCAAATACTTGAATATGAATTGGGTTTTGTTCTCTGAATCAGTTGTTTACTTATGCCTCTATTCAGCACAGTGCTTCCATAGCAAAACAACTTCAGGGTTGTTCTGCTTTTTTTCCTCTTCTGAATTTGGTAGGCTTGACTGCAATACAAATTGTTTAGTTCTGTGTTGTAATCTTGCAGTGTGATTACAATAGAGAGGATTGGTTAATTGACTTGGTTAATTGAAATACAAATGGTAGAAAACAAAATCATGCTTTTATTTTCTCACAAAAGTTGAGTGTATGTGTGTGTGTTTGTCTGTGTGTACAAAAATATATAACTATTTATTTAGAAATAGCACACATTCCATTAAATAGAGCCATTTTAAAATCTTGTCTTATTTTAGAAAATAAATTGATCCAGAAATTGTTAAAGCCTCTGAATTAATATAAACTCTGGACCTATCAGGTAGGGGATGTTGAGTAGTGGAGGAATTAGAATGTTCAATTGTCTGTATACTTGATGCTAATGCAAGGGAAAAAGAAGGTTCTTCTTTGACAAGTACTAGATGGAAAAAGACCAAATATGATTTTTTGGATCAAAAGCACAAAAATATAGGGTAGAATTGTTGTCTTCTATGTATGAGGGTCATGAAAATAATGCAATGTTGGTCAACATAAGAACTGGCCTGCAATATGAATTGTAAAATCTAATATTTTGGATTGTTAAAGAAAAGTCAGAATTTTTATAGTGAAGATTTTTTTTCATAGATTTGAGGTTTACCCAGATATTTTCTTGCTCCAGGATATAACAAGGTTGACTTGGTGGATGGAAAAGATGTTTAGACTTGAATTGTGGTGACACTTGGAACTTTAGAAGTAGGTAGCTGTCTCATGCACTGGATCATGTGGAACAATGTTAATCTGCTTGACAATCTTTTAAGTGTTTATAGTCAATTAGCTCTGTCTTAAGTTGATAATAATCAACATAGCTAATTGCCAATTTCGAAGAGCTGGTAAAACGAGGGGTACATGTCAAAATATATATGAAATCGAAGGAACTGATCAACTTATTGGCATTGAATGACCTAGTGTAGTTATTTTGGGTACTAATGTTATCTGCCTGCTTTTGTAAAACATGTATTATAACCTATGATGATTGATAGACGAGGTTAATGAAATGAGGGTCAACATGTAAGACACTAGTTTCTTTGTTTAGCTTGATGCATATGGCCCTTCTCTAACAGCGTTTCCCAAATCCCTCCATAAAATGCCCAAAAAGAACAAGCAACAGAAAAAAGTGATAAAAGAAAATGCTTGCAATCTGGAACTAGAACTTTATTCATCATTGTAACTTCTGATCTCTTTGCACTGGGAGACACTATGAAAGTCTATGTTCAGGTTCACTTATAGATTAAAAAAAAAAAGGGATACAAAATCTAGGTTGAAGTTACTACTTTTTTAATTTCTACAGGAATCAATTGTGAGTAGAGTTCTTTTTAAAAGAAAGAAAATTGTGAGTGGAGTACTTCAAATTGTGTTGGCCTAATTTTCTTAGAATGCACACAAGAGCATCACACTCAAATATCCTCAAACCACATCTTCATCAAGGAGCAGATTCTATGCATCATCCAATATTTCTCTTTGCCACCTATCCCTTTCTGTAAGTTTGCAATTTGTTAATGCAAACTTATAAAAGGGATAGGTGGCAAAGAGCAATATGAGTATAATTTTTTGTCATAGAGAATACTCATATTCTAGTTGTCTTTTCTTTCATGCTTCTTTGCAGTTATGTTGGTTGGCTTATTTATTCCTATTTCAATCCTTATCCAATATACGGGTAGCCATTACTATCAAATTCAATATATTGTAAGCTCAACTGATAAATGATCCAATTGTTTTTTGTAGTGGGTTAAAAATAAAGAAATGTCATGATAACTCAATACAATGAATTTCTTTACTATTAATGCTAAATCACAATCTGTATTCAAACGCTTGATCAATTCTAATTCCTTCTCTCTTTCTCACACACTCCCATTATCTCTTCTTGGGATAATGGGTCATGATGGTTGTTGTCATGTCTGATATCTGAGCCCCTGCCCTATAAATATAATCCCTAAAGTCAAAATGTAAAAACTAAGGCCAGATTGCAAAAAGACCTCTTGGGTTTTGAGTGAATTGCAAAAAGACCCCTTGTACATTAAATTTTATGTTATTAATCCTTAGGCAAGAATTAGGGAAGGGCAAAAGGAAGTTGTATGATTGCATTTGGACAACTTAAAATGCTTAAGGTGGTGATTATCATTCTATCAAAAGAAAAAAAGAAAAGAAAAGAAAAGAGGGGTGATTATCATGATTGATATAAGCATGTAATAGTGGGATACGTAGGTGATATGGTAAAATGAGAGTCTACCAATAAGATTTCTGAAAGATTAAATTTTGGAGAATGAAAGGTACATAACATAACTAATAATCTTTCACCAAAAAAAAAAAAAAAAGCATAACTAGTAATCCATTTGTGTTTTGTATTTTAAGATCACAAATAATATTTGTTGATGGCCATTTTGGAAGCCCAAGTGGAAAGGAGAAGTCTAGCAACACGGACAAAAAATAGTTGGCAAATGGATAGAAAACCCATTAAGCCCAAGCGGTAGGAATAATGGATCACAGGCCCATGAGATAAACAAATGGGCCTTGAAGGGGTAAATGGGCTTAAAGGAGCCTGGAAAGAGAAAAAAAGCAAATCATGGGCAGCATATGATGTGGAAAAGTGAGAATGGGTCACGACAGACCCAAAGTAATGAAAGCAAAGAAAGTAAGGGGTTGATGGCAAGCCCATAAATCCCAAGGATGAGGGATAATGTAATTGGGCTGGGGAAGCCCAAAGAACTTAGTAAAAGCCCATAGGAATGCAAAGTTAAGAAAAGGGCCAAGGAAGCCCAAGGAAAGCAAATGGGCCAAGGACGCCCAAGGGGAAACAAATAGGACACAGGAGCTTGCTAGTGATACAATAAAAGAACCAATGGCCATAGTGGGCCATTAGGAGAAGAATAAACGGCAAGCCCAAAGAGGCCCAGCAGGATTGAGGCAAACAACTTCTCAGCACGAATGATAGAGTGGTATGACAGGAGATGGTAGCAGGAAAAAGGGTGGGTTGAAGAAAGGCAAAGCCCACCGTTAAGCAAGGCCCAGCCCCTAAGTGGGGCAAGCTATAAAGGAAAGGGGAACCAGAAAATAGTCAAAAACGGACGGCAGAATGTGCAGGTCAACCATGGCAAATGCATGAGCAGCAGATAGATTTTGGACATATATGGAAGAGAGGCACGCACAAGGCCCAGATCTCACCAACCTGTACCCAGCCAATATAGGACACGGTGAGGTCATGGGTCAGAGGTAAGAAGGCATGGTTTGGCGGTGGGGAGAGGGGAAAAACCAATTTTGAGGTTCTTGTTCGGGCTTTTTTGGGGGAAGTGTCCTGTTGGGATGACATACCACCCAAAAGAAGCAAAGTTGAGTTGGAACCACTAGGTGCATGCCATGAGGGATAGGGAGAAAGAAGGCACCCACACCATAACAGGGAAGGGTGCCACGGCTGACAAACAAACAAAATAGTTTTCTTTTGTTTGGCGATAGGGAGTAGCACACAGACGGACCAGTAGTGGTCGGCAAGTATACCCAGACCAGACAAAGGTTGTTAAAGGCTAAAATAGTAAAACTCGGTCACGACAAACACTATAAAAAGAGGCCCTTGTCGTGTACATGGGGAGGACGACACAAGCACTACGGTATTAGGAATTTGAAAACCAGGAAATAGAAAACAAGGATTAAGAAAAAGAAGTAGAAAGAAAAAAGAGAAGAAAGGGGAATATTAGAAGAGAATGAAAGAAAAAGATAGAGAGTTAGAACGACAGCATGCACCAATAGGTTGATTCCCTCTCTCCCTCTCAAAGTCCTGCTCTCTGCCGGAAACAAAGAGTTCTCTTGTGTACCAACCATTCAGGTCCGCTTCCCTTAAAGTGATTAATTTTTTCGGCAGGATCTTCCTGGGAGATTATTCATTTTGAGAAGAGGCGTTCTTCCCTCTCTGATTTTGGTCCTATGGATCAGATTTAATCTGATTTCTTTCCTCTTTTAATTAACCCATATACTACCCACTTGTTTCCCTTACTTTCTTTATAAAAATAATTGTTGTTAAACTGTGATTATATTTTCTTAAGTAGGGATTATCTATTTACTTTAATAAAGAAGTCAAAGTACTTTCTTTTATCTTATTATTATCATATCTGCTTGCCATGACTCATTTGAAATAGTTCTACCCACCGTAAGCATGCTCCTGGTAGACGAGGCATGGTTTGCGTACAAGTCGGACCAAATTGAGTTGCTGTTGGACCGGTATTAACTCCCTTACTCAGAATATTTGGACCCAGTACCGCAGGAGGCAGCCTAGCCTGATTTAACCAAACAGGCCCACTACAATATTTTTAGTACTTTATATATACTGTAAACAAAAAATTCTTTACTTCATATTTTAATGGCAAATTTCCTTGGAAAAAAACAATTGAAATAGGTTACCAAAGACATCAGATCCTCAATTATTGTATTTGTTTTTTCAAAATGCCGATCGAATTTTGTATAATAATTTGGTTGGATTTTATTTTGGTTTTATTTTTTGATATCCCTAATTAGTTTTGAAACTTGAATGGGAAATTTAATAAACCCTGAATTGGGTTAAGTGTAAAACTTTGGGGGAAAAAAAAGCAAAAACAAAAACACAGGAGCATCAATATATATATATATATTTTTTTTTTTTGAAATTCTATTTTTATTGTTGGGAAAATTGGCTCCATTCCCTTCATTGTAAATTCGTTCATGTGCCACAATGAATACTGAAATTTCTACTGGGTCATGTCAACGATTTTATTGGGCCATTTCACATTCAGCCTGTATCCATTGGGAAGTTTTCAACTTTTAAGACATCGACCAAAGATTCAATTTCAATTACTTTATTAAAAGAAGAAAAAGAAAAAAGAAATGTTATCTTCTCAAAGTTACATACGCCTTAATTATACTCGATTGATGACTCCAAAATTGAGTCTCTTACTCTCGAGTTGTTAGATTGCTAAATAGTTTTGAAAACGTTTAATTAACAAAATTGTTTGAGTTTTAGAGTTATTTTTTTAAAAAATCCCCTTTCAGATCTTCTCATGAATTCAATCCCCATTATTAGCTCTTATGAACAGCAAGGAGTCTCATCTTCAACTTCCTCTTCCTCTTCCTCTTTCACCCACCGAGTATGTATAATGTATTTTATGAGTTTCAATGATTCTATGGTGTGTGTATATACATATATATTAGTGATTACTCCTTAGTTTTTATTTGTGAAAATTCTTTGTATCTTTTTAACAACTTTATCAGCATTATAACTATGTTTGGAACGTAATGATTGAACAAACGTGGACATTGTGGTTGTCAGAAATTATATTTGTCAAAGCTAAGCAAGATTGCTCTTTTAAGAGTACTCTTTAAAGTATATATGCCACAATCTATTTTCCTCTCTCTTCAGTGTTAGATAAACTTAAGTGCAATCTTCTTTCTTTTTTCTTTTTTTGTGTGTTTTATTTCATTTGATAAATTATATTTTGTTCCTTCCTTAGAATCGTATCAAATTTTTGCAAAACTTTGAATTATTAAACAAAACAAAGCATGATATTCTCCTATAGTTTTTCTTGTCTTTCCTGAACATAGGCTTGAGTTATTAACACATTGAAAAAGGCATGGGAAGGCATGTATATGAATAAAATTATTTTTGAAGTTTCATTCATCAAGTTAAGATGTAGATGCCGTGGGTTCTGCTGGAAGTTTAAAATAAATCTTGTTCTTTATCAAAATGTTAATCACTTTATTTTATTATTCCTTGTAGTTCGATATGAGTCTATACCTATTTTAATTGTAGGACAATATATTTCAATGGTAATGACCTCTGATTATTTGTATGCAGATTAAGTGGCATCCATGTTTGGGTTAAGTTATTTGTGGGTTTCGTGTAGTTCTCAATATAATGGTATTTGTGTACCATCAAAACGTGTCAGATTTAAGCAAGGCTTATTAGCTAGAACATGATTTACCATAAAAATGGAAAAAAAGAAAAAAGGAAAAAAAAAGGGAGGCTTATCAGGGCGTGAGGAGATAATTAGAGGTATTTACCATATTCTGGTGCTTTTGTTATTCAAGTGGCACTAAGAATGAAAGACAGTTGTGAAATCATATTCACAAATGCGGGATATGTTTGTTAGAATTTATGCAATCATATATGCATTTTTTTGATGACTTTGCTAAATGTTCCTAAATTGTTTTTTGTGATCTATGCTTGATTTATGGTAATGAAAGTTGGAATGGTAGATCAAGTTGTTTGAACATAAAAATGGAGAACGGCAATAATGCCCTTCTGATGGGGACTAATGATAATTGAGGATATGCAATGTCCAACTTGGGTATTCAAAATATCTCATCAGAGAAGAAATGAAAATCTGTGACTTCGTAAACCTCAGCATGCCGTTAAAAAGGTCAGAGAGTCATCAAGGAAGAGATAAAAGAAGCAATTGAGGAGAATCCATATGTAGTCAAAACATGCGAGTACTGAGTAGTCAGGGGAAGTTTGGATGATTACTAATTGTTATAGACCTAGAAGGCAAAAAGTTGTTGACCTTTCTTTCTAATACACTTTCTTAAATAGTGATTTATTTAAACAACCAGATTTTATAAATTGTGAAAAAGATAGCTCTATGCAATCTTTCCTAATGCTCTCCAAGCCTCTATTTTGCAGGTTCTCCAGTGCTTTTGTAACAGCTCATGCATTAGAAGCTTAAGATCAAACACCAGAGATCAAACACCAGAGGGGTCTGTCTGGGTGTGCACAGCTCCTGATAATTGGCAATTGGTGATCCCCATTTGGAAAACTTCTCCAAGTTGGAGGCAAAATTTCAAAAACTGTTTCCTAGTTTCTTCAGCTGTGATACATTAGGCAAAGAAGACTGCTGGATGTTTTGCATTTAAAAAAAAAATTCTTTTCACAGCTATGCTTAAAGAATTCCCCCTCCTTATCCTCTTGATTGCAAGTAATGTACTGGAGGATATCTGCACGAAGAAGAAAAAGCTTCCATGATGAATAAAAGTGATAGTGGAAGATGCTTCTGAGTTCTGACTTGACAAAGCAGGGGCTGCATGTGTATTTTTGCAGCTCATAACAGGGTACTAACTGAGGTTAGGGTTCTATAGCTAAATTTCCTTCTAAATTGTATATCTTGGTCTTGTAATAAAAACTTGTACCAACCCTTCCTTTTGGCTGTATCAAAAAATAAATAAACTGCTTATTACTTCACATCTATCAGTGTCCACATACTTGCACACCATATATAAAATGTGGACACCAGTATTTACATTTTTCAAGAATGTCCACATTCCCTTGGCATGGTCTTCCCTTCTCTCTTCCCTACTCCCTCAAAACCACTGCACTTCCCCTCTCTCTCTCTCCTCTCCATACTCCTCAATTCCCCACCCTACCTCTCTTCTTTACCCCTAATCCCCACCAGATCCCTCCTATTACTCCTGCCTCAGTGCCTCTTCACCCAAAACCCATTTCTCTCTGCCCCTCCCATCTCTCTCCTTATCAATACCACTTCTCCATTGAAACTACCTAACTTACTAACCAACTCAATCTCTCTCCCACTATTGGTGCTGTTACTCTAGTAAACAAGACTGCAAGATTTCAGTGAATTTGGAGGAAGTGAAGGTATTAGCATTAGAGGCTACTTCAAATATAAAGATTGGAAACAATCTGATACTCTCTTTATTGAATGCAGTTCCATAAAAAGGATTTTAGAACCTTTGAATTATTGTAAAATTTGGACCTATCAAATGGAGGATTTTGAGTCGTAGAGCAATTAGAACATCCTATTCAGCATATAGTTGATGCTAATGCAGTGGGGAAAAAAAGGTCTTCTTTGACCAAGGGGAACATGAACAAGGGCATATGTGGTTCTTTGGAACCAAAGCATGAAACATAGTGTTGAAATTTTGTAAAGTGTACCAGATATGCCATGCTTGACTGGTTAGATGGAAGAACCATTACAAGATTAAAGAGTAATGACACTTCTTCTGTTAGTGGGGCTTTTAGTTGAACAAATTATCATTTTTTTTTTAATATTCAAATATTATTTGAAAATTACCACTGCACTCCCTTGGTGCGATGGTCACTCTACAAGTATAAGTGCTTGTAGAGTGTGGGGGGCAAGGACCGGAGTTCAAGTCTTCAGGAGAGAGTTTTACACACATATACATTTAGATTAGGCTAGAGTAGAATTCTATAGTATTACAGATGGCTTCATCATCATCACCATGTAGCCATGTATGTTTGACAAACATAGATACGTTTGGATGAGCACTTTATTGATTTGCTAATTTGAATAAATTTCTTGGATGTCATTTGTTAATAAATCATTTCAAGAAAATTTTAATATTAATTTTATGAGAAATATAAAAAGCGGTCTAAAAAGTCAATTGTTCTTTTTTTTTTTTTTTTTTTTTTTGCATAAAGGGTTTTCTAAAATTGGTCTATTAACAAATGGACTTATAGCGTTCATTAACATTTATCAAAATATAAAAAAGAAAAAATTTCCAACAAACAGATACATTCTCTCTTATTGTTCCCAAATTTCCAAGAGGTTCCACATTATGGGAGATAAGCCTATTTTTTAAAACATGTTGACCTTTTTTTTTTTTTTTAAAGAAACAAAAACATTTTTAACTTGGGTATTTATTTTACACCATTTTTTTCCAAAGCTAACATTATTATATGTGATTTGAGAATTGATTATAGACTAAAGTCATGAATAGTGTGCTTAGACAGCTTAAACACGTGTCCGGACGTTCCTTTTCTTTGCAAACTGACAACTCCTTGTCTCTTCCAATTCCAAATCCCATTTCTTTCTTTCTCAATTTCTCCTCCTCCTTTCAGGTCATCCCACCCATCAATTCCTATATCTCCCATGTCTCTTGTGACCAGCAATGAAGTCTCATCTTCCTCTTTCACCCCCCGACTCATGAACTTTGACGTCTTCTTGAGTTTTAGAGGTGAAGATACCCGTCTTGGTTTCATAGGCCATTTGTATAACACTTTGGTTTGGCGGAGTATTCACACCTTCATTGATGATAATCTCCCAAGAGGAGAACAAATTTCTGCCCAACTTCTCAAAACCATAGAGAGTTCAACAATTTCAATTGTCGTTTTCTTTAAAAATTATGCATCCTTCACTCGGTGTTTGGATGAACTTGCCAAGATTGTTGAGTGTAAGCAAACAAAACTAAGCAAACAGATAATCCAAAATTAGCATTATAGAATCCAACAGTAACACAATGAATATCATATTAGCAATCTTATGTATGGTCTCCAATAATAACAAATCACATTATTCACAACTCCCATTGCCAAACTAATTAACATAAGTCACATTACATTGAATTCAAACAATGGCACTCCTAACTCCCAAGCCAAAAGATGGGTCGATAATATATTTTTTTCTCTCTCCAAAATAAGAAACATAAAAAAATAATAATAATAAAGGTAAAATACTATTTTGGTTCCTAAACTTTACCAAAAGTTTCTTTTTCATCCTTAACTTTGAAGAAGTCCATTTTTCGTCCCTAATCTATTGAAAAGTTCATATCTTTCTTCCCTAAACTATTGAAGCTTTTTTATTTATGTCCTTAAATTTTATTCAAAGTTTATTTTTCATCTTTAAACTATTTTCATTCCTATTCTTGTTTCTAACTATTAAAAAAACTCTTTATAAAGTTTAGGGATGAAAAAAGATTTTTTTTTTTTTTTTTTTTTTAAGTTTTAGGAACAAAAGACAAACTTTTGTTAAAGTTTAGAGAACAAATATAATTTTACCCTAATAATAATAGAATACTACACATACACAGAACATATATTTTTTTAAAAAAATTTGTAAATCCCTTTTTGCAATTTATCCTAAAACCAAGAAAACATGAGTAATGTATAACAAAAAACCAGTCATACGTAGATCTATACAAAACAAACATGTTTATACAAGTAAACAAGTAAAAAAAGAAAGCTTTTTTTTTTTTTTAATTTTTTAAAGTGTGAAAAAATAACCAGAGCCGAGAATGTTCTTGATGTCTTCAGCAGAAGGGGTGGTGTTCCCTCCCAACACAGCAAGCAAATACGCAGCGATCACCTTCATCTTTCTCTACTCAACAACTCACAAACCCTAGCAATCCAAATTTTTAGAGGCAACAAAATAAAGGCCGAGAAAAGAGGGTTTTATATGTGTGTAGAAGACACTAGGGCTTTTGTAGTACGACATGGAGTACAAGAAACGTGTCTATTTGGTTCGGGTCCGAATTCCAAATCGGGTCTGGGCTTAACATGCAGGCCTATCACGTGATCTCACGGTCTTCTTCTTCTTCTTTTTTTTTTTCTTTTTTTTTTTAATTTTTTTTATTCTCCCTTTTATTTTTAATTTTCCTAACATTAATATTCAATACTTTTAGGAGTAGCCCCTAATAAGTTTGGTTAGGAATTTTGATTCTAGAATCTTATGAGACTTTGGCAACTGAATTAGAATTTCAAGTAAGAAAGTCTAAGTATACAACATTTTCATAACACTCTTATTTTTAGTTCTGGTAGTCCAGGTCTAATATTTTATTATTCTATTTAATTTTATTTTAATATATGAGAGATTGACATCTCAATTGTAGTGAAAATATTATAACAGTTTGTTGTATTCGTAGAAAAAATTGTACAGTAATTATTAAAATAGTTTCAATTATATGAGTAAAATATTTTATTTATTTTATATATAATTTTTCCTTCGTTTCATATATAATTATAATTAATCAATGCATTAATTAATTGGGAAACTATGGTTAGTACTCTCACTTTGGGGGCAATTTCAAGATAGCTCATGAAAAGGAGCTCTCATGAATGCTATGATTTCTTTTTTCTTCATAGAAAAATTGATGCACAGCAGTACAAGGGTACAAAGCCAACTGAATCAACTAGTAGGTTATTCACATCAAGATTGTAAAATGTAAGATGGTAGAATTGTGTGAGAATGAGAATGACTCATTATAACATAGGGTTTGTTCTTTGCCTTTGTTTATATCAAAAGTCATAGGTGGGCATGGAAAGGTCGCAATTTGGGCAGAAATTCATGGCAGCCAAAGCCCACAATCTTCACTGGACCTCCTTACGATAAGCTGGAGCTGAAGGCGTTCAATAGCTACTGGACTCAGGCCTGTTACCTGTTATAATATTGGGGAAGTGGAAATCCTAATAAAGCAAAGGCACAGTCCAATGAAGCCACAAGTTTTTCTCTAAGAGCCTATTCTATTGATAAGGTTTTTGATTCTTTTAAGTTTAAATTTTTAGATCAATAGTCTTGTAGTTCAATTAATACATTTTAACGTTTTTATTAGGAATGTCTAGGATTCAAATTCCCAGACTCCATTATTGTAAGTATTGAGATATCAAAAAATTAAAATTTCTGGCTTCTTGAATTGTTGAGATATCATGTCTTATTATTTTAAGGCGGAGAAAGAAAACAATCTAGGTGGCCATTATGGAGAAGTATTATAAGATTTTCACAGTCCAATCATATTTACAAAAAAAAAAAAAAAAAAAAAACTCCTATAATATAAGACCTTACTTTTTTTTATTTTTTTTTATTATCATGTTTTTTTGAAATACTTTTTTTTAATCATTTTTTTTTTTGCAATATTATAAGACGAATATTTTATTTAAGAGACACTCTTTTGTTTGGGGCAGCTATTGCCTAAATAGCCTAATGATTGAGCTGCCTTTACTCTAAATGGGGGACAATGCTGAACCAACATTCCTTTAAACACAAAGTCAGATAATTATCTAAGTCCTTTATTGATCAAATTGAAGTTCAATATAAGAGCATTGAATAACCACCTGTAATCACATCAAATAGATTAAAATTACAATCCTCTCATACACCAACAAATTAACGAACACAACCTATATGGTGAAGTACTTTGTGAGGTGTTTGTGCTCATTTCTCCATTATTAGGCCTTTGAATTGATCTAAATTTTTTGTTTTCTTCTTCTTTTTTGGTTGGTGACACTATTTGTTTGGTAAAAATCTTTAGTGGTGTAAGGATTATTATGTGTACCACTTTTGAGGTGTCTGATTGACTTGTAGGGTCTTTGAGCCGTCTTTATCTCCAACGGGATTTTGAAACATGACGTGGTGGAACAGAAAGCTCTGTACCATGCAAATGTAAAAACACTTTGAACGATTGGCACTGGTTCTAGTTGTCCACTTCACAACAAAAAAATAGTCTCTTAATTTTTTTCAAAATAAAAATTCATTATGAAAGTAAACTAAATTATCTTTAAGAAGCAAGTGAAGTCTCATCCTCTTCGAGGATTCTAGTAAGGGATGGACACATGATTTTAAGTTAGTATGAATCGGAGAATAAAGAAGAAAAAAAAAATTAAATAGACATTCATATAATATTAAAAAAATAAATACACAAAATCAGTTTCTAAATACAATAAGATACAATCATCTACTAACAAAGACAAAAAAAAAACAAAATAATGTTTTTTTTTTTTTTATTACAGTGGTGCTAAAAATTTTACAGTGGTGGTGCTAAAAATTTTAGCTTTTAATATATCAAAAAACCACTTTATTTATTTTACTACCCCACTTTACAATACACTCAATATCAAACGTTTTATTTTATTATTACTTCATTTAAAATGATATAAACAACTCATTAAAATAATAAGGAAGAGATAGAATTTGAGTTTTTTAATTAAAGGAAGAGATATAATCTTAATAAAATATTTTATTTTATTTTTAATAGCTTACTACAGTCAACTAGTATTTATACCAGTTTACTGTAGTTGCAAATAACACATGATTTTTTTGTTCTTTAGTGGTAAAATAGTTTTTTTTTTACTAAAATACAATCATCATTGTGAATATTTTTATTGTTTTTATTAAGTTTTTGCATTGGATAATTGCTATTTAGGTTAGGTTAACTAGACTGATTGGGGAGAAACAGTTCAAATACAAAAATGAAATAGAGAATTACTATAAAATAAAAAAAAATAAAAAAATTGGACCCAGGGGGGCCCGGGCCCCACCTGGGCCGTCCCTGATTTTAATAAAATTTCTTGTCGGTCGGATAAAAAACTTTAAGATTCAAACTGTATTTATTGCATAAACTAATTAGCGTTTTAATCTTATAATAATGATAAATCAATTATAACATAATGTTGTAAGTTAAATTTTTTTAATCTATTTTATAAAAAATTGTCTCACCCACTCTTTTGGACCGCTAGGTTTTCCCACATG
The DNA here is from genome assembly GCF_932294415.1 of Quercus robur. NCBI lineage: Eukaryota > Viridiplantae > Streptophyta > Magnoliopsida > Fagales > Fagaceae > Quercus > Quercus robur. Next base: position 9,226,049 of record NC_065540.1, read on the forward strand.
TCACTGACATGACTCACAAGAGTCATGACATTTATTTATTTGATAAGGAGAGTCATGACATTTATGCAACAATAATTATAGTAAAAAAGGGACAAATTTTTGGGTAGGTATGACAGGGACGAAACTAGGAGCAAAATTTAGGAGAGGGGCCAAAGGCTTAATAAAAAAAATTCATTAAAATACAAATTAGCATATATTTAATGTTAAGAAAGTATCAACAAAAGAGAGGAGAAACAAAATAATCGTTTATTAATACATTTTAAATTAATAATTTAAAATTAGAATTCAACATTCTTTTAAATAACAAAAATCATCTATAGTTGATTTTGTACTAAACTTTGCAACAATCTCCCTTTCAATCCTAATTTTCTTTTAATTAATGATACATGAATTTATAAATTTTATATAGTAAAATTTGTAATAATAATGACTATACACTACACATTAGCACCAATTTATTAACGCAGCTATTCAATTCCATAAAACCCCACATAAAATTAAACGAATTTACTAATAAACAACCAACAACAACTAGTAAGTAGTAAGTAAAAAAAAATATATATATATATATATATATTTTAAGTTAAAATTAATAGCCAAACACACTTGCCATCCCACCCCACATACTGATTAATGGCCTCCCACGCACCCCACTCTCACTCGCTACAAGTACATTAACTTGGTTTGTAATTTGTATTCATCTATCTTTCTTCTTTTTTGCTTTGCATATTTTTTTCCTTTTTAGCAAAAATAGTCATATAATTTTCACAAAAATTCAGATAGTCAATCTTAACACTCATAAAAAAAATAGCTTGGATATAAGAAGAAAGAGTAAGAAACAACTAACAAAGTAACATAGATGTTATGGTATAGTTGTTTGCTAGTTGGGTTTTATCATTTTCATGGGCTAATTTGTAACTTATTGGGAGGAGGGGGGCCAAAAATAATTATTTTGAGCTCAATTGTTAAACTATTCATTAAATGTGTATATTATTACCATTTTAAAAAAAAATTCTGGGAAGTGTTTTTTTTTTTGGGCCCCTCAGCGCCTTACTAGTTCCATCTCTGCGGTATATGATCCGAATAATATATTAAATGCAAACATGGGAGTAAATACAAAATTTAAGAAGCTAAAAGTTCTTATCAAAAAAGAAAAAAAGGAAAAGAAGAAGCTAAAAGTTAGTTCAGAAATCTAATTAATTACAGGTGGAAGGAACTATTAAGATTTGTCTTGCATGGTTCTGAATATTGAACAGTGATCTTAATTCATAAAAATCATAAACCACTGTTGATTCTTGGGCCCGCTTTAATTGTCACTTATAAAAAATATGTTTTGAGCCCTGGAATCTCCAAATTTCTTTTTAGCTTGACTTGTCCCTGTCTGGCTTTCTCAATTTTATTCATTATAATTTGGAAGCCCACACTTACCTATAAGGTTTTTGTCATCCCTTCAAAAAGTGAGGAAGATAAGACACATGCACAGTATATTAAGTGAGCAAAAGTAGTACCAAGATGTGTTATCTTTTCAAATAATTCGAATGGTACAATTTTTTTTTTTAGAAATTTGTTTTATAATTATATACTAATGTCACATCAAACGTGTTATAAATAATGTATAATAAATATAATCTTAAAATTAGATTAACGTGAAAGTGACATGTTTTCCTATTTATTATTATATGAATAGTTATTATCTCAATAAATTATAATTTTATGTATGACTAACATTACTCTTTTTTTTTTTGGTAAACACATTATTCTTATTTTTAGGATTAAGCATGTCCACTTGTTTTTTTTTGAAGTTAAGCATGTCCACTTGTTGGTCAAAGTTGAGTTATGGGGGTGATTATTACTTTTTAACTTTGGGTGTGACGTGTGAGGTTGGCTCTTTAGGCGGTTGGCGAGTTGTGATTATTCCTTTTTAAAATAAAAATAACATAATACATTCATTTTCTTAGACTTTTTTTGGTAACAAAACAGGGAAAAATTATAAAAAAAATTAAAAAGAATAAGAGGAAATATTATTATTTTTTTATATTTTGTGTAATAATTTTATTATTATTATTATTATTATTTTGGTATAAGTTGCTTCGTAAAGTCATGTTGTCCCCCAAATATAATTAATTTCTGATACTAATGTCTTGTACAATGCTTAGATGATATTATAATAATATTTTGTTAAAAAAATCACATATAAATATTTATAAATAGTGTATAATAAAAATAATATTAAAATTAGATTCACATTAAAGTGATATTATACAACTATTTATAATTAGTTGCTATTTCAATAAATTGTGATTTTATGTGTGACTAACATTAATATATTACTCTTATCTTTAGGATTAGGTATATCCACTTGTTGATCAGAGTTGAGTTATGGGTTGGATAATTACTTTTTAACTTTGGAGTGAGGTGTTATCAGAAATTAAAAAAACTTTGGGTGTGAGGTTGGGTCTCCGGCAGGTGGGTAGGTTGTGATTATTCCCTTTTATAAATAAAAATAAAATATTGCATTTATTTCCTTAGACTTTCATGGTAACAAAAACAAACAGAGAAAGTTTATATATATATATATATATATATATAAGAATAAGAGGAAATATTACTTTTTTATATTTTGTGTAATGATTTTTATTATTAATAATATTTTTTTGGTATAAGTTGCTTCCTAAAGTCATGTTATCCCACAAATATAATTAATTTCTGATACTAATATCTCGTACAATGTTTAAATGATATTATAGTAATATTTTGTGCCCAAAAAAAAAACACACACACACATAAATATTCAATTTTCCCTTCTCTAGTTCACGACTAGTTTGAAATTAGACTCAGGCTGTCGAAAACCACCTCCCATTTTATAAAGAAACCTTTTTGTTTTTCCTCTTTGGCATAGCATTAACCTGACGTAGATAAAATATTAATAATAACCTGACGAGATTCACGTTGCATTAGTTATAGAGAAAATAGCAAATCTCAGGTCTCAGCCAAAATCAAGACCATTGTGTGAAAGTGTGAAACCGTTTCAGAGTATTATATCATTAAAATTATATAACTGCACTAAGAAGAAGTGCACTAATGTAAACGTAGTTAATTCAATTGGTAAAATCTCTTCTAGTTGAATGGTAAAGTCTCTTATGGTCGAATAAGAGATTTGAAGTTTAATTTCTGTCTATACCAAAAATCGATTGGTATCTTCATCTAATGATAAATAGATCAATTATCAGAAACGGATAGGTTGAAACTTTATCATAAAAAAAAAAAAAAAAAAAAAAACTTTATAAAAAAAATGTAAACAATAAGATTATTATGTTATTGAAATTATGGATGTATTTACTCATCCATATTCTACTATTCAGGTCGACAAATCCTAAACACGTGATCCCATCACTGTCCCTAAAAGTCTTAACAATGCTGATGAGGAAAATATTCTGAAACTTACATAAAAGATAAAGGTAATGACTAAAACTACCACTATAGCGCCATTTAATAACGACCAGGAGACTAATTTTTGCCACTAATTGAAGAAAAGGTTCTAAGAGAATTTGCGTAAATGGCCAGGTCAGAGTTTGAGTTCAATTAGAGTAGTTATTTCCTTTTATAGAATTATTAGTTTAATTGTGCGTTTGGCTCTAACTTAAAAAGTCAATTTATTTTACTATTTTATTTATTTTTGTTACTATTCATAAGCCCTATTGTACTTTTTGGTATTATTTATTAGTCATTCTGTACTATTTCAATTAACTTTTACATTTAATTACAGTACTTTCAGTAAAAAGTTTTCAATTTCAGTAAAATAAACAGATCTCAAATAGATCATAAGTGTTAAAAAGTTAAGGTTACCTTAAAAGTTAAAACCGTTTTACGATTATTTTTTTATTTATTTATCAAATCACCAATTAATTTTTGGCGTAGTTGGAATTTTCAAACCCCATGTCTTTTATTCAATAATAAGATATTTTACTAATTACATTTGACTTCTCACTAACTACACAATCTTATGGGTGGTATCCTTCATCATTTGGAAGTTTACCCTCAATTTAAGTGGGCTGCTGGATGATATTCATAATGATATTACCAAAAAGCAATTCCAAGAGATTATCCTAGTAGCTTTTACCTTTTAAGGTCTCATGATATAGGTCCATGAGATCATATATTTAAAATTAATTGCATAGCGTACACGAGATGGGAACTATATACATGCCTAGGAAAATATTCAGATATTCTAAGAGCCCTAAATACCTATGTTAACAAAAAACAAATGAAACTATGAAGAAGCGTTTGAAATAGCCCTTGGCTATGGAATGTAGGCTTGAATTGAGTTTAGACTCTATAATCTAAACCTCCATTTTATTGAGGCAACATGGTTTAGTTATGAAGGTATATATCATTATATCTATCGAGGGAGGAAATAAAAAATCACCTCTAAATAATTTAATTTGAGTGGTACCTCCAAACATCACCTTAGGAGACGTCTAGGGTTCTATCCACCACAATAGAACTCTTGATGTAAAAAAGAAAAAGGTAAATAATTCATTACATTTCTTATGTGCCATTTACAATGAACTATCTTTACTTTGCACATCTTTGGATTTTTTTTTTTTTTTGTCAACACAAGGACTAATTAATTATTGACCTTAACAATTACTACAAGCATGCATGTTTTTAGTAATTTTGATGCTTCTTTAAAACTTTTTTTTAAAGAGTTTCAACCTATAACATCCGCTCCTGATAATAGCTCTTTATTATCATACTAAGACACCAATGGATTTTTGGTTTAGGCGAGGACTGAACCTCTAAACTTTTATTCAACCATTAAAGACTTTATCAATTGAGTTAACTAAAACCCACTAATACCTCTTCGGACCTTATAATGGGAAATGAGTTTCATATTCTATTTCAAGTTAAAACAATTGTTTAATGGAAGGTAGCGAAAAATAAAGATGATAGGGAGAGAAAATATGGGAGTCTGTGGAGGGGGTTGGTAACTTGAGATTTAAGATTAATAAATAATAATAATATCAATGACCCAAAGATTATTTCAAGTATATGTAGGGACCATCATGATATGGTTGATACTAGCTGGATCAATCTATCACTATTACAGGAAATTCTCTATCACTTTGAAAACAGTTTGTCTTATACAATAAAAACCATTTTATCATGAAATGGAGATTCAAATCCTAATATATATATTCTCTATTGTCCACAACCTAGCTACATGGGAAGCACCTTCTCATATCAAGTGACCTAATTTTACTGATTATTCCTTTCGTGTCCTCTCGGGTCTTTGTTAGAGGTAAGGAAGCTAGGCTAGTTCCCTGTGAATTGGTCTTTGTGTTTTGGTTTCTTTTTTCTTTGTCTTCTAATGAAGTATTCTTATTTAGGGGAAAAAAGAGAGATATTCTTTGATGTACTTTTTTTCAATTATCTGTGGGCACCCGGCCACCTGTCTATTTTTTTTTTTGTTTTTCCATCTTTATTGCATTATTATCAATGTAACCAAGTGTACTTGATGCCATTTATATGATATATACACTCAAATGATTTGTCATCGCAATATTCTCACCCAAAAATTCTAATGTCGCATAAAATGCTACAATTATAATAAATTATGAGTAGTGAAAAAAAAGTGGTTGGTTTATGTGAAAATAACGAGTAATCAATCATAATCTAACATGTAGAATAATTGTGGAAAAAAATTGTAGCATTTTATGTGATATTAAAAATACTTGTCTAGAGGTTTACCCAAAAAAGAAAAAAAAATTGCCTAGAGGAGGTTGTTTAAAGTTTAAAGCAATCTATCAGAGCAAATCATTTTTATTTTTTGAAAAAAAAATCAGAGGAAAGCATTAAAGATTAAATAAAAGAGTCTTTATATCTTCCTCATGAACACCGTTGATTGATTCAAAAAGTGCATAGCATACTCAAATGACACTCTTTCTGAGTCTTTCTTAGTTTTGATTCACTTTTGAAAGGTCAAATGCAAATGTAAGTTTTTTGCTATTCAAATGAAAATGCAAGTAAAACACGTACTTACCCTTATCCGTATATGAAAACATTAATTTTTAGAGTACTCTGTTTTAAGATGAGGCTTTTTTAAGGAAAAAAAAATCATTGAAAATATTATTATCTTAGTAAATTTTGTTTTTGCTTTCTGGTTAAAAGAAAAGGCTTACTAAAATGTAAAATCACAACAAAAATGGAATTATCATGTTTAAACTTTTTAAAGTCTTCTTCATGTTCTTTGAAAAAAACAGCTTAAGATACAATTAAAGAATCTGACAAACAAAGTGGTCTCAAAGTGCCAGCTATGACCAAACAAATTTTGCTTTTGATTTCAACACAGATTATATGACTTTGACTTCGTTTGTACAGTCTTTTTGATAAACTCCGAACTGCAAAGTCTGGGATTTCGAAGAAGGAGGGATACATATTACAATATTCTTTGAATTCCTTTTTATTTTTGTTTGTTTTTTACCTTTTAAATTAATGAAGATTATTAGCTTGGACGGAGTTTGGTTTGAAAAAAAAAAGGGATTTTTATATTCATTTTCAGTTTTTAAAGACCCACCATTGCTTAGTTTTCATTTTTAATATCTTAAAATTTAGATTTAAAAAAAAAATGAATATATATTTTCTGCTAAAAACGAGTAAAGTGACATGTTCATTAATTTATTCAAAATGACTAGATCTAACAAGTCATCGACTATTAAATTCCATCAAGTCAGACTTGTACAGATCCCATCAAATCAGACCTGTACAGTAATTGAAGTGACCCGTGTAAGTTAAAAAAATATATAATTTTCTTAAAATAGAGAATAATACCCAAACCGAAAAAATGCGTATTTTATATTTAAATTATGTATTTAAAACAAATTTTAAAATAAGTTCAAATGTAAAAATGTGTTTTTTTTTTTCTTCTATATTCATATTCTTAAAAAGAATAATAAAACACTATTTATTTTGTAGAACCAAATATTACCTTGCAGTCTCCACAATTGACTCCATAGATTTTTGTTCTCCACAAAAAAGAAAAAGTGCAATTGATTTGTCCTTTACATCACTCATGAGAACCCAACTGTGCGTTGTAGTGTTGTACTATGCGTACGTTAGGAATAATTAATTATTTTTATTATTGATTTATTTTATTTAAAATGAAAATTAGATAGAGGTATATCTATACCATAAGTAACTGAGTTTTGAAAAGGTCATGGGGGCATTTGGTGGGAGAATTCAAACGACAGCTTTCCATATTTAAATAATATAATATATATTTTCATACTATTTTTTTATTCACACATAATTTTTTAATATTTAAATAATATTATTAGAACCTATATTTTAAAAACAACCTTTTATGAAAATGAAAATACATAGAATATTCTATTGAAAGAGGTTGAAGGGAGTGATTTATTAATATGCGTCTTTGCCTTTTCGGTGCATGTGGATGTGGCTAGCTTTTGATTCGGTCAATGCGTATAAATTGATACGGATAAGTACTTCATAGTTCATAGTTCATACCCTGTATGTTGATGAATAGTTGAATACAGAACACTAATTTTATCTCATTTTAAAATTTGAAGGTGAACCCCAAAAATTGACTAAGAAGTCAACTATTGAAACCATGGGCCATGCATAATTTTATCCCTACTTTATAAATCCTTTTGAAGCCATTTGAAGTTATGAGCTTATCAAAGCTCAAAAGGATGTTGAGGTTTAAAGTTTAAACATTAACAAGGTAACATGGTGTGACAAATAAATCTTTATCAGATGGGTTTATTTAAATGATGATCCCTTTACATGAAAAACTAAAAAAATATAATGTAAAGAGTTTTTTAACTCAATCTCGAATTACCTTTTTCCTATTTGTTTTAATTGGTAAGAAAAATATCATTTTATATTTTCCTTTTGATGATATATGCATACTGTACAATCTTTTTGTGACCACATGCATGTACAGATATTAAACCGAACACATTCTAAGCATTATGTTCCTCTAGGAAAATTAGTGTATTTAAAAAAAAAAACAAAAAAACGTTATCTTTAAAATAAAAAAAATTATATTTAGTGTACGTCCTTCGTAATTTTTAGTGGCAATTATCAAACATAGTAAACATAAGAGAGCCCTAGATTAGAACAAACACTTCTTATCTGAATGAAATTTATAGTCTCCCTAAAAAAAAAAAAGAAGAAAAAAAGAAAAGGAAAAAAAAGAGTGCCCTAGTGCATCATCTAATACAATTATCTCTACTGCTAATCAGCAGAATTCTTGAGTAGTTTTCAATTATAAGTTTGGTTACAGAAAATGTAAAGGAGCATTCTTCTGTGAACTAATTGTGTGACATTGAGTCAACAGAATAATTATAATTTTTTATCATCGTACTTATTTGATTATTTCAACACTTTTGACTCCATGTAAAATGAGTGATGGTAGTGAAATAGGATTTGAACTTGTGGAGGTAGGTCTCCAGCATATATAATAACAAGATGATAATTGGTATGTGAACAACTCTTGAACAACACAACAATATTGTCAATGAAGTGATGAACTCTCCAGTCTCCATAAAGAAAAAAAAAAAATTATCATGCTAATCCTTAGTTTAATTTTTTATTTTTAGAGATAATTACAATATACAGCTAACATTGCAGTTTGAATTTTTTCTGTCCTAAATCTCCAAACACTTTATATATAAGAAAGTACAAATTCAATTACAAAACTCTCAGCAATCCTCAGCTTCATTCATGGGAAAAAGAATCTATTTTCATTGATTTATTAAGTTTAAAAATCAAACTAGCAAAAGATATAAATTGTACCTAAAAGGCTAAAACATGGGGCAAGCACTTAAGTAGTTCTTAAACTAAAATCTAGGGCCACATCTTAACCTCCTTGAATGTAATCAAACCCAATATTACCTTTTTAATACTAAATCATTTTTCTACTAATTTGTTTCTAGTTTTCTCATTAAAAATTTCAATCTTGGCCATTAGTTCATGGTTTCTCACACTTCCGCGTGGCCATTACTAATGGCCCATTAGTTCATGGTTTCTCACACTTCCGCATGGCTCATGCCTTGGAAAACCCAAAGCAATGACCCCCCCCAATAGTGTTTTACTAAACTCTCACTAGTGTACCACGTCAAGCACGCACAAGGTCAAAGTCTTTCTCATTTGGCCTTCTTTCAAGTCTCCCTTCTAGCTTCTTAACAGTTTCCATTCTTTTAACTCGACAAAAATGTCGCCTTTATACTTTAGAAAGCATTTATCGTTTGTAAATGAAAAAAAATGTGACTTTTACAATTAAATTTCAAAATTATCCACATCAATTAAGTTAAAATGTGTAAATTTGTAAAATTACAATAGTAATTATGTAAATATATATAGTTTATTGTAACTTTATATATTATTATCTTCATTTTTTTCTCTCACCTCTTATCTTATCAAATTTCTATCTCTTACTTTCCTTTTCACTTTATGAAGATAATAATAAATAAAAAATGAAAAATGATTATTTGATTAAAATAAAATATAAAATAGATAATTTGATGTGAATAATTTAAAATAAAATGGTTACTTTTTTTTGTTTTATGAAGATAATAACAAATAAAGAATGAAAAATGATTATTTGATTAAAATAGAACATAAAATAAATAATTTGATGTAAATAATTTTAAAAAACAATTTGTGTAAAATAAAAAAAATAGGCAACGAATTTTTGTATTGCTTTAAAAAATCGCCGTAATAAAATCAAATTTCTCGGGGTTTCGACTCAACAAGTTGATTCTGTCTGCAACAGCGAGTAGCCTTAGCTCTACAAAAAAGCGCGTAACAAAACCGCTACTTCCAAAAACAGAGTAAAGGAAAAACATAAATATAAATTGACAGGTAGGTTTCCCGGTGAAACCATATATATATATCGAAACTCCGAAACTCAATGCTTGTCTCTCTCTTTGTGTTCTTGTTTGGTCTTTGTTTACAGCATATAATCAGAGACTCTTCATAGCTCATTATTTTGACACGGTCTTTGAGTTTTGAAATTAATGAAGGTTCAAGTTCAAAGCTTGGAGCTCCAGTCAAAGCCAGCTTCTTCTTCTTCTTCTTCTTCTTCTTCTTCATTTCCTTACTCTCTCGACGAAATGGGTGTGCCATCTTCGTCGTCTTCGGGTCTCATTCACCCGGACTTTCGGAGCTCCGACCCGCTTGACTCACCCTCCTCCACCACCGACGAGTCACTGACGAAGAAGAAGAAGAAGAGGATGTCTGACGTGGAGTCCACGCTCGCAGTGGTGGAGGAGGAGGAGAAGGAGAAGGAGTCTGAGGCTCACGCGCCGGAAAGCGCGTGTCCCGCGTCGGACGCGGCGGTGAGGTTGCAGAAAGTGTACCGGAGTTACCGTACGAGGCGTAGGTTAGCGGACTCCGCTGTTGTCGCTGAAGAGCTCTGGTGGGTGCACCATATCTCTGTGCTATATATATATATATATATATATATATTTCTTGTTGAATTGAATATTTGACTGAAGGATAAGACTATTATTAGAGTGTGATTTTGTGTGTGACTGTGTGTGTAGGTGGCAAGTGATAGACTTTGCTAGACAGAGCCACAATACGATATCTTTCTTTAATTTCTCCAAGCCAGAAAGTTTGGCTTCCAAGTGGAATCGGATTAGTTTGAATGCTGCAAGGGTAATTTTTTTTTTTTTTTTTTTGAATAAAGGTTTAATTTTTTTTTATAAAAGTTTTCTTATTGGATCAGAAAATAATAAGTTTTGTAGTTACTGTAGGGAATAGTTGGCATGTGCTTGATAGTAATTTGGGAAAAAGACGATTTGGGTGTGAATGAAGTGAGTTCAATTTAATTAAAATTTGGACTTTTATTGGGCAGGTTGGCAAGGGTTTGTCCAAAGATGCCAGAGCACAGAAATTGGCTTTTCAGCATTGGATTGAAGCTGTAAGTACTATTTACTTTCTTCTCTCTAAAGCCTTTGCAATTTATCTGATAATTAGAGTTTTGTTTTTGTTTTATAATTTGTATTCACTAATGTTAATGTTATTACTTGAAATTGTAGATTGATCCGAGGCATCGATATGGGCATAGCTTGCATTATTACTATGAAGAGTGGTGCAAAGCCGATGCTGGTCAGCCATTTTTCTACTGGTAAGCAAAATTTTGCTCCAAAATAAGTTGGCATTGCAAAAAGTTATTCTTTTATGGTATTGGGATTCATGATATTGATACTTTGAATCAAAATGAGCATAATTCTTAGAGGTGAAACAAATTCGTCAAGCTTTACAAAGCGAGTTGTCTTACATGGACAAATTTGTCCTAGTATGCATTCTGGGTATATAATGTTTCTGATGCCTTTGTAACATATGGCGTGGATTTGTCAAGAATATTTTATCTACCTTAAAAAAAGATTATTTTGCTCAGAAAATATTCTATTTTTATATTGGATTGTGCTAGATATTGATAAGGTGCTTTTCAGTTATCACAATCTATGTAATTATTTGATGGTAGTCTTGTGAGTTTTGTGTCTCTCATTTATTTATCATATGAAAGGTTCTTCATCCATTTTGTTGATGTTGGTTTCTGGTTTATTGCTCAAGTAGGATTATATTCAATCAGAAGGTTATGGTCATACAGTATGTCCATGCCATACATGTTTCATATGATCTGAAAGTCACATATTCCCTTAAAATGTTCTAGAGATGATAGATAAATGGAGCTTTTATAGAGTTACATAATGGAAAATTTGGGGGAGGGGGGGGGGGGGGGGTTAGAAAACTTACAAAATGTGTGGGTCAGTAATTACTTTTTGCCTGTTGTTGACTTCTTGATACAGCCTTCATATGGAAAAAACTGTCTTTTACTAGTTGTAAAGGCAAATGGTTGCTGAAATTTTTGTTATTTTAACTCTCTGCAGGTTGGATGCTGGAGAAGGCAAAGAGCTTGATCTCAAAGAATGCTCAAGATCAAAGCTGCGACAACAATGCATCAAGTATCTTGGACCTGTATGTGTTTGCATGAATTGAATTAAATTAGAAGTGATTTTAATGCAATTGCTGCACAATAACTGAAATTGTTAAGGATCTAGCATTTTTTTTTTTAATTGTTTCTCCTTCCTTCCCCTTATAATTTTTCTGCCTTTCTCCTGGTGGCTTTTATTTGCTGAAATTAGCAAGAGAGGGAACATTATGAATACATCATTGTTGAAAGGAAAATAATTCACAAGCAAACTGGAGATCTCCTTGATACTACCCAAGATTCACAATCAGCCAAGTGGATATTCGTCATGAGCACCACCAAGAAACTGTATGTTGGTCGGGTAAGAGATTTAAAAAACTGGGAACTTATTTCTTTTTGACAAGTTATATACTTCCATTGCTCTGATAATATTCCAGAACAAACTAATACATTGTTAATCCTCTACAGAAAAAGAAAGGAGTATTCCATCATTCTAGCTTCTTAGCTGGAGGAGCTACGTTAGCTGCTGGAAGGCTAGTGGCAGAGCAAGGAATTCTTAAGGTAAATTTCCTACAGATTTATACATGGCATAAGTTGTCAGCACTGGAATGGGTACAGATTTTTACAACAAAATTCTGAGCTGTAGTTGTCTACATAGGGATAGGTTTGGAAGACTGCTCTAGGTGTCCTTTTTTGGAGCTTATACATGGCTCTAGTCATTGATAGTATGCTTAATTTTTATATTTGAACTGTGGCTGTGATATTCAGAAGTTCTAAACCAAGTGCTCATATTTGTTGTTTATACCTGGAAAACAGTGTAATTCATAATAACTGTACACTGATGCATTGTTGGATATAGTAGGTGGCAGTCTTCTTCTTTTCCTGCACACATGCGCACAAAAGTTACATGTTAAAATGCCAAATCAAAGTTCTGGCTCTGATAAGATGCGCTCATCTTGCATCTGATCTTTTGCTTTAATTTACAGTCCGTATCTCCATACAGTGGACATTACCGACCAACAGATGACAGCCTTGACAGCTTTTTATCCCTTCTCAAGGAAAATGGGCTGAACCTTGATGAAATTCAGGTAATTTTTCATTTGTCTGACCACATTACTCATAATTGTCATTCTAAAAAAGCTTGGTGCTTACTTGGCAAAGAAAAGTTTGGATAGTGTAAAAGATTTTTTTTTTTTTTTTTTTGGGGGGGGTGGATAAGAAAAATCAAATCAACCTAATACCAGGAAAGAAGATTTTCTAAAACGATGCAAAAAACTTAAACTTCAGATTACAGAGCAGTCAAATGGATTGGTTTTTTATCTTTGATAATTAGATTGTTACAATGGGGGAGGGAGGGTTTAAACCCTGAATGTCTCTTTTGGAAACACCAAGAGGTGTGGATTGAGCTACAACTGTACTAGAACCGGAGTGTATCTTTTCTGATCACTTTACTTGTCTGTGGTCTGGTTATTGCAAAGTTAAAATGCCTTCTGTAATTGCCTGACAAAACTTTCACAACCTTCTTTTCAGGTATGCAAAGCCAATGAAGATATGGATGCCTATGATGAGGGCAAACTCAATGGGAATGAGACTTTAGTTGAAGGTTCGACGAAATCAAAAACTCAAGAACTCGAAATTCCAGATGAAGAAGAGAAACCCTCATCCCCAGAATCAACTGAATCTTCTCAAACTGAAACCAAAAACATTTACGAAAGGACACTGTCTGGTGGTCTTCAGAGCCCGAGAGCTGAGGTTCCCAAGACTGCAATATTGCAACGAATCAATTCCAAGAAGGCAGCAAAATCATACCAATTAGGCAATCAGCTCTCATGTAAGTGGTCAAGTGGAGCTGGACCAAGAATTGGTTGTGTCGCTGACTACCCTGTAGAACTGAGGCAACATGCCTTGGAGTTTGTTAGCCTGTCTCCAAGAACTCCACCCACACCATCAGCCTTCAGGCGAATGGCTGGTCTTGCATCACCTACTGCATCTATATCTCACCACCAGTCGGATATCAGTAATGGTGATGGGACCTCTGCTGATTAAATTCATATATCACTTAGATTTTGCATCCTGCCTAACGAATGCTTAGTGTACATATCTGTTCTTTATGTCACCTAAAACTCTTTTGAATGGTTAGAGAATAATGCTTTTTAGGTCTAATCATGTTCCATAATCTCTACTTATTCTCTGTTTAACCCACTATATTGGAATTCCAATTGGTGGTCAAAAATTTGAGGCAAATTGTAGGGCGTAGAAGCTGTATAATCTCCTGTTGAATCCAACTACTATATTCAAGAGTTCACTGCCCATGGAAAGAGAAAACGTGCCCTTTTATCTTAGCCATACGTTGAAGGTGTTCCTTCTAGTGCTCTCTCATCATGTGAATTATCTCGCTTGGCCTATTTTGTCACATCTTGACATCCTAGATTGTGTATAAGTATATTTTGTCACATCTTGACTTTCCTAGAGTGTATGGCACATGTCAAACACAAGCAAATAAAACATCAAAAAGGTGATGATGAAATTATCTTATTTTTTGTAAAATCAACAGAGTATGATTTTGGATAGAATAGAGTGACAAAAAAATGAAAGTGATTGACCTTGATTAATTTGTTGAAGGTTTATAACTGACCTCAAAATTTTTGAACTAAAGGTTGGTTGTTGTTTGTAAAATCAAAATCACCATGGGTACAGAATTTGTAGGATAGTCGCAACTCCTAATGGCATTGCAGGGTCGTGGTTGCTTCTGAAGGGAAAGAAAAGTGGTGGCAACATCCAAACCAAACACTTTAATAGCCCAATTCATTCCCGTTCCCGCTCTTGTTAATTAAACCCTAACCCAATTCATTATAGTATAGGTTGGGTTAGGATTGAAAATAGAAATCCACTTATGATGGGTTACAATGATTTTAATTGTTCATAAAATATGAATTTAATAACTAACTGAAAAAAATGCTATTAAGAAAATCAATATAACTGAGCTCTCATTTAGAAATGAAGCATTGTTAAATTCTTGATGCTCTCATCTACAAGTGGCCTTCCTCACTTAACACGTTGTATTTTTTTTTTTTTTTTTATGGGATTAACACGTTGTATTTTATTATGTTATGCTGTGTGTGTGTGTGGATAGAGACGACGACTAAAAGCCACAAAGGACCATTGGACAAGACTAAGCGTTAGTCAACTCTATATGCTTCTATAACCAAAAACACAAAGATGACTTTGAAGGAGGAATTCCACTTATTCACAAACACGACTTCGAAGGGGCAAGTCCACCCATTCTCATTTTAATAGTTTTTCTTAGGAGGCTTTGAAACTCAAAAATTTATCAAAATATTATTTTATACTCCTAGTATATTATATCTTGCTCTCTCACATGAAGTGTGTGTCACATATGTGGAATCTGCAAATGAGATCCACTTTTATATAAAATAAGAGCATAATACATTGAATAATTTCAAGATAATGACTTTACATTTATATTCAATAATCAAATTGCATACAAAAACTTAATTCTTATCTCAAATAGAGAAATTGAAACCATGAAACAAATTTAGTTTGGATCTAAACTTATTTTACCAAATTAAAAGTATTAAAAAACAGGATACATTGTTCCTAACTGATCAAGTTTTGTAATTGTTCACCCTTAAATCTTATGTCATTAGAGATGTCTAATTTTTTTTTTCTTTTGCAAATTTTTTAATGTGACTGACACTGACTACATTTTTCTTCTTTTGTAAATTCAGATTCTAGCCCTTTTTAATTTTTTTTTCCTTAAGTATATATGTATCAATGATAAAGGCAGTTGAATATTTCTTTGTTCTTTACCATTTGAAGCTAAAAATTCCTCTTTGGTCACTCACAATCCACTGGGTCTTGCCGCGAAGGATACTAGTGAGAATGTGCTTTGGAAGTGGACCACGTGAAAACTAAGGAATAAATAAATTTATCTTATGTTTTCTCATACTATAAATTGACATGTTAGATTTCCCGCTAAAGCCACAACTGAACCAAAGTACTTAGCTCTCTCAACTCTCAAGTCAAAGTCTCAACTCTCAACGACACAAAATGGCCATTGATTCTCTGCCGGCTGCAACTCACGCAGCTGTGAAGTTGCAGAACATGTATAGGAGTTTTCGTGACCGGCGCAAGTTAGCTGACACCCTTATAGCCGAGCTCTGGTATTTCTCTCTCTCTCTCTCTCTATAGATATCATACGTTCTTGGAATATCTTTGCTTATTGTTTATCTTGCTATCTGGTTTTTTACATGAATGTTGGACTGAAAAAATGGTGTTGATTATGAAGGGGACATGCAATAGACTTTGCTATACTGAACATCAGTACGACTTTCTTCTTCGAGTGCTTGAATGAGAGGAGTTCCAATACTCGCTGGACTCGGATTGGCTTTAATGCTTCTATGGTTTGAATATCAATTCTTGGAAATCTTTCTTTTAATATTGTGCCTATTGTTTTGATTTTACTTTTTTTTTTTTTTGGTTAGGATTTGAAGAATGGAAAATTATAACTGTTTGTATATAGTATCTCCTTGATTCGAGGAAGATTTCGTTGCCCAAAGCCAATCCTAGAAAATAGTGAATGTGAGCTCTATTTATAAAAAATTCTTATATGAGACAGTCTCATACAATACTTACTCCTCATCTACTTATGGGTTTTCATCAATGGTAAAAGACGGTTTTTATCTTGAAAAGAAAAATAAGTCATATTTACTTTTGGGGTTTAATGAATTTTCTTGTGTTATTTTTAGGATTTGATTTTCTTAGGATTTTTTTTATTGTCTTTCCCCTCACCTCCCTTTTTGAGAAGTGGGGTAAAGTGTTCATGGGTCCATCAAGTCGCAGGCAGTCAGGCAGGTTTGAGTTGACACTCAACCCTCCACTCGATTCGAGAACATCGATGAGGTTAAAAAACTACACCTACCGCTAACCGATACCAATTAGGTTGTTGACCTAACATAACCTCTAAGTTCTCAGTTGAATATTGTGGTTATATTTTGATTTAAAATTTTTTGTATAGGATTTGAAGAACAAAAAATTTATAACCATTGTATCTTGTGACTCCCTCACAGCATGTGAGCTTTATTCACGTATGGGTTTGCCTATTGTGAACGGTAAGATACTACCTTTAGAAGTACAAAAGAGCAAATCATGGTTACTTTTCGGATTTAATAGATTTTCTTGAGTGATTGTTGAGATTTGATATCAACTTAAAAATGACAACTCAATAAACAATGAGAGAAAGGGAAAAGGTTGACCAAACATCATAGTCAATGGCAAGGAAGGGATGGCAAGAAGGGGAGAATGGATGCTTGATCTGGCCTCCCATGGATGTATCTCAATAGATTTTTGGCCTCCTTCGACCATAATCATGAGAAGTAATCCAATATTAACCAAACCATTGATTGAAATAGCCCAAAATAGAATGGATTGGCCCGATTTGGATGAGTGGATTGGTTGCTTGAGCAACCCTAATTGTCTTTACAAGTACATTTGGTTAAAACGAATGATATTTTAATTGAATAAGAAATAAGAGCCTTTTTCTCATATATATATATATATATATATATAACGTGCAGAGGGTATACTATTAAATAAGTTGGTTTTTATTAGATCTTTATTTGTTGTGAAGACAAATTTTTTTAAAGGAGACTAAGGAAACTTAAATATGAGAGATACTATTGTTAAAATACATATTTAGATGAGAGGGGTTGCTAAACATGTCATAAGCTAATTCAATCCATCTAGCTATGTGAAGTGGAGGAAGTGGTAGTGGAATATTATAAGGACTTGTTCACTACGAGTCAACCAACAGAGTTCTCAGAGATGATCCAAAAAAAAAAAGCTATGTGAAGTGGGGAAGGTTATTTGTAGAAAGTTTTGATTACATTTTCTTCCTTCAATTATGGTACAAATTAAATATCTCTCTAAAGTTTAAAATTTGGTAATATCCTCCTTCAATTGTTGCTAATAAACACTTTATATTGTTAGGAGTGTCAAATTTAACATAAGTGTTTTCCCAAAAAGGTATCTAATAGAAAAATAAATTTTTAGTTTGTTTTGAAATTCTACAGATGCAAAATACTTTTTGTCAATAGTTACGGAGGTCATTGTTCATACTTTTTTTTTTTTTTTTCCTTATCTAATATAGAATTCTACTTTAACATAAACTAAGTGTATATGTATGTGATTACCGCACACCCTTGGTGCGATGGTCACTTTACAAGTATAAATTCTTGTGGAGTGTAGGGGGTAAGAGCCGAAGTTTAAGTTTCCAGAAGAGAGTTTAAAACCACTGATATTGGATGTTTTGTAAAGTAAAAATGTAAAATAGATAAAATAGCTTTTTGTGGAGTCATATTGCTAAATTTATGACTCCACCAATATAGATGCTCTTAAAAACTTAAATCTTGACCATTCTTGTCTTTTCCTCCACCACAAGAACTTGTACTTGTAGAGTGATCATCATGCCAAGGTTTCGTATCGTTCATTGTTCACTTTTGAAGTTGGGGAAATATTGCAAGTTCACCGAATTTTTTTTTTTTTCCTTTTAACAATGAAAAGCCCAAAAAAATAAAAAAATAAAAAGAAGAAAAAAGAGAAAACCAAGGGGGCCTACCAATGTCATTAAGACTTAACAAGATCAACCTGTTCCAAAACAACGTTATAATGATAACATAACCTTTTTTGTCTTGTCTACGTAGTCATTTTTTCAATCATAACCACAACATTTTTTAGAAGTTTATCTTACTCCTCTTTTTTTCTTTTCATAATTCAAATAATAACTCATTACATGGAGGGAAGCTTTCATAAAGAAGCACTTTCTTTGAATTTATATTTAAAGTATAGGAAGTGATATATTTTGAAACAGTACCCTTCTTTGAATTTGAAGTAGACTTTTTCAGTCTTTCTTAATTATTATATAGGGTAGAGATGTCATAAAATTATCAGAAAATTATGTAAAAAACGATCAGTTGATGAAAATTTTAAAACTCATATATAGTACAGTTCATAATTGATTTCAAGATGTCTTAATTTAAAATGCGCATATTTTATTTTCAAACACAAACTGATTTAAAATGTGTTTAGATAGTTTTTTTTTTTTTTTTTTTTTTTTTTTAATTTTATTGTTATTTTATTTGGTTATAAACAACTTTTTAAAACTTCAATTTTTTTTTTTTAATTACAACTATACTTTTATCAACTTTCCACAAATAACAAATAATCGTCATGAGAAATCTAATTTAAGTTTTGCTAACACGGAAAATTTAACTTTTTGAGCAGGTAGGCAGAGGTTTCTCAGAGGATGACGAAGCACAAATATTGGCTTTCCAGCATTGGATTGAAGCAGTACTAGCTTCTTCTCCAAAACCTTTCTGCTTAATAATATATCTTGTTAATTTGATTTTTTTGCTAATTTTAACTGTATCCTATTTTTTATATTATCATTTTATGTCTTTAACTTTACTCTTCATTGTATTTTGAACCACATAGATTGATCCACGGCATCGTTATGGGAGTTGCTTACGTTTGTACTTCAACCAGTGGTATAGATCAAATGTTGGTCAGCCATTTTTTTATTGGTAAGCAAAAATTATGCTCAAAGGAACTTTTAGCACTACATATATAGAAAGGACTTGGTCTAGGTTTTAGATGAAAAAGGACTTAAAAAAAAAAATGAACTTTTAGCACCACATATATATAGGAAAAAGAAAGTTTGACTTTAGAACTTTGGATATTGCGGGTCCATTTGGTAAAACATTTTAAACACATATTTTCAATTTTTAAATAATATTATACGTATTTTCACATACTTTTTTACCCATACGTATTTCAAAAAAATACAAACAATATTATTCAAACTCTTCTACTAAACGGGGCCGACTTTGAGAGTACTTTGAAAAAAAAAAAAATTGTGGGCTAAGGATTTGGAAGCTTTTCTTCATCGAAAAATTTGAATCATAATATCATAAAAGTCTTAATACTTGGTCTAGGTTTTAGATCTGAAAAATGGACTTAAAAAATGAGTTTTTAAAACTTAAAAGTCTAAATACCATTCAATAATTTCAATTCCTACTAGCTAGAGTGATTGGTGATTTGATTCGAGTCCACCATTGATGTATTATACGTGAAGACAAAAAAATGATGTTTAGGACAGTTTGTGTATATCCTTTTTTTTTTTTTGGTAAGTGGAACTGTTGAACTTTAGCTGGTAGGAATTGAATGGTAGTTCAACATTATTAATGGTTGCAACTTGCTTTATTAGGAAAGTGGAGTTAAATCAAATCACATAGGATCTTCATATATATGACAAATAATATGGGCCTCATGAATTTCTTGAGAAATATTAACATTTGGATGATCTGCTTGAGAAATATTAGTCAGGAGAGTTAAGACTTTCTTTACGTTTGTTACTTTGAATAGAATCTGTTCCTTCAGATGTTTTACATTTCCCTGTTTCTGATTTTTCAAATTCTTAATATAAACAACATGGTCCTTTTTCTCAAAAAGAAAAGAAAAGAAAAGAAAAGGATCATCCGCTTGATATTATCATAAATTACTATTTATTCCAAAAAATTAATAGACAATAATAAATTTAAATATTTAACCATAATTTTAACAGACATATTTAACAGGTAATAGACAATTGTTATGCTCAATCAAGTTTTGGAGTAATTATTCTAGTAAGGATTGAGGTTAGTTTTTGTTGCTTGAAGTTTGTTTACATTTACAATGCAGGTTGGATCATGGAGCTGGTAAAGAGATTGACCTCACAGAATGCCCAAGAAAAATGCTTAAAAAACAATGCGTTAAGTATCTTGGACCGGTATGTGCTTCCATAAATCAAATTCAGAACATTTATTGGACTGACATTGAGTATTAACTGTTATGCATATTGTTGCATTATAAATGAAATTGCAAATTAAGACCTTTATTTTTCTGGTGAATATGTTATTTTTTGAAATTAATTAGATAGAGAGAAACCAATACGAATATGTGGTTGCTGAGGGGAAAATTGTTCACAATCAAAGTAGACATGAGCTTCATACAATTGAAGGATCGGAAGGGCCCAAGACAAAGTGGATATTTGTTATGAGTCCCTCAGGGAGACTCTATATCGGTAAGGTAAGACAGACTAAACAAGCCGAAACTTATTTGGATTTTTTTTTTTTTTTTTTGGGACAAGTTTTTCATATTTCCATGCTTCTATAATTGTCTTTTACAACTAATTAAGACACTGTTAATACCTTGCAGAAAGAGAAAGGAAAGTTCCATCATTCAAGCTTCTTGGCTGGAGGAGCTACAATAGCTGCTGGAAGCCTAGAGGCAGAACATGGATTTGTTAAGGTACAGTTTTATAAGGGGATTGTTACACGGGAAAAGTTGTTGGGCTGGGCTTGGCCACTAGCAATTATGTTGTTGATCTGGTTTGTAATGTACTGTAAAACTTGTTACAGACACCATTTTGCACACTCGTGAGTTGAAGACGTACACGATTTCAATTCAAATAATGTATTTGTGCTTTTTTTGTGGCGTCTAATTATCGATTGCTCTAACATTGTCAGCTCATCTCTAGAAATAGTGGACATTACCAGCCCGGAGATGACAGCCTTGAGCGCTTTTTATCATTTCTAAGAGAACATGGGGTAAACCTTGTCGGAGTTCAGGTAACTATTTCCTTTCACCCAATAATTATTTCATGTATGACTTATCAAATATACGCTTTTACTGGCTTATTGGGTTCAAAATATAAATTAGATAAAAATATAGTTGTATTTAGAAAAGCAAAACTTTAAAAAGTTAAACATAAGCCCTAGCAATCAAGTCATATTCGCACGTGGACCTTATCTTTTTTGTTTGCATTATTTGTTTGTTATCTGTAAGGATTGTGCATCAATCCCATCAATCCAATCAAACTGACCCAGCTCTGATATCTCGGATTGGTGTTAAATTGTTGGTTGGGTTGGTATTTTATTTTGAGTCTTGGATGATGGGTTATGTTGGTTTTAGTTTAATAATTTTTTTAACCCGTTTGACCCAATCCAACCCAACCCTACCTAACGCATATAAATAAGTTTACTTTATATTCTTTATTTTCATTTTTTAGTTTGATTTATTTTGGTATATTAAGAATTAATTTTGATAAATTTGAAAATTTGCAATATAATCTAGGTATATTATGTGAGTTGTAGTACTTTATTTTAAAAAGTAATTAAATACTTAAAGAAAATCCAACTTTTTACGAGGAATAGAACATGTAAGCACAACCCATTGACCCTCAAACCCGACTTTTTTTTTGCTTAAATGTCATCTCTTGTAATTGCCTGACGGTATGGTTTGCGCATTGCTTGTTTGCAGATAGGAAAGGCGAATGAAGATTCTGATTAAGGAAGATTATGGCCATTAATGGAAATGGAAATGCTGTTAATGTTTTGACAATGTCAAAATTAAACTCCCTTACCTAAAATTGCTGCCCAAATAATAATAAAAATGTGCTTTATAGCCAAAGATCTTGCTCTACTTCTCCTCCTGAATCATCTTGATCCTGTTTATTTGTTCCTGATCGTACTAGTTAGGTTCTGCTTGTGTATTGTGTACTGCGAAGATATCAAGTAATTATAATAACAGGGTGACAATGATGATAATAAGCAAATTTGGCTACCAGTCTTTTTAAGTAACACCATATTCACATTAACCAATACAACAGCTGTGAAAAAAAAAATACAAAAAGTTTTGTCTCGAAATTTACTGATAAATAAAAGAGAAAGAATCATCCATTTCGTCATTCTTGAACACTTGCTGTGAAAAAAAAAAAAAAAATTGAATATAGGAAACATACACTTTTTCACCAAAAAGAAGATAAAACAAAGGGGAAAAATAAAAGAAATAAATTACTGATTATCAAAGATGATGGTAACCCTTGTTCTAAAACTTTGTGTTGACTTATTATTATATTTGTCAGTCCTTAATAGTTGAATAAGAGATCTGTAGTTCGATCCTTGCTTATACCAAAAACCAATTGATGTCTTAACTTAATGATAAAGAGTCCAATACTCAGAAGCGAACAACATAAGTTAAAACTCTATAATAATAAAAAAAGTATACTTGCCATCTATATTTATTGCTCATGGGTCACAATTACAAAGGTTTTTTTTTCTTCCACCTGCATGCCAAAGGCCAACAAGGAAATAATAAATTTTTTTTTTTTTTTTCATAAGAAATTCGTAACTTTCGTTAAGAAGAAGATAAAAACAATACATCTTGAGCCAAAAAAGACTCAATCATATTAGAATTTTCCTCTATCTAAGTTACATAATAAAAAACAGCCTTGGCTAGAACTCGACATAGAAATGACACCCAAAATTGGTGTGTGGTTCTATCTAAGGCCTGCAAGCACCTGTAATAGAAATTACATTGAAAGCACATCAAAAACATATTATTATCATCTAAGAAACATTGATACAGACATTAAATGAGATACAACATCAAGAAAATTCTATATACATAGACAATTAATTATTAATTTTATGTTTATTTAAATCTTTCAAAATAAATAACTATTATAAAAATTGTTAAAAGCATATATATATATATATATATATATCTAAAAATCAAGTTGAGTTTTTTACATAAGAGAAAATCATATATTTTTTTCTCGGATATATATATATTAAGGACACATTACATATAAAAATGTTTTCAACATTTCTGTATCTGATATGTACATTTAGTATGTATGCGTTAGAAATTTTAGGATGCATGTGTGCATTTCTTAGTGTAGATGTTAATTTGTTAGTAATTTAGTACACATGACTAGAAGTCTAGAATCAAACTTTGAAAGGAAATAAGTTACTATAGCATATAATGTCTGATCTAATTTCAAATGGAATGAAGCCTATTACCTAATCTAACATTCTTGGGGTGGACCTCATGAAAAAAGTTGCTACAAGAATTACATGAGCAGATTATGCAAAAGGCTATTATCTACAATTAATAAGGAAATGAACCTGCATTTTACCTAGAGCTACTTCCTTTCAGGTGGTATACAAAACCATTTAGCTGGCTAAAATCCACATATTGTTGAACCCTGCAATAGTGCAATTAGATCATAAACTCATAATACAAAACCTACACAAAATGAAAGATTTAAATGGAAACAGCATAACATAGCATCTAAAGCTGAAGGATTACAAATATTTGTTCAATTCCATTATGCTCCTTTCCGCGTCATTACAGAATGTAGTCAACATTTCCGTGACAATTTTGGGACTGTTTGCATCTTGCAAAGCTTAAATATAGATATATAGTACTATAGTTAATTTGGGCTCTAATGTTTATGTGCTTGTTCATGAACACATTATTATGTTTGAATTTGGCTTGTTTAATAATCGAGCCTAAGGTTCGGTTTGAGCTTGGCTTGTTTACTAAACAAGCGAACATAAACAAGCTTTTTTCTTGAGACGAGCTCAATTTGTTCATAAACAGTTTGATTCATTTATAGCCCTACTTGAATATGAGCAAAAAAATTAGTCCAACATACCTTGCAAATAATTTGTTTGAGACAACTGCTCTAATAGCTTGACTAATATTTTTTGCAACCATCTTCCCCAAATTACTACACCAAAAGACCAAGTTCAAGAAGAAAACACACTAAAGAAAAGGAAGTCATTTTGTCATTTTTCTTTCATAACTATTTTTTTTGTTGCTTTAAAATAATAAATATTATTGTCAAGAGTTAATAACACTTCATATTCTCTTCATAGAAAAAGCTAATTACCGATCAATGTTCACTCTTGACTATAGCAATAATTACGTACTTTAAGCCTTTACTCTCTACTATTAGGTTTTCGTCAAGTCTAATTCTTTAAAGAGTAAAAAATTTCAAAAAGAAACATGTATAACTAGGGGTGTTCACGGAGCGGTGCAGTATGGTTTTGGGTCATTTTTAGTACCGCACTTTGCGGTGTGGTTTATCTAAAACTATAATTGCACCGTACTTTGTTTTTGTGGTCACATATGCGGTGTGATGCGGTTTAGAGTTTAGCCAAAACCATAACCACACCGCACCTCATTTTTGCGGTCACATGTGTGATACAATATATAAGATGCGATTTGAAGTTGGTATATTTTTCAAATTTTGGGTTTTTCCTACTCGGCCCAAAACTAATTTTTCCCTTTTTTTTGGGCTAAGTTTTAAATTATTGAGCTAGTTTTTCTTTATTTTGGGTTGGCTTTTCTAGTTAACACTTGCTAGGGTTATTAAACTTTTTTTTTTTTGAAAACTAGGGTTATTAAACTATTAATAATATATTTAATATTAAAAATAAATAAATATATTAATATATAGAGAGGGTGCGGTGCGGTTTGTGCGGTTTTCGTATTATAAAACCACAAATTGCATTGCACCATGCGGTGTGGTGCGGTGCGGTGCGGTGCACTATTACTTACGGTGCAGTATGGTTATGCCATTTTGCTGGCGGTTTTGGTGCGGTTTATGCGGTTTGGTGAACACCCCTATGTATAACAAAAATTTGAATGTTTTCGTTAAAATTTGATTTGATATATATATATATATATATATATATTTTTTTTTTTTTTTTTTTTTTTTGAGAATCAAAATTTGATTTGAAACTTGGATGTTACAAATTGCACCATAATTAAAGGTGAGAAAATACAATTTTCCTAAAATTAAAATTTAAACCTAATAAAAGTAGTATGCTACATGTTTTAAGAACAAAAATTGTCGACTCAACAATCAATCAAAACGAAAAAGTGGGTTTCAATAAGTTTAACCTGTGATGTCTCTTATCACCGCACACCTTTGGTGCAATGGTTACTCCACAAGTATAAATACTTGTGGGATGTAGAGGGTAAGGGCTGACGTTCAAATCTCTAAGAGGGAACTTCACACACATATACACTAAGATTAGGATAGAGTAGAATTTCGATCTTGTATTAAAAAAAAAAAAAAAAAAAAAGAACCTTGTGATGTCTCTCGCCATTGAATAAATGAATATAGGCTTAAATTATTTTTACACTAAAAATCAATTGATGCCTATTGTTTAGACCTAATAATAAAAGACATTATTACGGAGTGATGCAAATCTCATAATAGCTATTTAAAAAAATCAAAAATCAAAAATTATTATTATTATAAAAAAAACAAAGTAAGATTTAGCCATACCCAATAAAAAAAAAAAAAAAAAAAAAGGATAGAATACTAAGAATATGCAATTACCTCGTCAAACATGTATTAGACCAAGCCCTTGCACTGTGCTTCAAGCCCAGGTAAGTCAATGTTATCTCGGATTAGACCAAGTCCCTGCGCTTGCTTGAAGCCCAGGTGAGTCCATGTTATCTCAAGGAGACTAGTCTGAAAATTGGATGGAAAGGTAGAGCTCGTTGTTGAGGAGAAACACGTTGAAGCTGAAAAGGCTTTTTAAATTGTGAATGAATAATTTCTCAATTAGACTAAGTTTTTTTTAGAAGATCAATTAAACAAGTAGGTGTAAAATATCACAAAGAAATTTGTTTACTCTAAAGAACAGGAGTTACATTCGTTCACTGCCATGTAGGGCGAAGCTAGGAATTTTTGTTTGGGGGAGCCAAGTTGCGACACTAATATATTTATCAAGACAACCCTTATATACATATATATATATATATATATATATATACACACACGTTTTTTTATTATATATACACACATATATATACACACTTTTTTATTTGATAAGTTATATATATACACTCACTCAACCAAAAAAAAAAAAAAAAAAACTTAGTATTTTTAATCAAAGTTATGTTTGATAACGATCTTTATAAAATAAAATTCATTTTTTCTATTTTCATAGTGAAATTCTTAAAAAGTTTTGTAAGGACACGATTATTTAATGGCCCAAGAATGACGTTGGGCTCGTACATAAAAGATCCCTTACAATATGATTTGTAGAGAATGGGCTTAAAAGGCTTGCCTTTGATCGCTGGGCAACGGTCCGGTCCTGATTTTAGGGGGGCTCATGTAGAAGGGAGTTCGGCCTGAACATCAAAGCCATACAATGATGTAGCCTGAAGGGTTGGACTCCTCGAACTAAGTCCGAGGAGCATTAAGTTCTTCCCATTCTTCTCCTCTTTTTCCGTCCCCTCTTCTCTTGGCTTTCGTTTTCTTTTATACTCGTATTCCTTCCTCTCTTTAGGGTCCACGTGTAAACTTTACCTTCTGGGAAGAGGACTTGTCCTATCAGCCCATACCTCCAGTGGTTGGGAGTAGACGTAAATGTTGAATAGCATGGTCAAGAATAGGGGCCTGTCAGGTACAGAGTTCTCTACTACAGTATTGACAGTCTTTTCACTTATCTTATCCCTGCATTAAACTCATCTTTAACAATAGGTCTCCTCAGATCAGGCCCTGGGCCCTGATATAGAGCGGGCCTGGGCCATGAATTTTCTGGCCCCACAAGTTTTTTTTTTTTTTTTTTGAGAAACAAATTCTTAAAAAGTTTCATTTTAAATACAAATTATCAAATTTTATACTAAAGTAAAAAATCTATCAATTAAACTGATGAAAATTTCAAAAACTTGCAACTAAAGACATTAAAATAAGTTAGGCTCCAAACATATTTAAAGTTATCTTACTCTAACTTATTATGTGTCAACTAAAGACACATTTCATGTGTAGTTTTAGTGACAAGATTTTTTTAATGAGTCGATGACTTGTTAATCGCCACATAATGGGTTAAAAAAGATAAATTCAAACATGTTTGATGCCAAACTTTATCAAATATTTAACAGATGTAAGAGTACATTTTACAATAAAAAATAAAATTACAAAAAATAAAATTATATCTCTATAACTATCAGACCAATTATTTTTTTTAAGAGTATTATTGGACTAATTCAAATATTTGGGAGGGCCAACTCTTTTTTTTTATAGACTAAATTTTGAAAATATTAAAATAATTATATATATAATTTTAAAAAATTCAAAATTTTGGGGGGGCCAACCTTCAACACAATTCCGCCCCTGCTGCCATGTGACTAAGTATTCTCAAATTTCAATTCATGTTGCAATAAAATTACGCAATCCCGTTTGATATGTGTGTTTAAATAACAATTTTCAGTTTTTTTGAAATATATATGGGTGAAAAAACGTGTGGAAATACGTGTAATGTTGTTTAAAAACTGAAAACATATATTTGAATTCACGTACCAAACATGTGTTTTAACTGATGCTAACTTTTCGCCCGCATTCGCCCTGTTTATATTAAAAAATTAAAAACTATTATTATTATTATTATTAAATATGAAATATATGTGCTTTAGCTTTCAAATTTTGAATTTATGATTTTTTTGGTGTTTTGTTTTTTTTAAGAAATTTATATTTATATGTCTCAAGAAATAAATTGTTTATATTTTTTAAATGTTGTATTGTTATGCTTGAATTAATTTTGTGTTTTTTAATACTTGAATTGTTGTATTGTTATGCTTTGAAAATGTTTTGTAATATAAGAACTTGTTTTTAGATGTTTTATGAGTTTTAATTTAATAAATGATATAATCAAATTTGAATAAATTATGCATAAACAAAATTGAGCGTGAAGTGGGGGTAGGGTACTTGTGGGTACTCACTAGAACAAGGCAGGGAAGAAACCCACCCTAAAGCGGAAGTGGGGTGGGGTAGGGCATAGGAAACCTGTTCCATACCTATCTCAGGGGAGAATGCAAAAGAATCCTCCACCATCCTCCGTTTCCCTCTTACCCTTGTTTAGAATGAAATTGATGTTAATTTTATGGTGGATATGTATGGTGTGTCAGTTTGTTAGGGAATATGTTGGGTTTTTAATAACGAAAAAAAAAAAAAAAAATCTATGCTATAATTCCTATAAATGTATTAAATAATTTGGACGTGAAGAGGAAAATCCTAAAAATAAATAAGTAAAAGGTAAGATAAGATGTATCTCAAATTGTAATAGTCAAATAAATGTGGATAATTATGGGTAGATAATTAGAGAAATTGACATTTAATTTGTGCAATGTGGAATCATGTGTTCAAATCAAATCATCTTAGATATGGACACATGTTAGTTCGTAGAATAAGTTAACACAACACATAGCAAAGCCTATAGTTAGCAAAGCTGAAGAAATTTAACTTTCGGTTGATTTCATAATATTTTGTCACTAAACTTTATGTTCTCACAATTTTACACATGAATGTTTTAATATACATATATATATATATATATATATATAAATTGGACTTAAATTCTATTTAAGAATAATGCTAGAGATACAAACTATTTTACAAACTGCTGATGTGGTGAGTGATTATTGGTAAATGAAAAAGTGATATTAATGGTAGACCTAAATGAAAACCAATAAAAGGTTGGCCACATCAACATTTTGTAAAAATTTTGTAAAATAGTTTGTACCTGTAACATTACTCTTCTATTCAATATTTAAACCCTCAATTAAATGATAGAATAGATAGTTCAATATACAAATAAAATCACAATAAATATATATTAATTAATAATTATCATAATTATATATTGTAGGGGCGGTTTTTGGGGCCCAGGTCTAGCAAGTAAGTGGTTCTGGCCCAAATGACCCTAGCCAATGAATTTGTAGAGAGCGGGTTACAGAATTAGGGCTGGACGAAGTGAACGTTAATTAGTTGAATGCCATGCAACGGTCTGAACGTGAGAATATGTCATTTATGTCCACAGGATACCAGTCCGAGGAGACGTATGAGTGCACCTCTTGCTCTGATTAAAGACTACAGAATTCTCTAATCTCTCTCTCTCTCTTTTTTCCCTCTAAATTCTCCGATCCCTTCTTTGTGGGGATTTCCTTTTCTTATATTGCCTCCTTAAATTGATAAGAGTCTTACACTTGTTAACCATCTGGACTTTCACTTGAGTGCCTGTCTCATCGGACATCCTCCTTCTCCTTCTGTGAGTTGCATTGGTCAATGTAACACTGTTCGCCTGTCTTCTCCATATTAATGCGGCTGAAAAAGTAGCTTCCTTGCATTTAATGCGGCAGTTGTGGTTTCTCCCTGGGCGTCTTACATTTTCCTCTTTTTTTTTGCTGTGTGAGGCTCATCCTACTACCCACGTTTGTTTGGGATGGTTCTTCACTATGGAGGGGGCGTACATTGGGCCCGTATTTGTGTGTCCGAGGAGACATTCATCCTCGGACGTCTTTTTAAATAAGCTGGGCTCAAAAGGATTGGGCCGGAAGTCTTTGGTTCCCCCTTTCTCCTTTTGGTCATGGTTGGACTCCGTGCGGGACCCAAGGCCCACTGTTGACTTTGAGAATTTTACCCCTATATATATATTTATTAATTCCATATAAAAACACAATTATAATAAACACATTTTTAATAAATATCGTAATGATCAAATTTCATATCCAAATACAGTGTCTATTAATGATTATCATTAATATCAAGTTTCATATTTATAAACAAAACTTTCCTTAAAAAAATAATAATGAAAGAGATAAAATCATATTTTGTTGCATGTGGGCCTGTGCAAGAACCAACCCAAATTGCCTGACTTGCTCCGTTTCACACTACCCTGCATGAATATGAATTTTATTTTCAAGCAGGTTAGGTAGGTTAAATTATTAAAGTGGAAGGTCGGGTTATGTGGTAGATGAGTTTTTGTTTTTTTGTTTTTTTTTTTTAAAACCAAGTCCCGACCCAACCCGCACCCCTGTGCACGAGCACACACATACACATATATTCACTTGTTAGTTTATAGCTCATGAAATTTAAGTTTTTTTTTTCCTTAATTAATTTCATATTTACCCATGTTAAATTGTTAATATGAAAAAGTGATACTTTTCCAACGTATTTGTAAGTTTAAAATCATTTTTTTAAAGTTTAGTACACAACACAACTAAAACTAACAATTGTCATTTCAACTGACCCATCATTTTTGTAGTTTGGTGGTAATTTGGTATTTTTCCATCTCGCCAATTACAAATTTGTTAAAAAAAAATCTCCCTCACACACCCTCAATTGCATGGTCGGCCAGTTGCATATGTACTAAGAAGAACGGTAATATGTGTTTAGGTTTAGTTGTGAGTTTTAGTTAGTTCAATTAGTAAAACTTCTGATGGTTCCATAAAAATCTATGGTTCAATCCTCCTTTACACTAAAAATCGATTAGTATCTTAGTTTGATGATAAATAGTTATTATCAGGAGCGGACGCTGAAACAATCTCTCAAAAAAGAAAGTTTAGTTTTTTTTTTCTAGTTGGGCTAATTATTAAAAGTAAACCCAACTTAAGTCCCCAGTTTTCAGCCCAGGACCTTCATAACCCATTACATTAAAATTTGCAAGGACTCATCTTCTTCCTGGGCCAGCCCAATGTGCATCCGAATTTATTGCATGGTAACAAAATTCGTAGATTGATTTGAGTTGACGGCCAAAATGGCCCATTAGCATGTTTTTTTGAACTATTTAGCAACAGAGCACTGTTTCGAAACTATATAGCAATATACCACTTTTTCTGGTACTCGAGCTCACCAAGCTCGAGTACCATGTTTTTTCATGGTCAAACATCTTCTCAAAAAAAAAAACGCCGCTATAGGGCCCGAAAACGTCACTATAGGACTTAAAAACGCCACTATAGGGCCCCTTGAACCTGTTATGGGGACTTATAAAAAAAATTTTGCAGGAAAACGCCGCTATAGGGCTCGAAAACGTCACTATAGGGCCCCTTAACCTGGTATGGGGGCTTAAAAACGCCGCTATAGAGCCCGAAAACGTCACTATAGGGCTTAAAAACGCCACTATAGGGCTCCTTGAATATGGGGCGACAGTGGATTAAAAAAACATGGTACTCGAGCTCACCAAGCTCGAGTACCAGAAAAAGTGATATATTGTTATATAGTTCCGAAACAGTGCTCTGTTGCTAAATAGTTCAAAAAAACATGCTAATGGGCCATTTTGGCCTGAGTTGACTGTACAAAGAAAAAGGCAGTCAAAAATGGTGGCACAGTTGCGAGCCAGTTGGAACTAGGGACCAAGTGGGCATAGCTGTAAGTCTGTAAGACTGTAACCACTTGTACACTTTTTCACAACTGTGGTTCACTACCAAACACAACAGGTCCCTGACCCTTTAATTAAAAGTGGTTGCTTGTTTATCATTTTATTAAAAAAAAATTTATGTTTAAAATTACAGCTGTGATTCACTACCAAACACAACAGGTCTCTAGTCCTTCGATAGATATAATTATTTGTTCACTATTTTATTAAAAGATTTTTATTTGTTTAAAATTATTGTGTCAGTAATTAATTATTGTTTAAAATTTTTTTTAACTCAACAATTTTAAACAAGTAAAAATCTTTTAATAAAATTGTAAATTACATCACTTATCCACCATGAAAACCTTAAAATTTCTCATTTGATCATGTTAAAAAAAAAAAAATAAATCTATAAATCCTAAAAGAGAAAAGATTTTTTTACCTGAAAAAAAAGATAGCAGTAATAATTTCAAGTATTTTCTGGTCCTCCAAGTTCCACGTATCCACTGACACCCTTAAAACCCGGCAAAATTTTATTGAACAACAACGCACGCAATGAACAAAACACACGTGTACATTAAAGAAAGGAACCGCGTGTCTCTTAAGAACACAACACACCGACCGACTCTCTCTCCCCCCCCACCCTCACTCCACTGATTGTCATTTTTGTCCCAAAACCCACAAAAGACTACGTGTTAAGAACCGCACGTGCTTGCTTCGCCTACGTGGGCAAAATCGAAAACGTGGCGTTCACAGATACATGGGTGCGAGTAAGCAAAAATGTCCGAATAGTGAACTGGCACGACACTTGGCATCCCGACACAATCTGTGGGCTTTAGCCTAGCTTAACCAGTCCACTCCCAATACACACAAAAAACAACATTAAAACAATAAAAACTTTATTAAAACGCAAAAACGAAAAAAACACACGCACACACTCTCTCTCTATACTATACCTATAGCCGAAGTAAAATACTCTCTACCTTGTACTTTTTGTTTTTGTGTTTTTTTTTTTTTTTTTTTCTTTGTTTCATGGCTATGGGTTCTGCTTCTGGTTGTGTTTGGAGGAGCCCTTTGTCTTTCTCGTGTTCTAGTGCTTCTTCTACGACGTCGTCTTCGTCCAACGATGACGTGGCGGATCGGATGGTGAAGATTGAGCTTGAGGCGGCGGAGGCTTTAGCTGATTTGGCGCATTTGGCGGTGAGTCTAGAGAGTAGTGGCGGTACTGGCTGTGACTCACCTGGTGAATGGGGAAGCAAAGGAAAACGAGCCAAGAAGCGAGTCAAGAGCGAGTCTCCCCCGGCTGACTCGGCGTTGAATAACTCGAACCCACCGCTAGCACTGGACTCGGTTCCTACCTCTTCGGATCTCGCTGAGGTTACTTTCTTACACTTGTCTACCACAACTACCAACTCTCATTTCGTTTTTCCTCGTTACTGCTTTTGTTTTTGTGTTTTCTTTTTTGGTTTATTACTATAATTGTTGAATTTTATGTTTCTGAACTTTATTAAAGTGAAAACAGTGTTGGTCCAAAATTAGCAAATTTATTGAACAGTTATTTGATTCTTAATTCAGAAATAGTAATGCCTCAGATTTATATTTGTATTTGTGTTTGATTCAACAATATCATGTATAATTCTAGAATATGCAATTCTATGCTTGTATTGTGAACATACACACATAAGGGTTATCATAATTCAAGGATTAATGTATGGTTGCTTCTTCTCTCAATTAAACTCTGCAGCTTAAGAGTTAAGAATAGTGCCCTTATTTTAGTGTACTATTATACGTACTCTTTAAGTTTTTACCAGGGCCTGTTCGATACAATTTGATGCCTAAGGTGATAATTTTAAGTGAACTTTTTCTTATATCGAATAATTAAAGAAATAATATTTTTAACTTCCTATATTATTATTTTTTATTTAAAATTTATTTTTCTACTAATCAAATCAAATTAATACTACAAATTCTCACATCAATTGTATACAAAGCATAAGCTATATGTGGGTTTTAGTTAACTCAACCAGTAAAGTCTCTGATGTTTGAATAAGAGATCTAGGGTTCAATCCTTGCTTACATGAAAAACCAATTAGTGTTATGGTTTGATGATAAAGAGCTATCATTGAAAGCGGACACCATAGGTTGAAATTCTCTTAAGAAAAAAGCATAAGCTATATAAAGAATAAAATAAAATTACTTACCTTAAATATGAATTTTGCTAATAAGTTTAGGGGTAAAAGGAAAAAAAGAGTGGGCTTGATGGTGACTAGTTCTCAAGAGATACTAGAATGAAAGAGGAAAAAAAAGGTTTTATTTAATTTTTTAGTTAGACACTAACACTTTTTCAAGGAAAAAAAGAAGAAGATAGGAAATGTATTTTATTTTAAGCCAGCTAAATATAAAAGAAAGATATTATGACTAGAATTATGGGGCCTTTGTACACTTGGGGGATTAAGGTGATTGCCTAAATGACCTATATGGTAGAGGTGGCCCTGGATGGTCTTACCCTCTCTTTAGGTTGGGAGGGCTTATTTTCATTGGTTTATTGGTCTTAAAAAATACACAGGGCAAAAGTACAGCTGTATCTAGAAAAAGTAAAGTTTTAAAAAGTTGTATAGAAGCTAAAATAAGTTGGCAAAAAGCTTTGCCAAAAGAGCCGAGACGTGGAGATTTTGAGAATGTAATAGAATAATACATCTTTAATGTGACAAACAGCTGAAAAAGGAATGGAATTGAAACTGTGGTGATTTCGAGTTTGAATTTCTCTGTAATGGACGTAAAGAGACAACACACCTTCAATGGACCAAATTGCATGTAACATATAGAGGCGTTTTAGATCAAATCCAATAGATATCAGAGCTGAAAAGACATGCAAACTTAGTATTTAAGATTTCTTCTGAAAATTTGCAGAATACTGAGCTTATGATGTGGAATATAGAATGTGGAAGCAGTCCTGTGTGTTGAGTGCATCAATCAAAAGATTCAAAACACAACTTTCAATTTCTCCTTCACTTCTCACTTTGTTATATCATTTAGGTTCCTAAATTAATATGTCTATATTTGGTTAGCCAACCTAGTGACATCTGGATTGAAGCAACTATGGCCCTGTCACCAAGTCGCACTATTTTGTGCAGGACTTGAGAAATATTTTTGTTTATAGCAGGATCAAACAGTAGCAAGTCTGCAGCAATGTGAAAAGATATGCACTAGTGTATTTAAAGAACCAGAAAAAGAGGAGCAGGACCCAAGCAAGACAGATTCAAAGGATGAGCAGGATTCAGAATTGCCTAAACCAACTCCCAACCGTACGATGAGTTATGCATCATTTGGTTTCCGTAAATCAAGACGAAATTTAACTGAGGTACTGAAAAGTTTTCAAATATCAAATTCTGCAATTCTGTTATGTTACTGACTGCTCGTCTAATTGAACCTTTCCTGTTTAGGCTGAAAAGGAAGAACGGAGAATTCGTAGGGTATTAGCAAACAGAGAATCAGCCAGGCAGACCATTCGCCGTAGGCAGGTAAGCATTTAGTCATAGAGAATACTGACCTTTCTGGCTACCAGCCTCATCCTTATTATAAGTCAAGAACACTCCGTTCAGTATTGCTGCTTGCAAGTGACCAAATAGTACTAGGGGCATTGAGAAACATTTGGTAATGGGAAAATTTGTTATAATTATACTCCTAGCAGACCCTCTTGCTGGGCATTCACTTATTGAACACGTCTGTTTGATGTTTTCTTTTTGCATTAAGTCTTACGCTTTTTTTACGTATGTAACATGGACACATGTATGGGATACCTTCTCCTTTCCGTGGGGTGAAAACTTAAAAAAAAAAGAAAAAGAAAAGAAGCAGAAAGCATTTATTGTGATGTAGAAGCATTTATTGAGATGTAGAAGTTCCATGAGAATTCTTCCTAATCTGTCTCACAATTTGCTTGGATTTTTCTGTTGAGCCTAAAGTAACTAGAAGTCTGAAAAGATAATTAAATTTTTTGATGATTTAGCTGTTATTCTGCATCTTAAATCTTGGGATTAGACGAATCTGATGCCTAGATATGCACCTGCATCAAATATGCTCACTCTAGCCAATATAAAAATGGGCTTTCTTAAGTTTTTCTTTTTAGCAACATATGTATCATTGATCTGTCCTGGAATAACTTTTTTTTTTTTGATAAGTAATAAGTTTTATTGATATCAAAAAGGAACACCCTAGAACACAGGGAGTGTACAATAAAAATTTCTTGTTATAATGTCAATAAAAATTTATGGCCTCTCTAATTTTGTCAGCCACAAAGATAAGTACATGATTTTGATGTCTTCTTGAGTGCTTAAAGTAGGAAGCAAGAAATAGTTTTCTTTGTTGTCAAGTCAAACATGCTAGCCATAATGTAGAAGTATAACGTGTCACCACCATTGATATATAAAATATTATCAATTGATTTTTTTTATTTGTCTCCATTTTACTTATCAAGATAATTTATCTATGATTCTAAAAAAAATAATTATCTATAAATGAAATATAGTGTTTGTTCCACAACAAGAGGAAATAAATTATTTGCCTTTCTTAGCATAAGTTTTTTAGTAATATATGTGAAGGCACTACAAAGTGTCCATTTTGGTTTTTTCCACTTAAATAAGCATTGTCTGTGGAGATAGCTAAATGAATCACTAGTCTTGAGAACTACATATTACAGATTCTGATGCATTCACAACATTTATTTTATTTTTAAAATTATTTTACTTTGATCACCAATAATGAGTTCTTTCATTTCTATAGTGCATGATATGGATCCTCTACATTATGCTATCATGTTATGATGTTTATGAGGATCATTTTTCTTTTTTTGAAATAATTAGTTATGAGGATCATCTTCTTCTTTTTTCCCCTGGTGTCCAGGCTCTTTGTGAGGAGTTGGCCAGAAAAGCTGCTGACCTACAATGGGAGAATGAAAATTTGAAGCGGGTAGGGAATAGTACCCCTAAATTATCAATAATCTTCTTATAAAACTTCCTTTTACTCTCTCCCTCACTCTCTCTCTCATGGACAATGGCATGTGGCATGGAAGTAATATAAAAAGTATTTTTGTAGTATGTATATTAGTTCTCATCTTTTTTTTTTCCTTGAACTTTCTTAAACTACGTCCCATTAATTTGTTCACATTTTGTGACATTTCTAATGAGAAGGAAAAGGAGCTGGCTTTGAAAAAGTATCAGTCCTTGGAGACCACAAATAAACTCTTAAAGGAGCAAGTAAGTTACAGTTAATTTATTAGATATGTTTGACTTTGGAAGAATTACCACATATTTTGACATGCTTCCTGATTTTGCAGATGGTAAAGGCAATAAAGGTTGAGGTTGAGGAAACTCCACCTGAGCATAAGTCAGTTGATGTTGCAACCTCTACGTCTTCATCTACAAATTGCCCTTTGTTCTTGTTTGACCGTCCTCCACTTATGCCTGTTTTCTGGCCTTCCATCATTCCATCTCAAAATCCTGTTCCATCATTACATGGGAGACAAAGTGCTACTGTCATTCCGTCAAACATTGACATGCCAGGAGGTACTTGCAGGCCTGATATTTCTCTAGAACAAGATAACCACATAGATCTCAATGGGCCTAGAACCCCGTTTTATGTATTGCCATATCCTTGGTTCTTCCCTCTTCCTGATCATGGGAATGGACTCCAACCTCATCCCTCCATTGGCATGGAAAATAAACAGGAAGAAACTTCTCATAATAACCAATATAGTGCTAGTTCATCTTCAAATACTGTAGTTCATGTAGAGAACCACCATTGCTCTCTGCCCATTAAAGTAAAGACAGAAGCTACTGCTTCAACAGAAGCCAGACCTACTAATGACCTAAACAAGACCCCAGTTGGGTGCCCTTCAGATGGAGGTGGTCAGCATACAGTAGTCCACTCTAATGAGATGCTCTTTACACCTGCACCACAAGATTGTGTACAACCTGCATCTACTGTAAACCACGAGAACAGGCTCCAATCAGATTACACTTTGAGTGAAAAACCTTCAAAATCTTGTCATATTGTTACTGCTTTGCCAGAAAAGAATCAAGAATTAGCCATTTACTCAAATAAGAAGCTAACGGATGCGGTTGCTGCAGCAGAAGCGAGAAAGAGGAGGAAGGAACTGACAAAGCTTAAGAATCTCAATGGCCGTCAATGTCGAATGCATTGTTGAGTTTTATAGCCAAGATTTGGCTGACGAGTTCAAAAGAAAAGCTTTTTGTCCCCTAGTTTTTTGTGTGGGTTTAATGCTTAGTTCTTAACAAATCCTTGGAAATTTTGCCAAGCTCAGAATGCTTAATCATAACCATAAAAGGCCCTTGAAGGAACAGAGGCAGGCAGGCTTGTAATCTGATGTACACTGCTCAAGGTTAAAAACTTTTTCTTATTCTTCTAGGTTAGGTTAACATGACAAATCTTCAAGGAAGGGATAAGAGTGATTCTTCAAGAGAAAGTATTATTTCCGAGTGGTTTATCCTAGGAAATTTTGTTGAGTAAATGAGTACTGAGTTGATGGAACAATTCTTCAGGGCTTTAAGTTAGAAAAGGGCAGCAAACGAGAATCACAGGGTGCTGACGTATTGTAACCATACATCATGAGTCATGACTTGTACTTTTGCAGCAAGAGAAGAGTTCATCAGTGAGGTTTAGCTAATGGTATTGAACTGCTTATTTTGGTTTATTTATACTCTTTGAAGAGTCGGTTGACCCCAAAATTTCGAGACTAAGACTGTTGTTGTAATCTTTACTGTTTCCGGAGTCACTGTTGTATCTGCAGGATTCTTAGTTGTATTGCTTAACAAGTAGGCACTATCTTTAAATATATCATTTGACCTTATATTCAATGCTTTTTCTTGGTTGTATTTGTGGCACCAACAGGGATGTAGGTCAAAGTTTGTTGATTTGAACTGCTTGGATAAAAATACGAGACTAATCCTTCTATACATGTAGCTTTGAGTTGTCTAAGCCTTCTATACTTATAGCCATGGTTGTCAAAATCGCGATCTAGATCGTAGGATCGTACGGTTTTATGATCTCACCTTATTAAAACATTTAGAATCGCACGAGGATCGTAAATATTATAGGATCATATGTAGAATCGTATAGGATCATAGGAGATCCTACCGATCCTACCAAAACGTAAAAATCAGTTTTTTTTTTTAGTTGTAATTTGTAATCTCAAGACTAAGACATTGTACTTCATAAATGTATCAACTAAGTGGTGGGACTTATATGGAGATGACTTTCTTGAATTGAAAATTTTTGCTATAAGAATATTGAGCTTAACATATAGCTCTTTAGGTTGTGAAAGTAATTGGAGTACATTTGGAATAGTAAGACCAAATGACTTTGGTATATTATCCCTTAGTTGAGAATTGTCTATTAAAATTAGTGCAACTTTAAGTATACTCAAAAAGGAGAAAATTGTCTAAACCAAAAAAAAAAAAAATGTATGAATTGGTATTCGTTATGTAAAATTTGAAGATAAAAAGAGAAAACCATCAAGTGCAAAAGAAGAAATTGGTTTGAAGAACTTGTATTCGAATGATGAGTGGTGAGCAAAGGGTGTTGACTAGAAGATGATGGTACATATTTTGATGAAGATAATGAAGTAACAATTCTAATGCCTTCCTTTATAGATTAAAAAAAAAAAAAACACGTGTATAGTATGAATGTGTGATCACTATTGTATCATTTGATTATCAATATTACGTGATGATAAGGGTTCAAGAACTGCTGCTGAAGGAAAAAGTGTGCTAGTATTTTGGTACTTGGTTGGTTTCTAATTGAACATTTATTGAACTTTTTAAATACATTGCGTTAAAACTTAAATTTATTTGTTTCATTAGTATAGACATAGTGATGTAGGACATGCAAATTACATCATATGATCAAAATCTTTATTTTTTTATGGAAGATTTATAATTTACGTGATTATTCAATATACAAAGTTACTATCAATGCGTTTTTTGCTTCAAATCTGAAAATAGGTAGGATCTTACGATCTACAATTTGATCTTACGATTTATGATCCTATCTACCTCCTGCGATTCTACGTAGAATTCCGATTTTGACAACCTTGCTTGTAGCTATGAGTTGTCCGAGCCTTCTTTATCGAGAAACTTTACAGACACTTTTTAAGAATTTGATGAAAAACATTCTTTATCGAGAATCTTATGTAAAGCCTTTTTTATCAAGAAACTCTACTGACACTTTTTTTAGAATGACATAATCTATAATTTAATTTTTGTAATTCATTAATTTCGTTATTTTTATATAATTTTTGTTCTTTTAGGTTTAGGGTATTTTATTTTTTTAAGTGCTTATAATGTTTTTAAGGTCAAATTGAATCTTATTATAATTAGGTATTAATTAGGATATGTTTTAGACTATATTTTCTTCTCTGGTGAATTCCAGACTATCTATTCTTGATGATTCAAGGTTATTTTTAGAAGAAGCGTGTTTTGTTTCTTATTTTCTAGAAGTAGACCCTCTTGGATTTGATGTTATTTTTAGAAGCAAACAGATTTTATCTCTTATTTTCTAAAAGTAGACCCTTGTGGATTCAAGGATATTTTTAGAAGCAAACTTGTTTTATTTTTTATTTTCTAGAAGTAGACCCTCATGGATTTGAGATTATTTTTAAAAGCAAACATGTTTTGTTTCTTATCTTCTAGAAATAAAATGTTCTGCTTCTTGTTGTTTTCACATCCCGCATCAGAACACTTCTTTCCCACACTTTCTCTTAAACTAATCACATGAACAGGTTGGTTGGTGGGAGTAGGAAATTAGTTTATTACTAATCTATATATATCTAAAAGCTGAAGCATAGCATTTATTATTACTATGCTCTAGTTAAGTCACGTCGGCACCATGTCATCATTTATTTTCTTTCTTTCGATTCTATTTTTTGATTTATCAATTGACATTTATTGAGCATCTCCTTAGATTCAAGTGTTACTCTATCTCCAACTCTACTATGTGTCTCTTCATTAACCCAAACTCTTCAGTTACCTCTATTATATGGAATTATAACAGTCATCGACAGATTGCAACTTCTTCACCTCCTCACCTCTCATTTCTTTTTTTATAAATTATCAATTGTTCTCTCTCCACAAATTGATTGGTATGGCCTTCAATGGGATAGTTTCTTGAGTGTTTTAACCGTTCTTTTTGTCATGACTCAAGTATGTTTGCCAAAACCCAATCAAATAAGTGCAAGGGACAAAGAATGACTCTAGAGCTTGTAGATGAAACTGAAGTACACTAGAGGCAAACATTAGTAGCCCAAGTCCAAAGGGTGTGAACTCAAAATGAGTTTTGTTATTTTTATTATTCTTATTATTTATTTATTTCCATCTCATTACTTGAAAAAAAAAATAATGTAATTCAATTTTGGGATTTCATGGTGAATGAGTTTGAGTTTTTGCGGCCTCAAAACTATTCAAATATATATATTTATATTTTTTTTCAAAATTGATTTGAGTTTGGCATTTGATCATGTTTGTTATAAATTGCTTTATGGTTTCCCTTCTCTAGGCTGCAAGGATGTTACTCTCAATATGTTTGCTATAATATATATATATATTTGGAGAAACAAACACACACACAAGGGAGAGGGAAATGAGTTCTAACACAAAGGCACCCCACAACTCTACTCAAAAGCTATGATTATTTTTCTATTTGATAATTAACTTCAATGTGATGTTTTCATTTTGGTCTTTGTTTTATAGTAAGAGTGTTATTTATTTTCACCAAAGAGAAATTGCTATTGTTCTCTTTTTCCCGTCATTTTATATGATGAACTAAATTTCTTTTTTTATCTCTATTCCATTTGTCCACTCATTGACAGATGTCAACAATCAAGCCTCACAATCATTGGAAGATTTTTATTCTATTGAAGATCATACCAATCAATTGGTAACCATTCTTTTCTTAGAAACTTTTGAAGGGGAATAAATATTTTGTTTTTCTTGAGTGGTGCTTGATAATTTGCTTTTTATAGTTCAATACCCATCAATTATATTAGATTAGATTTCATTTTTCTTATATTAATAATTTGTTGTTTATTGTTTAATTGGATTGTTTGGTGACCCTGAAATTGTGAAAATGAAAGAGAAAAGAGAGTAGAGTTTGAATCAAAAATTGTTTTTGTTGTATGGAACTTGGGGTCTAATAGTTTAAAATTTTTTTATCTTAATTTTTTAAATGAAACTTAAATTCTTCAAAGTATATCAATTTAAGTAGACTATTGTGTTGTGGCTGGAATTTTTGTGTTTTGGACCTTAGTTGGCTTGTTTGGTTGATGAATAACTTTATGGATTGTTTAGCTTTTGAGAAATTGTTTGGGATTTTAAGAGTGATAAAATTCAAAGAACTGAATTCCTTTTAAATTCCATTAGTATCTAGCTTTAAGCTAATTGTTGTGTGGATGGAAAAATTAATTGGTTCTTGATTATTGAATATCTATCTATAATATTTTGTACATGAACAATAGTTGGGTTTGTAGTTTTAGATTTTGGATTATGTAATTTTTTTCAACAACTTGATTTTCTTTTTAGAATTTTCTCCTCTTGAATATCTAGAATACTGTGTACATGAGTATTAGACAAAACTTAACAATACTACTATACACTAAGTTTTAAATTTTGAATTTTGTTATTTCTTTCATTATTAAACACAGTATGATATAGTTGACGTGATCCAATGAAGGCAAAAACAACTACTATTTTTGGGGCATAGCAACTGATACAATTTGATAATTTTCCATAGCCATTTGAAGTTCATGAGCTGGAATGCTAATTGCCATCTTCTCCGAGGCAAGAACAATTGGCCGAGCTTAGCAAGTTTGCCACCAACCTTGACCACAACGTGTTGGAAAAATTTTATAAAATTATTATTATGGATCAAATGGTCATTTAAGTGGAAAGATCAAATTAATTTATTTTTCATAT
Source organism: Quercus robur (assembly GCF_932294415.1). NCBI lineage: Eukaryota > Viridiplantae > Streptophyta > Magnoliopsida > Fagales > Fagaceae > Quercus > Quercus robur. Next base: position 9,269,053 of record NC_065540.1, read on the forward strand.
CCTTTTCATTAGTTTTCTTTTTTACTAACTTTTGAGATTTGTAAATTACTTTCTATTTAACAATTAATTTCTTATATCCTTCTCAAAAAAAAAAAAAAAAAAAATCACATATATAGTGATATAAAGCATGGTTTAATTGTTTTTTACCACAAACTTAAAGGCTTAGGCTGAAGCTTTTTAAATCATAGAATTGATTGTCATGTGTTAACTACTTTTATGACAAACGTTTTGAATTCTTTAAATTCATAAACATTATCTATACAACTATGAAATAACGGGTAGAAAAAGCTACAAGGCAATTAAAATATGGACTTAATTTGGTAAGGCTACATCTGACCACAATATTATATGGATGTACATGGTCAGGTTAGAAAGATATAATATATATATATGCCTATGTTCTTAACTCACTTACTTACCATTTGTATACACACTATTTGCACTATTTTGATTCTTTGTGGGAATTTAGAATATTGATAAAATGAATGTAATGGCAAGTGGGTGATTTGTATACGGACACATTAATAAATGTGTGTGGTGGACTAGACATGGGTGGAATTAAGGGCACATTATTGTTTAACAATTTGGTCTTTGATGGAAATTAGTACAAGTGAGGATCTATTAAATTTGATAATTTTGTTTAAATAAGGTTTGTTTAAACACATTTTATTTATTTACTTTATTGTAAATAAAGTTTTGTACGTGATGATTTACTTGTTAGGGATGTCAATGTTTGACCTAACCCGTGTACACGACATGAGTTTTTGCGGGTTAGGGTTGTGCCTTAATGGGTTTGGGTCATAAACGGGTCGACCCGAAAGCAACATAATAAGAAAACGTGTCATAAGCGGATCAATCCGCATAACCCGCAATAGAAATATTTGACATGCCAATTTATTTGTGTCAACCTGAAATGACCCACTTAACACAACCTGTTTAACTCATATAACAAATAAATATTCATTTTATTTTAAATTTCTCAAATACCTTTTATATCCAACATATATTTTAAATTTAAAAAGAAAAGTGAGTAATTACAAAAAAACTTATAAGGGATATAATTGAAAATTGAAATTTTACAAACCCTAGATCTCTAAACCCTACAAACCCTAAATCTCTAAACCTTCTTATAAATATCTTTTATTTTTTTTTTAGTCGTACTACTCACTCTACTATCTTATAGTCTCATGCTCAATTCTCAAACTCAAAGTCTCAAATCGATTATTGCTCTCTCTCTCTCTCTCTCTCTATGGATGATAATCATAGTCATAATCAAATTAGTCTACTATTTGCCCCAATTCTTTCAATATTGATACTTAGCATTTGGCGAGTTCCAAGGATATTATATTTTTGTTGAACTATGTTATTTTTGTTAAACTATGTTATTTTGAATTTGGATTGAAGTGCATGCACTTCTTTTAGAGTGTAAAGAACTTATATCTATATGAATGTTATATTTTTGTTGAACTATATTATTTGAATGTGGGTTGAAGAATTGAAGTGTATGCACTGCTTCTGGGATGTAAAAAAAAATTATTTCTAGATGGATGTTATATTAAATATTATGTAAGTTGTAATGGGTTATGTTGCATTCGTGTCAAGCCAACATAACTCGTTTATTAAGTGTGTCAAATGGGTTGGATCAAGTCAGCTCGTCTTATTAACAAGTCTAGTTTTTTTTATACGAACAAGTCTGGTTAGAGTTGAAAGATCATTACACGATTATTAAATGGGCCGGGTTAAGGTTGAGCCATTTAGTCGAATACCCCTATCTTGAAACGACACGAAACCGACACGCTAACCCGAATTGACACTCCTAACTTGTTAAACCTTACTTTAGGGTTTTTTTTTTTTTGGTGGTCTTATCATTTTCTGTTGGCAACTAATGTTCAAATTTTGAGGTGAACAGAGATGAACAGATTATCTTCAATTAATAGATTATGGATTATATCATATTACAAAATAATTATATATTCCCACGCATTGCGTGGGTCTGCAACTAGTTACTTATTAACTTCAAAATTTAGTGGGTGTAATTGAACTTTTGCAATTGACTTTGAATATTATTAGGGATAACATTATAATTATTGTTGTACATTATTAAATGGCATTGTGAGAGGATATATTGGAAAATGACAACTCATTTTAGCTTTCTCAATTGAATTCAAACACATGACTGCATTGGCAATGAATTGCTGAGTTATGTTTAACTGTCCTTCAAATAAGAAAACACTTTTTGATATTGCTCTAATTCCTGGAAACATCTTTAGTTTATGAATTGCATTACAAAGAATGAAAGAATTTGAAAAATAAACTTGCAATTGGTTAATAAATGAATACATTGGCTAAGTGTGTGTTTGGCAAAATTATTTTTGCCAACTTATTTTATTATTCAGCTTTTTTTGCTACTAATCATGGGTCTCACTGCCCTTTTTGATACTATTCATGAGTTTCATAGTACTATTTCAGCTAACTTTTACCTTTATTTACTGTACTTTCAACAAAAAATTTTCAATTTCAGCAAAATAAACGGATCTCAAACAGACCTTAAATACAAGCATTGGCTAGAAATAAACAGACCTAATCAGCTAATGGCCTAAGGATAACGATATGGCTCTTAACATTGTATTTAGAGTCACTCCACTCTAGCAAAGCCGAGAGTAGCTTACTCCCAAATGGCTCTAAACCGCCTTTCACCTCAACGGTGAAAGATTGGTTCTCATTCAACTTGCTGAACTTCAAAGTTTCTGGGATAACTTTCACAATTAGACCCCTTGGTGATGTCACCTTCGATGTGTACACCGATGTGGCATATCCTACGTTAGTCACGGTCCGGTAGAAGGTGGCCGAGATACTTGTACTGTTACTGTCGAGCTGGGTATGCATAGTTGGGTAGTTAAGGCCATCAGTGCCTTGTGCTGGCTTGAATTTGGTGCAGTCAATATTTTCTGTGCCCCCAACAATTAGGCCAATTACTGTGTTGTTGTTGCCTTCTTTGCATAGGAAACTGATATAGTCACTCGTGGAAATGTCATAGATGAGTCCAGGGTTCACTGCTTGTGTTGGGTTTATTTGTCCTGATCCGGAACCCAGCTCGGCGTCTGCGTCTATGATTTTCATAGGAGTGGCTAAACCAAGGAGTAGAATAGCAATAATTTTGTCAATAATTTTCAATGAATACTCTTTCAACAGCATACGCTGAGTAAAGATAGTAGAGACGACATTTCATGTCTAGAATTTTGAGACTAATCAATTTGAAAATCCTGTTTCTTTTCTTTTCAAATGGACACCTATAATCAATATAAGAAGCAACAAATTTTGGTTCACTACAAACTTGGTTAATGATTAATTTACTGGTTATAGTTTGAAGGAAAACTGAAGGAGCCTAGGCCTAGAGTTAGACATGGTCAGTCCAAATATATCGACTACAAAATCAGGAGTAAACTTCACTACATGTAAGTTCAGGAGGTCTCACCTGTAGTCATGAGAGCAGACTTGACTGCAGCAGGTGACCAGTCAGGATGGATGGACTTGACATAAACAGCAGCTGCTGATGCATGAGGGCAAGCCATAGATGTTCCTGATATTATGTTGAATACTGTGTGTCGATCATCACTCGGAAACCCTGTTGTTGTTGGTAGTTTTGAATAAGCAGCTAATATGTCTATTCCTGGTGCTGAAATATCAGGCTGTCCATTGACAATTAGTACATATGAGATGGAGCAAGTTGATCAGTTAATTCAATAAAAATGGGTTTAGCACTGCACTCAATTTCGTTGGTACCATCCAATCAAATCCAATTCAACTATTTATTTGTTCAATGAGTTTTACTAATGGATACTCTTAAAGCATCCATTAATAAACAATTTTAGGAAAATGAAAAAGTAACTAATTTTTTTAAATTTTTTTTAATTTCTCATAAAAAATTTTCTAAAATAGATGATTAATAGATGCCTTAGAGCATCCGGGACTCTTATACAATTTAAATGAGTGAATTTTCAAGTTCAACCAACTCATTTTTAAAATGTCAAGCAGATGAGTAAAAGTCTTGAGAGAGGTTTTACCTTAAGGATGTTGAGATTGATATTTTGAGGACCTCTGGATGAGAAAGAAGCCACAAAGGGAGCACTAACATTAATAGTAATTGACTTTTGTATTACAGCCTGAGGGTTCCTGCAGTTTTCATCCCAAGATAGAACTCAAGAGGTCAATACTAAAACAATAGGTATTAACACTAGGTTGCTAAATAGATTAACCAAAGCAAATTAGTAACATACTTGGTGGAATTAATATACTGCTCAATCATTTTGCTGTCCCTGGGGAAAATGGAGGTCCCAGGGATGACAGTGGAGTAGGCTGTATCTGTGTCATCTTCAAGCGTCATGATTGCTCCCGCACCACCGGACCTTTTGATGCTGTAATCCTGGCCGTTGCTTCCCAGGCAGTACACTATCTTTCCCATCACCTTATTCTTGTCTAGTGTCCCGAAATCACAAGCACTGTAATAATTTTTAAACTCAAATTGATTAGAACTTATTGATTAACTTAGGGAGAACCACTCAAGAAAGTATGTCACTTCAACAAATTTCAGTACCAAATCAAGCTAAAGTCTCATACCTGGCATTCCCATAGGGTTCACTAACATTAACTGCAAGGGCTCCACTTGTTAGTGGGTACATCATTTTTTGTGGTGAAAATGTATTGATTGAAATTCCCTATCAACCACCAACCAATCAATAAAGAGCATTAGAATGAAAGAGCTAGTATGAAACCTTCAAGAATAATGGTTAAATACGTAAATGACTAAATTCACCAATCTCCTAAGAAATTTTTTGGGACAAATAACTATCTTATTATTAGAGCACATGTTCTAAGTTCAAACTCAATATCTGCTTTATCATCTTGTTAAAACATCAATTATTTTTTTGGTACTAGTGGAATTTAAACTTAGTAAGTTGCTTATTTAAAGATAAGATATCTTATAAATTGAATTTACTGGAATTTATACTCAAAGTGTGGTCTTTGTTCACCATAACAGACAAGTGGTAGAAACTTACAGAAAAGTGCTCGCCACTACCCAGAGTAGCCACAGTCCTATACTGCCTATCAGTACCAGAAGCAGCCACGGTCATTATCCACGGAGCAACATTCTGCACCGTTGAAGTATCAGGCCCATCATTCCCAGCAGAGCAGGAAGTCAGAATCCCCTTCGTCATTGCATGAAAAGATCCAATGGCAATAGGGTCTTCAAAAAAGGACCTGGATGGACCACCCATGGAGGCTGATATCAAGTCCACCCCATCAGCAATGGCTTCATCAAACGCAGCCAAAACGTCTTTGTCACTGCAACCATTAACCCAGCACACCTTGTACATGGCAATACGTGCCGATGGCACGCCACCACGTGCGGTGCCTGTGCCTAGACCATAGAGGCTTGCATCCTTGACGAATACACCAGCTACAGTGGATGAAGTATGAGTGCCATGACCTTCGTCATCAACCGGACTTGGAGTATCTTGATCAGTATAAGTTTGGTTCAGATTGAAGTATTTTGCACCTACCACCTTTCTGTCCATGTTACAAAAATAACACAGAAAATATATACATTACACATTGTATAAAAGCAATGGTAGATTTTTTTTTTTTTTTTATTCTTTATTTTTTTTCACAAGTTGTTAATTATGGTGGTAAGTTATAATTGGATCAAAACCATTTTTACATAGATTTACCATTGACACCATATAATTGCACCAATCATAACGCACCATTTCAATAATTGTGAAAAATATTATATATTAATTGTATAAAGAGTTTCACAAAATTCTTTGAGAAACTAATTTAAAATTTAAATGATCATATATCCTCAACCCCGTGTACATATATTTGTACATATATGTGCACTGCATGATGCATAATCATATCATACATTAGATTTTAATTTAAAAATAAACATTTTGAAATTTTTACAAGTATCAACCGGAATAACCAAGAAAAAAGAAAGTACTACCTGTTGCAGCCAGGGAAGTCTACGCATTTGCCTCTCCATTTAATCGGGACAGGTCCATAGCCTGTGTCATTAAAACTAGGAGCTTCGGCCCATATTCCTATGAATAGAAAAGCAAAAAAAAGGTTCAGGTTTCTTGGAAACACTTTAATTAGATTTGTAATTTTTAATCTGAATTATGTAACAAATCCCTTTCAAATGGGGCAGGAAAAAAAAAACCAACCTGAATCCAAGAGGCCAACAATAATATCGCTCTCTTTTTGAGCGTTTGCTCGACTCAGTGTTTCAGACATTCCTAAGAAGTCCCATGTTCTCGTTGTGTGAAGTTTGCGCACTGTGTTTGGAAAAACTGATACAACCCTCTTTTCAGCTGCAAGTCAATGCAAGGGTTATATATAATATCAGAGGAAACAGTATCATCAATTTTGAGAGTAGAAGTTTATAATTGTGTATACCTATTAAGCTCTGTACTTCATGAGGCAAGAGCCTGGCTACAAACCCATTGAAGCTCTTTCTGTAGGTATATATTTTAGATTCTCTTGCAATATCCTCACTGCAAAAAAAAAAAAAAAAAAAAATGAATGTTTGGTGTCACTGAAAACAATTTACAGTATTGAAATAACAAAGATTATTGATGGATGGAAGGTTTTGGAGTAGTACTCTCCAATTGCCGTCAAAAGCAGGTTGTGGTGGTCGACCATCGCAGAAGTTCCAGCACCTTGCAGTGCTCCCATGTAGACAATGTATTCCTTTTATTCAAAAAAATGAATATAAATCCATGTCAGTTCATCAAAGTATAGTTTTTTTGGGACATATAAATTACCATTAGTAAAGTTCAAGATCAACGTTTAGAAAAACTAGCTAATGAGTAGTCAAATTGATGTGATTCTCTTTCTCAAAAAAAATAAAAAAATTGATGTGATTCTCAACCCAAAAAATAAAAAAGGGAAAAAAGTTCAAAGCTCTAGGCTCTAGCTACTGTCAAGTGGGTCAACCAATCATTGATGCATTGAACACGTCAAATGACATGTTATAATTCAAGTAGTATCATTTTTACACGAATTTACTGTTAGCATCAGTTTATTATGTACCAGTCATAATAAACTATCTCAAAGTCGTGAAATGTTTTATGTTCGTGTACTTATAGGCGATGCATGCACTATAGAACTTAAACCTCCCATGTATGTACCTTTCTTTCATTGTCATTTGATCCATGGACCAACGTTGTTACAAGACACAGACTAAAAACAAGCAGAAGTAGATTTCGGAACATCTTTGATGCCTTAATTAATCTCTCTCTCAACAATGAGAGAAATGAGTGTTTTACTGTAGATCGATTGAGAAGACGGTAGTGAGAGAAATAAGTTTTTTACTGTAGATCGATTGAGATGATGGTTCTTATATATATATATATAAAATTATCAGCGCACCTTTGATGATGCTACGTACATATTCTCTGTCATGCGGTGGAATGAAGTTTTGACTGAAGATCAAAGGAGGAAAGAACATACAGATCATCTGTCTAAAATTTGAGAATATGGTGGTTTAAATTTAGGATTTTCAGTCAGTGATTGCCAGCTAAATACACCCCATGAGTAGGTGAAACATCTGAAAAATGAACTAATCAACCAGAGACTTGTTCGTGGCCATGTAAGTAATTATACTAAATGTTGCAAAGTGACAGTAATATATCTTTTTTTTTTTTTTTTTTTTTTCAAAATACCCAACATTAAATTATCTATTTTTATATTAGATTTTATTAAAATATCAATTTTCTTATTTTTTTTAATTGTTTCTATTTTTTACATACAACAACTATCATCCACTCTTTTCCTTCAACCTTGAAATACATAAAAAATAGAGTAAAAAATTAAATGCAAAATAAATAGTGCAAGTGTTAATCTACACGGTTACTATAATAACTATGCATTTTTACATAACTTTGTGTGGTTTGAGATAGGTGAATTTTGACATATATAATTACACATAATGTTGCAAAGTGATAATAATAAATCTCTTATTTCTTTTATATTAGGGTAGGAGCATTCAAGTATAGTCGTCTATTTGCGTAGGAACTTACCCTTTTTTTTTTTACATACTATTCAAAACAATCAATACTAAATAATCTATTTTACACTATATTTTATTAGAATCAATTTTCTTAATTTTTAAATTGTTTCTATTTCTTTATACACAACAACTATCATCCACTGATCTTTTCCTTCAACTTTGAGATACATAAAAAAAGAATAAAAAATTAAATGTAAAATGAATAGTTCAATTGCAAATTTACACAATTATTATAACAATCATATATTTTTACATAACTTTGCATGGTCTGATGTGGGTGAATTTTAGCATATATTTTTACATAACTTTGCAAAGTTACAGTAATACATCTTCCCCTCCCCCCCCCCCCCCCCCCCTTATATTAGGGTAGGAGCATTCAAGTATATTCCTCTATTTGTGTAAGAATTTACTTTTTCTATTTTATATACTTACAATTCAAAATAATCAATATATAAAATTATCTATTTTATACTATATTTGATTAAAATATCAATTTTCTTAATTTTTTAATTGTTTCTATTTTTTTGTACACAACAACTATCATCCATTATTTTCCTCAACCTTGAGATACATAAAAAAAGAGTAAAAAATTATATGCAAAATGAATAGTGCAAGTGTAAATTTATACGGTTACTATAACAATCATATATTTTCACATAAATTTACATGGCTTGATGTGAGTGAATTGCGAGTTTGATTGGCTAAAATATGATACTTTTGCTTTCCATTGAAAAACCCAACATACTGCTCAATTACAACAATTATACTACAAGGTTCTTGATATTACTAGGTTCTATAATCCCAATATGCCACACATAATATTTGACAACCAGGGGCAACTTTTTGTGCTGGTGAGGGTGGTAACATGACCATTCTCACTTGAAAAAAAAAAATTTATATATCTTAAAAATATTAATTTTAAATTAATATGGGGTTTTGACCATTCTAAAAAAAAATCTTAACTGAACCTAAATAAAAATTTGACCAAATTAAAATTAAAATTTGACCTGTTCAAAATTTTGGTATGTTGAAGGTTAATTTTAGAAATTTGCATCAAAACAACAATTAATTTAGGTCAATAGCTCAATTGTCAAACTAAATTTTTATCAAATGTTTAATTGTGAATTTTAAAATTGTGTTTTAATTTCAAAAAGCATATTTTAAAATTTCTATTTGAAAATAAAAATAAAAACACACCTTTTCAAATAGATAGTCTGTTAGTAATTGATTTTGTGGGGCACAAGGATTTAAATAAGGTACTTGTGCCATCCATAGCGGAGGAGTCCATTATCGTGCTGAGAAGGCCACACGTTCGGATATTAAGGCCACGTCAGTGGCACGTTACCAAAGGAGGTCACACTGTAGAGAAAGAGCTTCGAGGAAGGGGTTAGCCCTGACATGACTAAAGGGATGGTGGCTACCACCACATTTAATGCATCCCACCAACTCTCCTGGCTACATTTATATGGAGAAGACCCTTGAACAGTATTATCTTGGCTACCTCAACTTACAAGGGGCTTGGAAAGGTGTTTGATAGGACAAACACTCAAGTAGTGGCCTAAACGATCAATAAATGAAAGGCCAAGATCATTTAAAATGAGCTATATAATGTAAGAGACTCCAGGGAGAGGGGAGCGGAAAATCTGTATAGAACACACTTGAGCAACAAGAACTGAATTGTATCCAAGTCCAAAAGAATTATATACAAGAATATTCTCCTCGGACCTCGCCGAGGAAGGATTTCCTTGCTTTAAACTTGTCTTCTTTTCTTTCTTAATATCTTTGATCCATTGTGCGTGTGGCTTGATCCATTGAGGCCTAGCTTTTAAGCCCACCCTCTACAAATTTATTGTGTTGGCTCTTTGGGCCTGGTTCCTTCTATCCTTTGGGCTCAGGAACCAAAAGCACACCCTTATAGATTTAATATATCTTTAGCTAAATTTGTTGGATTTATGTGATACATTTTGTATATGTGCATGTGCGCTAAATATCGCCTGAATTCTTTGAACATGATTAGTGTAATGGTTGAATGCCTAAGTTGAGTATGTTAAATGACCTTATTGTTCATCCTTTATTCTTTTACTAGCATTATGGATGAACTTGTTATAAAAAAAAATCACTTGTGTTGCAAGATTCATCTTCTAGGAAATTCGTATTAACTTGAACAATCTTCTTTTAGATTCTAGGATATGAGAAAATGTCTCATATTTTCATCCCTTATGATCAAGATGAAATATGAAGAGCATATTTACAAGGAGGTTTTTGTCAACCTCTTAACCATGATTTACTGAATAAAAAAATTAGTGGGGCGTTGCATTGATTTAACACTGATTGGTTTAAAGAATAAAAAATTTGGTTGGAACAAATCATAAAAAAAAAGGATGATGCATTTTGTTCATATTGTTACTTATTTAGGCAAGATGTTGGTAATTGAATGGAAAATTAGTAGACAAATGATTGATTGGTTGTGTATATTGAAAAATATGTAGTTGGTATTATGGAAAATAAAGCTATTATACAATGATATCAAAATATGAAAACTATGAAAATTTTAAACTTTATGTATTTATTTGTATTTATTTTTCTATGTCAATATATTCAATTTTGTTTTTATAAAAATTATTTTAATTTAAATTTCTTAATGACCATTCTAGAGAAAATTCTTCGAGTCGCAAATGTTGACAGTATCTTACATGGTCATCGCAATTATTGTACAACATTTTAATAAACTCACAATTTATGATCCATTAATTGATTCTATTTCAAAAAACAAAGTAAAAAAATACAAAAAGAAAAGAGATCTTAAAATGCATTGGACACTGCACAACACACACGTCCTAGTCCTACCCTAGCTGTACCTTTCTTTTTGCCCTTGTTGATGTTTATCACAACCGAATCATATTAAATTAGAAAGAAAAGTGATGATGCCAAAAAATCAATAGTAAGCTACACGATTCTCACGTACTCAAAACAACACCTGCACAACACAAAAAGAGAAAACCTCGCAGAGAACACCGGTGTGATGCCGGCCAAATACCCTCCGAAGGTCAAGTTAGAATTTCTCACAACTCTAGAGTGCCAGAGCGGGTAAATTATGCGTATCTTAGTAGAAGGTTGACATCTTTTCCTTGGTTTAGAAGTCCTTTTCTTATAAGAATCCTCATGATCGTATTTTACAGAACCCTTTCCTTGTAGGAGTCTTTATTGTTCAACATTGGGCATAAGGCATAAGAAATTTCCTTATACATATGTGTGAAGACCAAATTTGGGTTACGTTAGAACCGTCAGCCTAGTTCCTCCCTTCATCATGGCGGCATCAACTTTCAATCCCCGTCATAAGTTAATCTTGTCAGCTTTGTAGACTTATGGTTCGTCATGTGTTGATAGACACAAGGCCAACGGGTTGATTCGGGGTGTCACTCTACACCTTGCCATGGGTAAGTCCCAATATTACAAAATTACCCTTATCAAAAAGAAAATCCAAAATCATATAACATTACTCCACCCCTTTCTTTGTAGCACGTTGATACTTTTCTCACATAGGTTTGCAGCTTGCAATCCCTTGAATTGGTGTGGAGGGACTTTGTATTGTGTGAGCGTGTAATGGATCTAACATTAAGTACTGTTTACTAGATAAATCTTAACTATATAAATTAAATGATTAAGATAAACCTTAATTATAACTTAACTAGTTACTTTGGGATATAATGGGTGACTAGACTAGACATTTTCTCATGTTGTGACAAATGGTAACTAGACTAGAGGCGCCCCAATACTTGCACAGTTGCACTAATACAAAGCAAATGTTAAAAAAAAAAAACTGGTTAAGGTCAGGGAAAGCTGATAAGACCTTTTAATACTTGCAACGAAGAAACAATGATAACGATAGTAATAACACGTCATAGAAACCCATGCATCAAAGAGCATGCTGCAACAAAAGGACCCATCCTTACTACCATCAGTGCGGCGGCTCCAGGAATTTTCTTGAAGAGGTCATTAAGAAACTTAAATTAAACAAATTTTAATAAAAAGATAACTTGAATATACTGTGTTATTAAAAAAAAACACATACATGAAATTTTACAATTTCTTTTTACAAGTTTTTATATTTTGAGATTGTCACATAATAGTGTATTATCAATTGTCATTATCTATTGTCAATGTAAATGTAATCATTTTATTTTGTTAAGTTTGTATAACATTTCTATTTTTGCGTAGTTGTCATTACTTATTAGTTATTTCATAAATTATTGACCTTATATTAATTATTGACCCACATAACTACACTCATTCATACATAATAATATATTTAACAATCACTAACTTTACTAATTTTTTTTTCTTGAATCACTAGTTTTATAACAAAAAGTTATTATAACATCATAATAATATACACATGTAACAAATCCTCTGTATTTCTTGGTTATTAAATTATATAAAGTTATAGTATATTTATACTATACATGTACACCTTCACACATATCACAATTCACACAAATAACATTATATCAAAAAAAAAAAAAATAATGCGCAAAATTAGTATCAAACACACACACACACACACATATATAATATAAATTTATAATAAAGAGAGACATTCAGAACTCACAAACACTCATATTTTACTCTTAGAGTCGGAGATATATAGAAAGTTAGATAGAGAATAGAGATGAGATGAGATTCATGAGAGAAAGTGAGAGTGATTTGTGTTGTTAATTAGTTTTGGGATGAACTGATCTATGTTGTTTGATTTTTGTGTTAAATTGATTTGTGATCAGGGTGTGCAAAATTTAAGCCAAGTTGTGCAAAGCTATTTTTAAGGGTAATTAAATTAATAAAAAAATATTTTATATATATAATTTTTTTTTTCAAGTCAGGGGGTTCATTTGAACCCCTGACTTACAAGTGCAGCCGCCCCTACCTTGTCACTGAAACCCATTCATCAAAGAGCATGGCAGTAACAAAAGGGCCCATGCATGAATTCACCCACGCAAGATATAATAGAGCAATTACATTAAAATGCTACTTATAAGAAGATGAACAAATATACAAAGATTAGGGACTCATCTCATCTCTTCATGGTCAATATATTTCTATTATTGTGGAATTTTCAATAGTTTATCATGGTATCATAATAGAAGAACATGTTAAGGTGTTTGGATTGATGAAAACTGAGTTATATAACTTAGTTTTCATCACCCAAAACTCAAAAAAGTGGGCCCCACTGAAAACCAAGTTGTTTGGATTGATTTTTGAGTTGAGTTTCCATAACTAAAATTCAAAATTTTGAATTTGAGTTACGAAAACTGAAACAAAATTTGGATGTTTTCAAATTTTGAGTTAAGTGTTTCAATGACACTATTGTAAATAACTTGGTCATAGTGGGGCCCTCATCAATGTTTTGCCAAATCAAATTAGTGGGTGACCGTTAGGAGCTAGCTCTTTACTCTTTACTAGTTGCATACCCGCGCGTTGCGCGAGATAATTTTTTAGTATGATCTCATTAAATATTTTATTAATATTATAATTTTAGTTATTAATCATTGGTTTTTCATTAGTTTTTAAGTAAATAAAAATCTTAAATATACCTTTTTTTTTAAAACCTTTATATATATATATAATGTGAATCTTTACACATGCCTTTAAGTAAACCCTATATATTCCATTTCTTTGGATGCGTAAAACTATAGACTACTACTCCATAATAATAGTGGCTAATTAATTTTATCATTTTTTTAATGATCTCATTTGTAACGCTTCTTACCACTATCATATATTTATTAACTGATAATTTGCATAACAGAGACGTTAAATGAGAGATAGTGTTAGGTTCTAAAGACTTAGGTATTTATGTATATAGAACTCTAATGTGTATTGTTGGCAAACCATGATCAAAACAATGTATTTAGAAGTGTTTTAGTCTTGCTCAAAGTTGTGAATTTTATGTAAAGTTGGAATTGAGCTAATGCAGAAAAGATTATGCATTTCGGCTTGGCTCGATCGATCGAATCTCGGGCATAATGTTTTTTTTCTGCAGATTTCCAACTCAGCCATTGTTGTTTAAAACATTTTAGGGTTTTCTAATTTGTCCTAAGTATAAAAGGCAAACCCTAACCACGTTTTAGTGTTGCTCATATTGCGGTTTGTGTAAATCTCTTGTGAGATCTAGAGGAGCTTTCCTTTACATAAACTTAGGGTTTTCAAGGAGAAGATTTTATCTACACCTTGATGATCAACTCGATTGCTGCCATTGAAGTTTAAAGAAAACACAAGCGGGTGTGCTTGTATCTGGTGGTGAATCCAAGAAAGAAGGAGTTTGTGGATTCGGAGCTTGCACGTAGTCGTGTCAGTAAGTTCTACTGGTTGGTAGCAATAAGAAGTCGAGCATGGGGACTTATAAGTCTTATTGTATGAACTTCGATTCTTTCAAGATAGTGGATTCAAGTTTACCTTGAGGATAATTAGGTCAAATCCTCCCCAGATTTTTACTGGTTTGGTTTCCTGGGTAATCATATTTTTGTGTTATTTATTTTCCGCTGCTTTGCATGATATGATTTTTGTAATTGTGATAACCTAGATTTGTTAAATTGGACTAAGTAACAACTTGGCTAATTACCTAAGTTAAATCAATTGTGTTTTAAGGGGTCTAAAAACCATCAAGTGGTATCAGAGCGGGTTGCTCTCTTGTTATTGATCTTTTGATCACTGATCTGATCCTTGACCCCTATTGTTATGGATTCTTAGAAATTCTTTTTGCTTATTCATCAACTTGCTTATTTTGTGTATTTGTCACTTATTGAGTTTGTTAAATCTTTCCTTGGACGTCTTGGTCTTATCATATGTGGTAATAATTATTTGTGTTATACTGCCTTAACTGCCTTAAAGGCACGTGATTCTTGTCTTTGGTATTTGGATAGTGGTTGTTCCAGGCATATGACAGGAAACAAAGAATTATTCAAGACCCTCTTTGAAGGAAAGATTGGGACAGTCACTTTTGGAGATGGAAGTAAATCTGTCATCAGAGGCATTGGAACTGTGGATATCCCAGGGTTACCGGTCTTTGAAAATGTTTGGTATGTTGATGGACTGAAGGCAAATTTACTCAGTATCAGTCAGATTTGCGACAATGGACTGAATGTTCTCTTCACTAAGTATGAATGTGAGATACTTGATGGAGGAGGTGACTGTATGTGTGTTGGTGTAAGGACAGTGGACAACTGTTATGGATTGACACCAAGCATAAGCAACAAGTGTTTTAGTGCAAAGATTGATCAAGTTGATTTGTGGCATCAACGATTGGGGCATGCAAGTCATAAGCAGTTAGAAAAGATTTCCAAATGTGATGCTGTTGTTGGTTTACCTAAGTTTGAGAAGATAGATAAGTGCATATGTGGACCATGTCAGATAGGTAAACAGATAAAATCTAAACATCCGTCTGTGACTAGTGTTCAAACTTCAAGACCTCTGGAGTTACTGCACATTGATCTTATGGGTCCTACTTGAGTTTAGAGTTTAGGAGGAAAGAAGTATATTCTAGTGGTTGTGGATGACTTTACCAGATATACTTAGGTTGTGCTTTTGAAAGATAAAGCTGAGGTTCCTGAAAAGATGATACATCTATGTAAGAAATTGCAGGTTGAAAAAGATACTGTGATAGCCAGGATCAGAAGTGACCATGGAAGAGAATTTGAGAATACCAAGTTGGCTACCTTCTGCAATGAACAAGGCACACATCAAGAGTTTTCTTCACCCAAGACACCACAACAAAATGGAATAGTTGAACAGAAAAATAGGGTCGTTCAGGAGATGGCACGTGTCATGCTACACAATAAAAAATTGCCAAAATCTTTCTGGGGAGAAGCAGTTAACACTGCTTGCCATACACTCAACCAGGTGTATTTCAAACCTGATTCCAAGAAGACTCCTTATGAACTCTGGAGAGGAAAGAAGCCGGTTGTTAAGTATTTCAGGATATTTGGTAGTGATTATTACATTCTACGTGATAGAGAGAACCTAGAGAAATTTGATGCAAAGAGTCACAAGGGATATTTTTTAGGGTACTCCTCTACTAGTAAAGCATATAGAGTGTATAATCTGAGAATCAAAACTGTCATGGAATCGTCAAATGTTGTGATCAATGATGAAGTATGTCCAGAAGCACATTCAGAAAGTACTACTCCGGTTCAAGATAAGCATATGGAGGTTAATGACTTACTTCCTGTTGATTATATTGGGAAACATAGTGATGAAGAGCTAATGGTGTTGAATGATGCAATTTTTGTGCCATCAAGTCCTGAACCATCCACTCTGGTTCATGAGACTCAACAGGCTCAACATGAGTTTAGTCCTTCATTAGAACAGAAATGTACATCTACATCTCTAGTTAAAGGTCATTCCTCTAGAGTAAGGCTTAATCATCCCTCCTCAAATATATTGGGAAGTCTGAATGATAACATGAGATTAAGGTCAAAAGTCTTAAGTGTAATTACACACTCATGCTATCTGTCCCAGTTTGAATCGAAAAAGGTAGATGAGGCACTTCAAGATGCTGATTGGGTAAACTCTATGCATGAAGAACTTCATCAATTTGTTCAGAATGATGTGTAGGAATTAGTTCCTAGACCAAAGGGTGTAAATGTAATTGGAACTAAATAGATCTTTAAGAACAAGTCAGATGAACATGGCACTATTATCATAAATAAATCAAGACTTGTTGCTCAAGGCTACACACAAGTGGAAGGGATTGACTTTGATGAGACCTTTGCACCAGTAGCAAGATTGGAATCCATTAGGATATTGTTGGCTATAGCTAGTCATCTGAATTTCAAGCTATATCAAATGGATGTCAAAAGTGCTTTCTTGAATGGAATGCTACAAGAAGAAGTATATGTTGAACAACCTAAAGGCTTTGTTGACCCTCACAGATCGGATGATGTGTATAAATTGAAGAGAGCTCTGTATGGTTTGAAACAAGTTCCACAGGCTTAGTATGATAGATTGACTGCATATATCACTGAGCATGGCTTCAAAAGGGGATCTGTAGACACTACTCTCTGATAAGAACAGTTTTATTGTAGCTCAAATTTACGTTGATGATATTGTATTTGGTGTTACTAATGATTCTCTTGCTCATTCTTTTGCAGATGAAATGAAGACAATGTTTGAAATGAGTATGGTTGGTGAACTAACTTATTTCTTGAGATTACAGGTGAAGCAAACGAACTCAGGGATCTACATCAACCAAGCAAAATATGCAAGGAATCTAGTCAAGAGATTTGGACTGGACAATGCTGCACATGCTAGAACACCAATGGCCGCCAATGCAAAATTAACAAATGATCTGTCAGGTGAGTATGTTAATGTTATATTATACAGAAGTATGATTGGATGTCTTTTATATTTGACTGCTAGTCGGCCTGATATTGCGTTTAGTCTTGGTGTTTGTTCTAGATTTCAATCTAATCCTAAAGTTTCACACTTAAATGTTGTCAAAAGAATAATTAAATATGTTGGTGGAACTTGTGATTATGGATTATTTTATAGTAAAGAGTCTAATCTGTTTCTTGCTGGGTTCTCTGATTCTGATTGGGCTGGTAATGCTGATGATAGAAAAAGCACCACTGGTGGGTGTTTTTATGTTGGAGCTAATCTTGTTGCTTGGATGAGTAAAAAGCAAAATTTTGTGTCCTTGTCTACTGCCGAGGCAGAATATATTGCTGCTGGAAGTTGTTGCTCACAACTTCTTTGGATGAAAAAGGTTTTAACTGATTATGGGATATCCCAAGATACCATGGTTGTTTACTGTGATAACTCTAGTGCTATTAACATATCTAAGAACCCTGTTCAGCATTCTAAGACTAAGCACATAGAGATTAGGTATTACTTCATTAGGGATCTTGTTGAGAGAAAGATTGTGTGTCTTGAGTATATTCCTATTGAACGCCAGAATGCCGACATTTTCACCAAACCTCTTGATAGAAGTAAGTTTGAGACACTTCGTCAAGTAATTGATGTGATTCTGTGTCCCTGACCTGTCTTGGCCTTCTTGGTCCTTGTGCTTCATTGCTCTACCCTTTGTGACCATTGTTCTTTGATTTTGTTTTTTTTTTTTTTTTTTTTTTTTTTTTTTTTTTTTTTTTTTTTTTTTTTTTTTTTTCTGGGATTTGCATTGCATAACATTCATGCATTTCATTCTAGGTGTTTTTTTGATAAATAAAAAAATAAATAAAAAAAGGAAAAAGGGAAGAAAAAGGAAGCAAATTGTGTTTTGTACTATTATTCTTGGTTTTTGAGAACAAGGTTGGTCAATTTATTTTCACATAACATGTCGATTGTACCTTATTTAGCTTTGATGAGCTTAGTTTTTGCACTTTACTAGTTGAAACTTTGTAGTGCATGTTGTGTGGGAAAGATGTTTATGGTTTTTGATTACACTGTCTTAATCTTGAAATCACATGTTTTTAACTGTCGGACTTGAACTTTTAGAGAAAGGCATAAATAACCATCTCACCATTGTTCACTAGCCAATCATGAACACCTTAGTGCATATCATAAGATTTTATGCTCGAGAAAGTGTAGCACATGCACAAAAAGAACATAAGGTGAAGTCTCGGTTTAAATTGCTTAATACTTAAAACTGGTGTGTACTATTAGGCTTGATGCCAAAATCACATGACTTTAAATTGGTAGGTATATTATGAGGCATAAATTCAAGAAACTTACATGATTGCAAGCTTATGATCTAGGAGATGTGAGAGTTATATGATGTAATTCTTTAGGTGTTAGTCTCTTTTAAATTCTATGTGATGAATTTTGTAGATTTTGTGATTGATTGCTATTCACATATCACCTCACATGTATCTCAAGTTTTTGCTAGTTGCACACACTACACAAGTTACTCTTTGCTAAACATTATACTTGTTATTGTGTGTGTATATGGTCTGACCAACCAAGTTTTTGCAAATACCTTGAATTTTGTGCAAAATCAATTTGATGCTTGAAAATTTATGGAGAATGCAAGAAATTTTGATTTTGGGAATTTTGGGCTTAAATTCTTGTTTTTGAAAATCACATCATCACATACTCATGCATTTGGTTCTTCAATTTCAATGCTTTGAGTTGTTTCTGAATTTTTTTCAAAAACTGTGTTTTTTCCTCAAATTTAGTGAGCCTCTGCCCATTTCGATCGATCCATTCTATTTTTCAATCGATCGAAATTTTTTTAAATTGTTTTGTTAAAGTCTCTGTTTGTTTCGATCGATCGAAACTCGAAAATCAAGTTTTTTTAAAACTCAGATTGGACTGTTTCAAACTTACTTTTTCAAACTTTCCTCTCTCTCTCCGACTTGGCAAGGCTCCACTAAGGATTTTTTGTCGTTTTCAACCAAATTTTTTGCAAGGTTTTTGTCTCCCAAGGCCGGTAAGACCTTTATACCCTTCCTTTTGCATTTATTTTCATATTTTCATGCATAAACTCATGCATTTAAAGGGCATTTTCGGAACTTTTCACTATTGGGGTTTTTGTTGAATCAATCCTCTTTTTCTAAAATTGATCATTGGGTTTTGCTCCTATATTGTTATGTTCATGTTATGTGGTGGTTAATTTGATTAATTTGGGGCTTTGTGAAAAATTGAAAATTCTAGGGCTTGTAATTACCCCGAATTGGGGATTTTGTTCAAATTTGGCTAAATTGATGAAATTGGCTTGTTCAATTGATGTAATTGGTCATTATTTACTGAACTCTTTCTTGTATGATGATCAATTAGTCAATATCTCTTAAATTGATCAAGTGGTTTTTCAAAATTTTGGGGTTTTTGTGTTAAAACTCTATGCTCAAGCCAATTTTGTGAATTTGAACTTATTTGAACTTAATTGCACTGCATTAGGACATGCATCATGCCATTTAAATTGTTCATGCATCATATAGATTTTTGTTCTATATTTTTTTATGTGCTAACTTGCAGTCTGCCTTTGGTATTTCTTTTGTGTTTTTGTTCCTTTGCTTTGTGTTTTGGTCCTTATCCTAGCACCATGCCTAGGAAAACTAGAGCCCATAGGACCCCTTCCACTTCCTCTGAGTCTCCCTCTAGGAGTGAGATGTTTAGGAATGATAAAAGCAGAGAGGCCTTTGAGAATTTGAACCGTAAGCGTAAGATTTGGGTTGAGCGTGCTATGATTTTAGATGAGATTGATCCGGCCATTAAGGCTAACTTTGAGTCTAGAGATTAGTTGCCTCTCTTAGAGATAGATCATCCACCCCCGACTGCCCTGATTAGAGAGTTCTTCTCGAACCTCTCTTGCCATATCTATGATTCCAACACCCTTGTTAGGAGTTGGATACGAGGTGTTGAGTTCACCATTACCCCTCGGGTAATGGCTGAGGCCCTTGGGGTTTCGGTTGTTCGGGAGCCTGACTATCCTTATGATGAGTCTCCTTCCTTAGATGTTGTCATGTCATACATCACTGGGTCATCTATCTAGTGGGGTTTTGATCCTCGAATCATGTCCACTGAGCTTACCGAGACTGCCTATCTTTTCTTTAGGATAGTGTGTCATTCGTTGTGGCCTATTTCTCATTTCCACACCATCCCTCTAGAGTGATGTGCATTTTTGTATGCGTTTGTTTCTGGTGCATCTATCAGTTTCTCTCATCTGTTCCTTTGTTCTTTGAACGAGGTTCATAGGAGTTCTGCCGTAGGGCATGCGCTTATTCATCCTATTTTCATTCATAGGATTCTGCTGTTTTTGGGGCTAGATGGTTTCCCTTCTGGTGAGCCTGTTCATGTCGTTGCTCCCATAGGTGCCACCTTTCTTAGACAGAGAGCTGCTCACTTGAGAGTTGCTCCTTCTCGTCCTAGAGGTGCGTCATCTAGTGCTGTTTTCCTTCCTCCCTCTTCTACAGGTGCAAATGCTACTGAGACGTCTGGTGTTGCTGCTGCTGATGCTGATGTTCCTCCACTGACTACTTCGGATGATTCAGACATTCGACGTACGTTGGATCATGTCTTGACCATTCAGGCGGCTCATGGACAGATTTTGGTGGACGTGCTCGATGAGATCCGTGCCTTGCATGCGGAGTTGGCACAGTTTAGACGCTCTTCCACACCACCTCCCTTTTGATGATGGATTTTGTTTGCCCTTTGGCATTCCGTCACAAAAAGAGGGAGTACTTTGTAGAGTTTTTGTTTTCAGGGGGAGAGTATTTTATTGGTTGGAACTTGTGGAATTTAGATTGTATCTAGGTGCTTCACTTTGTTTTTTTATCTTTTTAGCTCTTGCCATGTGAGTATTATTTTTTGTTACCTTATATGTTTCTTGTTTCAAACTATTTATTGATTTATATTTATGAGTTATTTATTGATATATGTCTTTATTGTGTGTTGTTTGAAATCAAGAATTTAATTTGTTTACTTGTATTTTTTTCCACACATGTGGTTATGCATTTTGTTAAGTGTTTCAGGAAATATACAGGTTGATTCAATTAAGCTGCTGTCTACACTTGCAACTGATGGATAGTAGTTAGAATTGAATTTGTTTTATGAGCATTATTTGTGTAAAGGGCTTTTATTTTGTAAATTTTGAGCTTCTAGTTGTGTTTTGTCACAGATTGCTAAAGGGGGAGTTTGTTAGGTTCTAAAGACTTAGGTATTTATGTATTTAGAACTCTAATGTGTATTGTTGACAAACCATGATCAAAACAATGTATTTAGAAGTGTTTTAGTCTTGCTCAAAGTTGTGAATTTTATGTAAAGTTAGAATCGAGCTAATGCAGAAAAGATTATGCATTTCGGCCTGGCTCGATCGATCGAAGTTTAGGCTCGATCGATCGAATCTAGGGCAGAATGTTTTTTTCTGCAAATTTCCAACTCAGCCCTAGTTGTTTAAAACATTTTAGGGTTTTCTAATTTGTCCTAAGTATAAAAGGCAAAACCTAGCCACGTTTTAGTGTTGCTCATATTGCGGTTTGTGTAAATCTCTTGTGAGATCTAGAGGAGCTTTCCTTTACACAAATTTAGGGTTTTCAAGGAGAAGATTTTATTTACACCTTGATGATCAACTCGGTTGCTGCCATTGAAGCTTAAAGAAAACACAAGCAGGTGTGCTTGTATCTGGTGGTGAATCCAAGAAAGAAGGAGTCCGTGGATTCGGAGCTTGCACGTGGTCGTGTCAGTAAGTTCTACTGGTTGGTGCAGTAAGAAGTCAAGTGTGGGGACTTGTAAGTCTTATTGTATGAACTTCGATTCTTTCAAGATAGTGGATTCAAGTTTACCTTGAGGATAGCTAGGTCAAATCCCCCCAGGTTTTTACCGGTTTGGTTTCCTGGGTGATCATATCTTTGTGTTATTTATTTTCCGTTGCTTTGCATGATATGATTTTTGTAATTGTGATAACTTAGATTTGTTAAATTGGACTAAGTAACAACTTGGCTAATTACCTAGGTTAAATCAATTGTGTTTTAAGGGGTCTAAAAACCATCAGATAGTATCATTCATTAGATTTTCAAAAGTAATAGTGTATGAATATATATATATATATATATTTTATATTATAAATAAGGTTAAATGAAATGTTAAAAATAGAATTTTAAAATTTTCTAACTTTATTACTTGTGTAATTTCTACTATTACCAGAGAACATCTCTTTTTTAGTTATGATTAGAAATGATAATGCACAAAAATCATCAGTGAGCTGATTGTCCTTGAACACTCCAATGGATACCTGAAGAACAAGAAAATGATTACCAAACAAAGAGCACTGGTGGGGTGCCGACCAAAGACCTTCCAAAGTTTAAGTCAGTGAATGAGAAATCTCTAAGAACTCTATAGTGAGAAAGCTAAGAATTTTTTGCATACTGGGGAGAAGAGGAGGTCTGATGCTTATATAATGGTGAACAGCAGACTAAGATCCCTTGAATGTAGGGATCTTTCCTTGTAGAGAAGATCTGGAATTAGGGTTCCAAGATTTTAGGGTGTCTTTCCATATGGGGAAGATATGAGTGTGTAGTAGGGTCTTTGGACGTGGTGTGCAAGATATTTCCATATGAGTATATATGTGTGGAGACTACGTAAAGGAATGTGGGCCCCATCATTTCTACCCGTTAGCACGGCCATCCGTTCGTCAGTATAAAAGTGAGGAGATGAGGACCATCCGTTTGTCAGTATCCATTCACCGTATGTTCGTCCGTCTAAACCTTTATCACGACAGACCCGAGGAGCACTTATCAAGACGGACCTGAGGCCTTTATTATGACTGGATCATGGTCGATAAGCCTTTATATTTTACTTCTCCTTATAACCTCTTTGTTTTCCAATTAACAGTTACTAATTGACGTTTGATTTTTTTTTCTTTATCTACTCTTTATTACTTTGTATTTTCTTTTCTTTACCATCTCTCTCTCTCTCTCTCCATTGGCAACCTATTATTTCCCAAAATTTGATGATGATTCCATGACACTAAATATGCATTATTAGTTTTTCTTTTTTAATTTAGTTTTTCTAAATTGACATTTGTTTTGTATTCTATTTTTCCTTTGATGCATTGAGAGTGAGAATGAGTGTTTCCCTGGTATTACTCTACTTTGTGAGGACAATTTTATTTATTGAATTTAAGCAAAATATTACATGTTTAATTTTTTAAAATAAAAAAGGAGAGGAAATATAAATAATTTAATGATATATATGGAGATGTGGCTGAATTTAAATATTGAATAAAATAATATTAGAAGAAAAAAAAAGTAAAAATAAAATATATAACAATAAATACTAATTTATCCAAATCATTCTATGTAATATAATAATATTATATTCGTATATACTATCTTTGTAGGTTCCAGTTAGTTCAACTAGTAAAGTCTCTGACGGTTGATTAAGATATCTGGGGTTCAATCATCGCCTACACCAAAAACTGATTGGTGTTTTGGTCTGATGATAAAGAGCTATCATCAGGAGCGGACGCCATAAGTTGAAACTCTCTCAAAAAAAAAAAATTGAAATGGCAACAATATAACTATACCATATTCAAATAAAAGTATATACTATCTTTAATTCTTTATAATACAATAGGATAACATTTAATAATCAAAGTGAAAAAAAAAAAAAAAAAACCTTAAAACACAAAATTAAATCGCATCAACCCAAAATAGAGTTCTAGAGAACACAAAACTTTATCAAGCTAAAGTAGAGATGCAATGCAAAAAAAATAAAATAAAAAATCCACCCAAAAAATGAGGGAGAAAGAAAGGGAAATAACCATTTTTTGTGAGGAAAAATTATGCAAAGAATGGAAGAGTGAAAGACAATTTTACGCTAAGAGGATGATAATAAAAGGAAACAAAATAAAGGAAGATAAAGGAAAAGAGGAAGAGTGATATTAGGGTAGAAGGTTTGAAGAGATGAAAAAGTAAAGCGAAGGGGAAAGGTTGGAGAAAGTGTAAATGTTAAAAAAATGAGTACAATTTGATGAGGACAATTTTTTTATTTGAATTTAAGTAAAATATTACATTTTTTTATGGCGTAAATGTACTTTTGGTCCCTACATTTTGTGGTAATTTCTATTATGGTCCCTACATTTCTATTTTACCACTTTTAGTCCCTAAAATGAAAAATGCGTTCTATTTTGGTCCTCACCGTTAGCCCACTAATGGAAATTGCTTATGTGGCAAATTGAGTGTACTGCTGGCACATTAAACGTTGACATAGCTAATTAAAAAAAAAAAAAATTAATTGGCATTTAAAAAAATGTCATCTCAGCTTCTAAATATTAAAAAAAAAAATATTAATAAATTTTAACCGAATAAAAAAAGAAAAAACAAAATTAAATACAATAAAATACATAAATTCAAATCTAATTCATTTTGAACAAGAACACAATCATAGATTTAAACATCAACACAAGAACATAAAGCACAAACCCAAAACCAAACACAAAAAACACAAACTCAAATTTAAACATTAACACAAGATCACAAACACAAAGAACACAATAACAAACATAAACTATTTACTCTCAAAATAAATGCCACGATAGATCCAGAAAATCAAACAAACCCAGAAAATCATACAAACCCATCAAGAACACACCAAAGCACAAACCCAAAAAAAATCATACAAACCCACAAAATCAATACAACCATTAACAAAATACCCATACAATTGAACAAACCCAGCTCAATCCCTCAACCATACCAACACAAACCCAGCTTAACCATACCAACACAAAGCAAAACATCTCAACCTCTCTCTAAACCCAGCAATCAACAATCAACAAACCCATAACTGAACAAGTACAACAAGAACACTACTTCAACCATACCAACAAGAACACCAAAACAAACCCACTCCAACAACAAACTCACCCTTCAACCCACCACCGGACCCAACAGACTGCTGCTTCACAACCACCGATCGCACCCAATAGACCAAGGCAGAAAAGGGAATCGGAGAAGAAGAGAAAGTCATCAATAGCTAGCCACAAACCCACCAATCTGAGAGAGAGACCCACCGAGGGAGTGTCGATTTGAGCTAGAGAGAGAGAGAAGCACCTTATTGAGCCAAAGAGAGAGACCCATTGATTTGAGAGAGGATCTTAAGGCATTTGGGTTTGGGTTTGAGCAAAATCAAAAGATAAAGAGAGTTCAAGAAGGCTAAGCACCAAGATAGAGGGAGAAAGAAGAAAAAGAAGAAGAAAGAAAGAAGAAAAGGAAAGAATGGAGGTGGAAAAACTGAGAGAGAGATCTGGGGAAGAAAAAGAAAAATAAAAAAGAAAAAGAAACAAGTACAAACAAAAACACAAAAATCTAAATTCCACTATTTTTTTTAATTATGTTTTTTATAATTTTTTAATTTTTAAAATTGATAAATTTATTTTTTTAAGTTAGAGGTTGACGTGGATGTTGATGTGAGATTTTTTAATATTATTTTAATGGACACGTCGGCATTTACTGTACCAATAGTGCACTATATTTGCCACGTAGGATATTTCCGTTAAGTAAATGACGATAAAGACCAAAATGGAATGTGTTTTTTTATTTTAGGGACTAAAAGTGGTAAAATAGAAATGTAGGGATCAAAATAGAAATGACCCCAAAATATAGGGACCAAAAGTGTATTTACTTATTTTTTTAAAACAAAAAGGGAGAGAAAATATAAATAATTTAATGATAGGAGGATGTGGTTGAATTTCAAAATTGAATAAAATAAGATGAGAAGAAGAAAAAATAATTAAAATTAAAAGATATAACAATAAACACTAAATTATCCAAATCATGCTATGTAATAGAATAATATTATATTCTTATTTACTATCTTTAATTCTTTATAATGTAATCAGATAACATTTAACAATCAAAAAGAACAAAAAATAATAATAATAATAACTTAAAACACAAAAGCAAATCGTATCAACCTAAATTAGAGTATTAAAAAACACAAAAAATTTATCAACCTAAAGTAGAGATGCAAGAAAAATAAAAATTCACCAAAAATTGAGAGAGAGATAA
Source organism: Quercus robur (assembly GCF_932294415.1). Lineage (NCBI taxonomy): Eukaryota > Viridiplantae > Streptophyta > Magnoliopsida > Fagales > Fagaceae > Quercus > Quercus robur. The sequence continues at coordinate 9,295,624 of NC_065540.1, forward strand.
ACTTTTTGTGAGGGAAAAATATGTAAAATATAGAAGAAGGAATGACAAATTTAAAGTAAAAGGGAATCAATAAGAAGAGACAAATAAAGGGGAGACAAATAAAAGAAGATGAAAGAAAATATGAATAGTGATATTAAAGTAGATGATAGTAGGAAGATAAAAAGGTAAAGGAATGAGAAAGGTTGGAAAAAGTGTATATATTTAAAAAATAAATGAATGTTTAAAAAAATTATAAAAAAATTGAAAAGAAAAAGGATAATAACGTGAATGTTGATTTGGTTTAATTAGAGTATAACAACAATAAATAGTATGTTATTTATTTCCAGGCAGGTTTTTTTTTTTCTTTACTCTTAGGCTCCGTTTGGGAGGAGGGAAGGGAATGGAATGAAATGGAATAAAAAGAATATTTTTAGAATATTATTCCCTCCTCTTGTTTGGGAGTTTTAACGGAGGGAATGGAATGTCCATTCCCTTGTTTGGGAGTTTAGTGGAAGGGAATGGAATGGTTAGGAGGGAATACTCATTCCTCCCTTTTCCCTCAAAACCTCAAATTTTTGTTCCTCTCAAAATTGGGAGGAATGAGAGGGAATGGATTTAAGTTTAATGAAATTTTTGTTAAAATTCCTAAAATACCCCTTCAATATCAACCCTTTTTTTCTCATTCAGCCGTAAAAAAATATAGCTATCATTCTATTGTCCGTTCTCTGTTCCCTGTAGAGTGAAGCTGCTGCCGTTGGTCTTGCTTTTTCTTTTGTCTGCTACAATTTTCGGTTATTGCTCAGACCAAGTATGTGTATCTTTTTCTTTTTCTTTACGGTTGTTTGCTAGGCTTTTTTTTTTTTTTTTTTAATTTTTATGAACTGTTTGCTATGAGAGTGATATATAGTGTTTTTGTTTGATCAGCCTCCCTCTGTCTCCCTGTATTGTATTCGGATATGAATGGTTTGTAAATAGTTAGTTGTTTTATAATATATATCCCTTTTAACCAAAAAAAAAAAAAAAAAAATATATATATATATATATATATATACATATAGTGCTTTTGTACACCTAAAAACCAAAACAAACTAGCATTTTATACACCTAAAAATCTTGAAAGTGAAAAGAAACACAAATTGTTGTTAGAGTTACCTGTACAGCTAAGATTCGAACTTGTATTTAGAAATTTGAAAGTGAGAACTGCTAAAAAAACTACTATAGAACTACTGTAAATTTGAAAGTGAGAACTGCCGGAGGACTCGCCCAATTTTCTTTTTACCCTGTTTCCGCTCTGCTTCCTCTGTTATTTATGATCTCTGCTTCCTCACGATCTCTGCTCCCTCTGTTATTTATAAAGCAAGTGGTGTGTTGAACTTCCAGTTTTAACTATCCAATGCTACTATATCTCCCAGGCTTCACACGTGTATGGTTAATAGGAAATATCTACAAAAGCTAGTGTTCAAGGTTAGACAACAGACAAGTGTGCGGTTAAGAAAAAAACAAGAATAAAAAAAAATTTAAATGAGAAAAAAGTAAAATGTAAGGTATTTTAATTAATATAATAGTAGGTGAGAATATCAACACAGTGCCGTAGAATATCATAAAGTATTTTAATTAATATAATAGTAGGTAGGTGAGAATATCATAAAGATGTAAAACAGTATCATAGAATATCATAAATTATTTTAATTAATATACTGCTACTTCTTGGGCAATACACAGTGCCGTAGATGAGAATATCATAAACCCAAGGCCTGGACTCCAGAGCAACAACCTTAAGGGAAACAAAGAGAGTTACTTTCATTGCCATGGTTATTTTACTATTATTCTCTTTCATTGCCATTATCTTCATTTGTTAAATTATTGATTAGCGTGATTATTTCTATTCACCTTGACAAAACTATATTGTAATTCAATAATCTAACACAGACCCAATTGTGGCTAACTAGTTTCACATCATCCACTAAATACTAAACATTTCAAAACAATTATAAGTTCTCATTGATTATTTTTTATGTTCTTTAAAATGAGGGGTACAATAGTAATGTTATTATAAAATGATTCTATTCCATTCCTTCCAATGTCACTTCCAAACGGTATTACTTACTTTCCATTCCATTCCATTCCTTTCCATTCATTTATTTTATAACATCCAAACAAGATTTTTAAATTCCATTCCATTCCATTCTATTCCATTCCTTTCCCTACTAAATCCATTCCATTCCATTCTATTCCATTCCATTCTTTTAATGATCATTCCATTCCATTCCATTCCTTTATAAACTCCCAAACGGACCCTTAGGAAGTCAATACCCACCAATTCTCATTTCATAAATGCATTTCCTTTTCCTTAACCTTTTCGCCTTCCTCCTTTCACTTCTCCTCTGAAATTTTTCGGGGCATCCGAAAAAGACCTTCAGCGCAGCCGAAGATTAGAAGTTCCAAAACCTTTGGTTCTATCACTTTGGGTCTATCACTCACCTTCTTCATTTTGCTAGCTAGATCTTGTCCCAAGTGACCATCATCTCTCTCTCTCTCTTTCTCTCTCATGTCCATTGTTGTATTGAGATGTTGCTCTATGACCATCCATACCGTAAACTTTTCTTCAACAGATTCAGTTCAACTGTCCCAAATTATCTAACCCAAAATAGATAATCACTTAAAACCCAAAATAAGCAAAACCCATTGATAAATAAATTCCAAATATGGAAAGACATAGTAACAACCCAAAATTTCGAAAGAATTTCATCCCTGTGACCTGAGGTTTGTATCGTAGGTTGCCTCAAAAAAGCAAAGACAAAACTGATAGGTACAAAGCAAGAGAGATAGAGAGAGACAAGTAAGGAAATTACCGTAGCCTATTGTTGAATCGATGTCGGCGAAGGTCAGCCATGAATAGTTCCGTAGGAGATCCTTGCTCTCTTGCCGAAGCAGACAATCTGAGTTTGAGAAAAGAGAGACCAAGTGCTTGAAGAAAATGGGTTTTGTTTTAGTTGGTGAGAGGCAAGACAAATGAAATGAAAGAAAAGGACGAAAGAGAAAGGGCATGCAGGTATGCGTTACTGTTTTGAGATAGCACAGTAAGTGGGGCACCATTTTATGCACAAATTTGAGGTTTAGAGCTAAGATATGCACCCAAGAATCTAGATACAAACCAAACAAATATTTTTTGAGGGAGTGAAATAGTGAAGTTAAAGATATTATTTATGGAAATTGAGTTGTGAGTGATGCTCGAACCAAATATCCAATAATTTAATTTGAACAGTTTTAACTTTTGAGGGCAATTGATACTTTATCAATATACATTACTCTGGCCATTCCACTGCACAACAATTTCCCATCAATTTGGTGGCTCCTTTTTTTTTTTTTTTTTTTTTTTTGGGGTCACTCGTACAATTTGGTCTCGCTAATAACGTAATGGAAACAACAAAAGAAACCTATACATTCACTCACGTGGAATAGAATAGGGAAATTACATTAAATAGCTTGTTGAGAAAATTAAACAAAATTATACAGATTAGTTAAGAATAGGAACAAATAAATACAGATTAGGGACTCGTCTCATCTCTTCAAGGCCATTTTCCTTTCAACATCGATCAAACAAAACAATCTCCTGAAAACGTACAACTCCGGCCTCTCCACCACAGCACAACCATCTTTCACTACCCTTGCTCATGTTCCATCTCACCCTACGCATTGCTACAATTTTCGGAGGGAAAACTTCAATAGTTCGAGCTTCTGCTTTTCCATTTTCTTTTCCCTGTGTATTTGGTGGCTCTTCATCTCTGCATACCAAGGCTAGGTTATCTTCTGGAATTTTTTTATTGCTACTTCTAGAATTTGGTCTCTTTTTGCTCTTGGGACATGTCAATGCTTCCTCAGGTCCAGATTCAGTACCAAGGTCATCGCCATAACAAAGGGCTGCAACAAGATTGTAAGGTTGAATTTAATCAACCATCTTGTTGGCTTTATTCCGTGCCAAATTTGCTTGTATTTCAGCAATTAGTAACCTTGTATTTAGGTGGGATTCTTGTAAGGGTAGTGAGTGAGATAATGTGAAGAAATGCTCAAGAGTGTGCAAGAAAAACAGGGACTCGCGACTGGATCTCGCGGCTGCAAGCCGCCAGAAGCTGCACACGTGCCAGGCATGCCAGAAGTTGAAGCGTCATGCTAACTGGAGGACTACAAGACAAAATAGGACAACTGGCCGTTCAGTTACCTTGCGGCTGGAACTCGCGACTTAGTCAAGCCGCGAGACCAAGCCGCGAGCCAGCCCTGTTTTGAAAAACCTAACTCTTTACATTCCATTCTCACCTTAGTATAAATACCCCTTATACCCATGAAAGAAAGAGAGCTTCTAGAGAGAATTTTGAGAGAGAAACCCTAAAGAAAAACAAGATTGATTCATCCACAATCTTCACATAAGAGACTCTTCAAATTCCTCTACTCTCTTCCTCTCCATTGTCAAATCCTTGAGAGGCTTATTACCAAAACCGTTTCTCACCATATCCATTTCTGTGAGAGGGCTGTTTGGTGCTTTGGGAAGCAGTTAGGAAAGAACCAATTTCACATTGGTTGATGCTATGATCAAGTAGCGGAATCCGGGAAGTTAGAAAAAAAATAGGTTCGGCGCAACCTCGTTGGATCAAGAAGCTTGGAGGGCTTAGGTACACTGGGTAGATTAGGCTTGGAGGATCTATTACTGTTCATGTATCCCAACTACATTTTCTAGTGGATTACTTACCGCTTGGAGGGCGGCGAAGAGGTTTTACGCCGAGGGTTTCGGTTTCCTCTTCGATAACACATCGTGTGTTGTCCTTGTGTTTGCATCTCTCTTCCCTTAATCTTTGCCTTTTATTTTCTGCTGTGGATGTGATTTTAATTGGCTTAGATTGTTTACCAATTCTGTTTATAGCTTGTGTTCATTTTCCGCACACTTATTGTTTGTCATAAAGTTTGAATTGGTAATTTTGTTATTGGGGGTCTAAACATTTAAGAGTGTTTTATACACTATTTGAACTTTCATTTGGTATCAGAGCGGGTGCACTTGCTGTGGTTTAATTACCTAAGTGCGATCCTAGACCCCTTTGCTATGGATGCTGCTATGGAAAAGGCCATGCTGAATTGTGGTCTAAGTGTTTATGATAATGACTCTATGAGTATGTTTGAAGGGTGTCCTAACAATGAACTCTTAGAGTTATTAAAAACAAAGAAACATGCTAGGATATTTGTTCACATGCTAAAATATTTTGAAAATAAGAATCACATCTTACATAATAGCATATCTGAATCTAAATCTTTGATTAAGAAGTACAAAAGAAAAAATAGAATATTGTGTGAGAAGGTTGATAATCTGAAAAAGAAATGTCAATATAACAGAAGCATGGAAATTGAAGATAAAATTCTGTTTGAAGGTCAAGAATGTTTGTCTCATGCGAGCTTATTTGTGCATACCTCATTGAAGGTATTTAATTCATGCTTATGGTATCTTGATAGTGGGTGTTCTCATCATATGACAGGAGATAAATCACTGTTTAAGACACTCAAAGAGAAGGTTGGTGACTATGTGACTTTTGGTGATGGAAGTCATGCTCAAGTTCTCGGCAAAGGGACTATTGAGATACTTGGATTACCTTTATTGAAAGATGTCTTATACATCAAAGGGCTGAAGGCGAATCTTTTGAGCATCACTCAAATATGTGATGAGGATTTCATTGTCCAATTTCATGTAGAAGTGCTCGTGTTGACATGTTGGAACTTTGGCATCACAGATTTAGGCATGCGAATTTCAAACAAGTACCTAAAGTATCTAAACTTGAAGCAGTTGAGGGACTTCCAAAGTTTGGAAAGGTGAAGAAGACTATTTGTGGTGCATGCCAAATGAGAAAGCAAACAAAGGCAAGCCATCATAAGGTGAATGTGATTGCTACTTCACGATGTTTAGAGCTTCTTCATGTTGATCTAATGGGGCCTACAAGAACTGAAAGTCTAGGAGGAAAGAGGTGCATTATGGTCATTGTTGATGATTTCTCAAGATACACTTGGGTTGAATTTCTTAGAGAAAAATCAGAAGCATGTGAAAAGTTGGAAATCCTTTGCAAGAAACTACAAAACGAGAAAGGGGTTCCTATTGTCAAGATAAGAAGTGATCATGGGAAGGAATTTGAGAATGCAAGATTTGAGTCATTTTGTGAAAAGAATGGAATCAAAAGGGAATTTTTAGCCCCCAAAACTCCTTAACAAAATGGAGTGGTAAAGAGAAAGAATCGGGTGATTCAAGAAATGGCAAGAGTTATGCTACTAAACAAGCAAATACCTCAAAAGTTTTGGGGAGAAGCCGTGAACACCTCTTGTCACATTGGCAATAGAATATTCTTCCAAGTGGGAACAAAGAAGACCGCCTATGAGATTTGGAATGGAAAGAAGCCCAGAGTAAAGTACTTCGGAGTGTTTGGAAGCAAGTGTTATATTCTAAATGATCGGGAGAATCTTGGGAAATTTGATGCAAAAAGTGATGAAGGTATTTTCCTTGGGTACTCTACTACTAGCCGAGCGTATAGGGTTTTCAACAAGAGAACTAAGACAGTAATGGAGTCCATCAATGTCAAAATTGATGATGCCTTAACAAAGGTAGAGATGATTGATGATGGAGAAGGGCCGAGCACCAAAGAACCCGATGTTGAGGTCAAAGCTCTTGATATAGAAGTTGAAGGATCTACACCAGAAGAAGAATCAACTCCCATGAACCCAAGAATGGAAACAAGATCAATGTCTAGAACATCAAGTCCTCTCACTCTTCCGGAAGTTCATCCTCCCATCTCGCGGAATGATGAAGTCTCCACATCAAAGAAGCCATCATCAAGAGTGATTAAGAACCATCCGGATAGCAACATTATAGGGTCTTTAGATGAAGGTCTTCGCCTCAGAAAAGGAAACATCCTTTTGGCCAATCATGTAACATACCATTGCTACCTTGCTCAATTTGAGCCAAAAGGGTAGAAGAAGCTCTCCAAGATGAGAATTGGGTTGAGTCAATGCATGAAGAGCTGAATCAATTTGTGAGAAATGATGTGTGGGAACTTGCTCCAAGGCTTGAAAATGTTCATGTCATTGGCACTAAATGGATCTTCAAAAACAAGACCGATGAAGATGGAGAGATAATACAGAATAAATCTCGATTAGTAACTCAAGGATATACTCAAGTAGAAGGAGTAGACTTTGATGAATCATTTACTCCTGTGGCAAGACTTGAGTCTATTCAAATTCTTATGTCCATTGCATGCACTATGAACTTCAAACTCTATCAAATGGATGTAAAATGTGCATTTCTAAATGGATACCTAAATGAAGAAGTGTTTGTTGAACAACCCAAAGGCTTTGAGGATCCTCACTTTCCTGATCATGTGTTGAGATTGAAGAAAGCCCTTTATGGCTTAAAACAAGCTCCTAGAGCTTGGTATGATCGACTTACACATTACCTCCTGAATAGAGGATTCAAAAGGGGATATGCCGATCGGACTTTGTTTGTCAAGAATGATGAAGATTACCTCCTTATGGCTCAAGTATATGTTGATGACATAGTGTTTAGGGCTACCATTGATGATCGGGCTATAGAATTCTCTGATGAGATGAAGAAAGAATTTGAGATGAGTATGGTGGGGGAGCTCACATTTTTCTTAGGCCTTCAAGTCAAACAAAAGAAGGAAGGCATATTCGTTTCACAAGAAAAGTATGCTAGAAACATTGTCAAGAAGTTTGGACTAGACTCCAAAAAACATGCCTCAACTCTCATGAGCTTGTCTACTAAACTGAATGTTGATTCTTCCGGGGTGGAAGTAAGTCCCACCTTGTATAGGAGTATCATTGGGAGTCTACTCTATCTTACAGCTAGTAGATCGGATATTACGTTCAGCATTAGTGTTTGTGCTAGATATCAAATTGCTCCAAAGGAATCACACCTGACTGCGGTAAAGCGAATTATACGATATATTAATGGAACTCCAGATTATGGTTTGTGGTATTCAAAAAACTCAAATGCTTGCCTTGCCGGTTATTCAGATGCAGACTGGGCTGGTAGTGTGGACGATCGGAAGAGTACTTCAAGAGATTGCTTTTACCTTGGTAACAATCTTGTCTCGTGGATGAGCAAGAAACAAAATTCCGTGTCTCTCTCTACTGTTGAAGCATAGTACATAGCCGCTGGAAGTTGCTACACACAACTTCTTTGGATGAAGAAGTCACTTCATGACTATGGAATTCCTCAAGATACAATGTGTGTCTTCTGTGATAACACCAGTGCCATAAATATTTCTAAGAACCCGGTCCAGCATTCAAAATCTAAACACATAGAGATACGTTACCATTTCATTCGAGATTTGGTGGAAGAAAGAGTTGTGTGTCTTGAATTCATACACACAGACAATCAAAAGGTGGACATCTTCACCAAACCTCTTGATGGTCCACGGTTTAAATCCCTCCGTAAGACCATTGGTGTTGGTACAATTCCTTGAATATCTTGTGTGATGTGTGCTTCACCTATTTTTATTGTGTTATTTTATTTGTTGGGGCACACACTACTTTGTTGGCTATCTGTATAGCATGATTTTGTTGATTATTTATTGCTTTGTCTGCTTCTGTTGTTTTTACATTGTTGTTTTTTATCAATCTTTTCCTTCTTATGTGTCAAAAATCCAAAAACCACATAAAAAATAGAAAATCAAAAAGTTTGATTGACATTGTTGAGTTTTGTCTCAAAACTTGTTTTGCCTTGTACCTTTGTGCTAATGGCTTTCTGCATTTATGAGCATAACTTGTTCCTTTGCACTCATATCACTGTGGAAGAAATCTTATATTCTATGTGACTGTTGTAAATAGATTTTCAAACTTGTCATGAATGATTAGTGAATGGTTATGTTGATCTTGAGACATGCATAGACTTGTGCCTATATATCTTTTCACTCTTTATTTTTTTGTTTTTGCTAAAAAGAGCTCACCAAATGTAAATCTCCAAATGTAAAGAGATATTGAATTGCAAAAGCCTGTCGCACATACTAGTATTCGACTAGAAAAAAGGGAAAGCGGCCAAAAATAAAGTGTATAATTTTTCAAAAAGCCAAAGGCTATCCCATCAAGGTGAAATATCAAACATCATTCTCACAATGAGATGTGATTGTTTCAAAAGGATCAAAAAGATCAAATGTTATGATTGAAATTGGAGCCAAATGTAAAGCTCCAAGTTATGTAATCAAGTCTTGTGGGAGGTCATATATGCATACTTCTATAATTAAGATGGGTCACATGATCTAGTACTAATTGTGTATGCCTTGGTTGAATTGATCACTAAAGCTTCACATTAGACTAAGGACTATCTCATTGTTGATATCCACACACAACACACAAGTTTATGTTCAATGAATGCCATATTCATTTGTGTGATTGTACTTGATAAAATGTGTTTTCACATGCTCAATCTTTGTTGATTCAAACAAAAAAAAGATTTTTGAGTGTTTTAGTTGTTTTTGGAAAGTATTTTGTTCTTACAAAAACTAAAAATTTCAAAACAGTGTTGCCCTGTTTTGGTGACTCAGTCGCGGGTCAGACAAGTCGCATGCCACAATCGCAAGCTCGCGGGTCAGTTTTGGTGACTTATTCGCGAGTGGAAGGTCCAGTCGCGAGGGGTACACAGAGATTTTCGCAGCTCAGCTCGTGACTCCCTCGCGAGTTAGCAATTTTTTTCAAAACTTTTGGCTTGAAGTGTTCTGGAGGCTGGCCCTGGCGACTTGCACGCGATTTGACTCAGTTGCGAAAAACGCGTGTTTTGCATTGTAAGGGCAGTTTTTAAAACCTTTTTCAATTTTTCCTCAAACTTTTAATGACTATTCACTTTCTCTCTCAACTGAAACTAACCCAAACACTTCGTGTCACTCTCTACAAACTCCATTTTTGCTTAATTTCTTCTCAAATCTTCAAGAAAAAGGTATGGGTCTTCTATTCCTCACTTCATATTTCATGTTTTGAGTATTATTTTCTTGCTTTATGAGTTGTCACTGTGATTTGAGATATACTGTGTTCGAACATGTTTTTACTTAGATTACTGGGTTTGGATGTTTAGGGTTGGTTGTTTTTGTTGCTGATTCCATTTGCTATCATAATTCAGTCTCATTGTGCTAATCTTTGTTCTGAGCTTTGTCTTTTGTTGGTTTACATACTCATTAGGTATATGGGTTCGGAGTTTTCTGTGTTTTGCTCCGTATGTGAGTTTGGATGTTTAAGAATGTTTGAGGCTTGGGATTGTTTATCTTATAATATTGTGATTTTAAGTTGCCATATCGTGTGTGTGCTTCTGTCTTGAGCTTTTTGAGTCATTTCATACTCATCAAGATATGTCTCATTGACATATGTCTATCCTTTGGATGATGTTATACTCTACAACATTAGAACTTTTCTGCAAAATGCTGTCTGTTCTTGAGTTTCTACTATTGGGTACACTCATTTGAGTTGTTGGTTTATGTTTTGAGTCATTTTCTCTGTTCTTGACTTTAAGCCATCTTTGGTCTTGTTGCTCTACGCTTATTTCTTTATGACACTAACAAAGTACTGATTTTTTTGTATACATGTACTGTGCTTTGTTGTTGTGGCATTTTCTGCTTGTCTACAAATGGCTCCTTCATCCCCAAAGAAGAAAACACTTGCCAAGAAAGCAGATAAGAGAATGAAAATGGACCATAATCTGTTTAGGTCTATTCCCCATTTTGAGAGATACAAGAATTTTTTCTTAAGGGTAGGCATCATACAAGAAAGATATGTGGATTTGGAGGATTTGAGAGACACCTTTATCCCAAATTGTTTTGAGGGGAGAGGATGGGAAAAGCTGCTGACTGATTTACCAGCTGTGTATGAACCCTTGAATAGGGAGTTTTACTCCAATGCTGTGATAAGGGAAGATGAGATGAGCTGCTGGGTTAGAGGAACAGAATTCACCTTAGATGCATATGACATTGATGATGTGCTAGGTCTTGAGGGGTTAGAAGATCATGATTTCATCAACTATAAGGATAGGATACTTTCTATAGAAACTGTACAACAGAGGATTGGTGGACAGAGAGAGGGGAAATGCCTAAATACCACAGCCTTTCCAGTGGACATGAGGTGTCTCACTATTATCATGATGTTTAACATGTATCCTATAAAGAAGTTGACTACAATTAACAATGCCAGAGCAATTTTTTTGATGGAGCTCAAGGAAAAGACATTCATTGATATCAGCTCCCACATATTTGATACTATTGTGGATGAGACTAGAACCACTTCTAGGCCTAAACTGATCTTCCCTAGCCTACTCATGAGGATTTTCAAAAAGAAGGGTGTTGCAATCCCTCTGGACATCAGTCCCATGTCTACACCTTCAGCAATTAACAAGCAAACCTTCAAGAGGATAAGTGTTCGTCTTCCAGGTGAAGAAGATGAAGGTGATGAAGGAGAGGGTGTCCCAATGGAGACTGAGGCAGAGGCATCAGGTCAGGCATCAACTTCAACACCCAGAAGGAGAGGCAAGAGGACTAGAGTATCAACTTCTTCAGATATACCTCCAGATGCATTTTAGGTCATCCTGGAAAGACTTGATGGACTCAGAGAGGTCTAGACCAAGCAGTTTGAGAAGATAGCAGCCATGCAGGACCAGCTTGATTTTCTCTCAACAAAATTTGACAGCATCACCACACATTATGAGCAGTGACCCTTTGGCCATTCCAGTCAAAAATGGGGAGAAGTTTTTCGAGAAGCAGCTCTTGAGGGGGAGTACTAATTTGAGGGGGAGCAGTCAAAAACAGTGTTTATCTTGTTTACATTGTTTATGTTTATGGTTATAGTATTATGTTTTGGATAATTGTTGTTATTATGGGTTTGATACACTGTGGTTATGGTTAATGTTAGGTTTAAACTCATAACTCATGGATGGTTTTGAAACTTTGATACTTTTTATATATTGATGATGTTTTTCAGTTTATAATGTGGTTTGTACCCATGTTGCGTTTGTAAGCTTTTAGAGTTTGTTTTCATATTTTGTAGGCTTTATGGTTTGTATTATGCTTTATGCAGCCTTTATGCTTTGTTAAATCAGTACTTCTAACTAAATGTCATGCATTTTCCTTTTAAGTACTGTCACTCTTGTGCCCTTGTAGGATTGTTCCTAGATGCATATACTTAGTGTATTATGCATTGGTTGAGTGTTAGGCATGCAAGTGATTTGCATTGATCTTGTTAGCTTGTATGTCCAAGTGTTCATTCCAAGTGTGAATGAGCATTGTGGTCACTACCTTGTAGTGATTGCTTGTTTGATCAAGCCATGGTCTGTTTCTTAACTCCATCTTTGCTTGATCACATCATGCCTACTTCATATGCATTTCATGCTTTTCTACATACAATGATCATGGTGTATTGTTGTGTTTCAGGAGATTCATGTTCATATGATTCAAGAGCTTCACAGTTTCTAGAGTTAGGTGTGAGTGAGTTATGTTCAACTGTTCCCAAATCACATGTTAAGTCTAGAGTCTGTTTTAGGGTTTTGTCACGAAATAGCCAAAGGGGGAGGTTGTAAGGTTGAATTTAATCAACCATCTTGTCGGCTTTATTCCGTGTCAAATTTGTTTGTATTTCAGCAATTAGTAACCCTGTATTTAGGTGGGATTCTTGTAAGGGTAGTGAGTGAGTTAGTGTGAAGAAATGCTCAAGAGTGTGCAAGAAAAACAGGGACTCGCGACTGGATCTCGCGGGTGACTCGCGGTTGCAAACCGCCAGAAACTGCACACGTGCCAGGCATGCCAGAAGTTGAAGCGTCATGCTAGCTGGAGCACTACAGGACAAAATAGGACAACTGGCCGTTCAATTACCTCGCGGCTGGAACTCGCGACTTAGTCAAGCCGCGAGCCAGCCCTATTTTGAAAAACCTGACTCTTCACATTCCATTCTCACCCTAGTATAAATACCCCTTATACCCACGAAAGAAAGAGAGCTTCCAGAGAGAATTTTGAGAGAGAAACCCTAGAGAAAAACAAGATTGATTCATCCACAATCTTCACATAAGAGACTCTTCAAATTCCTCTACTCTCTTCCTCTCCATTATCAAATCCTTGAGAGGCTTATTACCAAAACCATTTCTCACCATATCCATTTCTATGAGAAGGCTGTTTGGTGCTTTGGGAAGCAGTTAGGAAAAAACCAATTTCACATTGGTTAATGCTATGGTCAAGTAGCGAAATTCGAGAAGGTAGAAAAGAAATAAGTTCAAGGCAACCTCGTTGGAGCAAGAAGCTTGGAGGGCTTAGGTACACTGGGTAGATTAGGCTTGGAAGGTCTATTGCTGTTCATGTATCCCAACTACATTTTCTAGTGGATTACTTACCGCTTGGAGGGCAGCGGAGAGGTTTTATGCTGAGGGCTTCGGTTTCCTCTTCGATAACACATCATGTGTTGTCCTTGTGTTGTCCTTGTGTTTGCATCTCTCTTCCCTTAATCTTTGTCTTTTATTTTCTGCTGTGGATGTGATTTTAATTGGCTTAGATTGTTTACCAATTTTGTTTATAGCTTGTGTTCATTTTCCGCACACTTATTGTTTGTCATAAAGCTTGAATTGGTAATTTTGTTATTAGGGGTCTAAACGTTCAAGGGTGTTTTATACACTATTTGAACTTTCAAAGATTGACATTAGAGGAAGTTTATAGGATAAAAAGAACTGTTGTCTAGCTTATAAAATGCATGTGGTAGTGTAATTGCCATAAATTACCTTCTTCTTTTTTTTGGTGAAAAGGATACTTTAATTAACAACTAGCCAGCCTCTAAAACAGAGGGAACAAAATGATCATACAGAGCTCCTGCCGAATCAAGGCTAAGGAGAAAAACTACATCCGGAGGGGGGTCAATGAAAATAGAAAAATCTTGGCTAAGCAGAGCTCCCCTTCTAGCGAGGGCATCTGCACATTTATTAACCTCCCTAAAACAATGTTGAATTCTTACACAAGGAAGGGCTTTCAAACTTTCCCTACAATCAGTGACCAAGACATCAATTCCGTTAGGATTGTCCAACTCCTTATTCAACAGATCAACAACCAATTTTGAATCAAGCTCCACAATTACTGCTGGAAGTTTGAGGGCTGAACACAAGCGAATATCATCTCTGAGAGCCCATAGTTCAGCTGCTACGCTCGTTGTAATACCTATCGCTCTAGCATACCCCTTAAGCCATTCACCCCTCTCATTTCTAATTAAACCCCCTCCACCAGCCAGCCCAGGGTTCCCCATTGAAGAGCCGCCCGAGTTTAGCTTGACCCAATTTGAAGAAAGAGGTAGCCATTGCACTTGGATTTTTACCTTAACCCGATTCTGCTTCTCAGTCATCCCAAGGTACAAGAATTCCGAAGCCTTGGCCATGATCTCAAGTTTCAGGTCCCTGTGAAGGTTTGGATTATCAAAAGCAATGCAGTTCCGGTGCAGCCAAAGAGTCCACACCGTGAAGGGGAAGAGGATGCTCCAACTGATATTCGAAGAAACACTAGTCCTGGAGGTTTTACAATTCAGATTCAGCCAATCCACTAATTGTAATCCATAAAAGAGGTTTCTTTGGCAAGGCGGAGAGAGGGAATTCCATAAGGATTAAGCCTTGGGGCAGTCCCTTAAGGCGTGGAGAATAGTTTCTGGCTCATTATTACACACAGGGCAAAGGAAAGGAATATCCATACCTCTTTGAGCAAGTAAGGCTCGAACCGGGATGCTTTGGTGGCAACATTGCCAGAGAAAACATTTGATCTTTGGGAGTGAAGCAATTTTCCAAACCCAATCACCCTTGAAATGCTGCCTTACCATGTTATTATCATCCCTGTTGGCTAATCTGTAAGCTTCCTTAAGTTTAAAGTCCCCATTAGGAGAAGAAAACCAAGATAACCAATCCTCTCCTTGATTACAAAAAGGAAGAGGAGTGGCTTTCATTTCCAGAGCAGGAGCCTTAGGAAAGGCAAAACAAAGACTTCCCCAATTCCAACCAAAAAAATTAGAAATATCCCTTAGAGAAAAAAATTTCCTCACCTTTATTCAAAGGACCTTCAATTTGACTTCTTAAAGTACCCTTATTCATCCACTTGTCAAACCAGAGAGAGAGAGGGAGTTGTTTCTACCTGCAGTCCACTTGGAGCCGTTTAAGAAAGTAGCTTCACCTTTCTTTAGACCGATCCAAGCGGGAGAATTGGTGGGAGGACAACCTGAGCTCCTAGTCCTTCTCCGCTGACCTTTGTATTTTTTTGACAAAACTCTAACCCAAAGGGATGATTTTTCTGTGTGAAATCTCCAATTCAACTTGGCAAGAAGGGCAGTATTTTTTGGTTTGGCTGCATGGATACTCAAACCACCCTCTTCCTTTGCTTTTGTAATTTTGTTCCAACCAATAAGATGAACCTTTTTCCTAGATTCAGAAGTGCCCCACAGGAAGTTTCTATTTAATTTATCTATCCCTTGGAGAATTTTTGGGGGAAGGGCCGTGTACTGCATCACATAGCTAGGAATGGTGGAGGTGACAGATTGGGTTACACAATTCTACCCGCAAGGGATAGGAGATTTGATTTCCAACCTGCCATCTTGCTTTTCATACGATCCAAAATAAATCCATAATCTTGACGAGTGCCTTTATGCTTGATTGGAAAACCCAAGTACTTTCCAAGAGAAGTAGTGGGTTTGAAACCCAAAATATCACACAAGCCTTCTTGAGAATCTTGGTCCACATTGGGAGAAAAATAGACTCGAGACTTCTCACTACTGATTTTTTGACTGGAGAGCTCACAGAAAGAATCCAGAGCTTCTTTGATGGCAACACAATTCAGATGTGGCTCAGATGAAAACTCCTGCATGGATAAAGGGGGTGTCCCCACTCTTGTTCAGTGACAATTCAGAATGTCCTAGATTTTTTTTATTGGCAAGTTAAGCATCCAATGGGTCCCATATGACCTTACTCTCCACCTTATACTTGTAAAGGGAGCAGTTTCCTTTTGAGTTAGAATTCATTGGAGTTCAGATTGTAATGTATTTATAAAAGGAAGAAGAGAGATTGGGTTTGTTAGAGATCATCTGTTCAAGATTGAATTTGTTAAACCAATCTTTATCAAAAGTGTATTTGTAATTTTAGAATAAGGGTATTTTAGATAATTTGATTTAAAATGCTTTCATTCCATTGCCTTTAGGGTTTTATTTTTGTGTTGTCATCAAACAAATGAATAATAATAAGTATTACATTACAACCTCTTGTATTCTTTGTAATATTTATTTATATTTTTATGCAATCACCATTATAGTGTACCAAACATACCTTAGTATACTATTATATGTACTCTTTAAGTTTTTGCCATGGTAGGTTCGATACAATTTGATTCCAAAGGCGATAATTTTAAGTGAACTTTTTCTTATATCAAATAATTAAGGAAAAAATATTTTCTATATTATAGTTTTTATTTGAATTTTTTTTTCTATTAATCAAATCAAATTAAAATCAAATTGATACTACAAATTCTCAAATCAATTGTATACAAAGAATAAACTATATAAAGAATAAAATAAACTTGATGGTGACTAGTTCTCAAGAGATACTAGAGTGAAAGAGAAAAAAAAAAGGGGTTTATTTAATTTTTTTAGTTAGGCATTGACAATTTTTTCAAGAGGGAAAAAAAAGGTAGGAAATGTATATTATTTTAAGTTAGCTACATATGAAAGAAAGATATTATGAACAAAATTATGGGGGTCTTTTTACACTTGGGGGGACTAAGGCGATTGCCTAAATAGCCTATATGGTAGATGCGGCCTTGGGTGGTCTTATCCTCTCTTTAAGTTGGGAGAGCTTAGTTTCGTTGGTTTATTGGGCTTAAAAAATAAACTTGACAAAAGTACAACTATATTTAGAAAAGGGAAATGTTATTGGTTTAGGAACTATTTTTAGAAACATTTTATTAGAAGAATGATAAAATAATAAATGTTGTTGTCTTGTTGATAGTTTTTTATATTTTCCATGAAAGTAATGTAAAAACTTTCCAATTATGATTTATTAACAATTGCCCTAAAGGCATTCGTTAATATGATCCTTTAAAAAAAATAAAGTTTTAAAAACAAAAAGTTATATACAAGCTAAATAAGTTGGCAAAAAGCTTTGCCAAACAAGCCGTGGTGATATTTAGAATGTACTAGAACAATACATCTTTAATGTGACAAACAGCTGAAAAGGGAATGGAATTGAAACTGTGGTGATTTCGAGATAGAATTTCTCTGTAACGGACGTAAAGAGACAACATACCTTCAAGGGACCAAATTGCATGTAACATATAGACGCGTATTAGATCAAATCTAATAGATATCAGAGCTGAAAAGAGATGCAAACTTTTTATTTAAAATTTCTTCTGAAAATTTACAGAATGCTGAGCTTATGATCGATGTGGAAGCAGTCCTGTGTGTTGAGTGCATCAATCAAAAGATTCAAAACATTACTTTGAATTTCTCCTTCACTTCTCACTTTTGTTATATCATTTAGGTTCCTAAATTAAGACGAAATTTAACCGAGGTACTGAAAAGTTTTCAAATATCATTCTCTGCAATTCTGTTATGTTACTGGCTGCTTGTCTAATTGAACCTTTCCTGTTTAGGCTGAAAAGGAAGAACGGAGAATTCGTAGGGTATTAGCAAACAGAGAATCAGCCAGGCAGACCATTCGACGTAGGCAAGTAAGCATTTAGTCATAGAGAATACTGACCTTTCTGGCTACCAGCCTCATCCTTATTGTAAGTCAAGAACACTCCGTTCAGTGTTGCTGCTTGCAAGTGACCAAATAGTACTAGGGGCATTGAAAAATATTTGGGAATGGGAAAATTTGTTATAATTATACTCCAAGCAGACCCTCTTGCTGGGCATGCATTCACTTATTAAACACGTCTGTTTGATGTTTTCTTTTTGCACTAAGCCTTATGCATGGACAATACCTTCTCTCCGTGGGGTCAAAATTTAAAAAAAGAAAGCATTTATTGTGATGTAGAAGTTCCTTGAGAATTCTTCCTAATCTGTCTCACAATTTGCTTGGATTTTTCTGTTGAGCCTAAAGTTACTTGAAGTCTGACAAGATAATTAGAAATTTTGATGCCTAGATATGCACCTGCATCAAATATGCTCACTCTAGCCAATATAAAAATGGGCTTTCTTAAGTTTTGCTTTTTAGCAACATACATATGTATCATTGATCTGTCCTGGAATAACCGTGGAAAAGTAATTTTTTGTTATAATGTCAATAAAAATTTATGGCCTCTCTAATTTAGTTAGCCACAAATGTTGGGGTTAAAATAAATTGACTCCAATTAATTAATTCAATTATCCAAGTTAATTAATTAAGTCAAATTACATGCAAGTTGTGAAGGCATCAACAAATCATCAAATAAACTAAATGCAACGGAAATTAAATTGACATGGTGATTTCTTGACGAATGGAGAAAACCTCTCACAAGGCAAAAACCCTACCGAGTGAATTTAAGATCAGCACTCCCAAAAATTCATTAATCAATAATCAACCAAAAATTCATTATTCAATAATCAAGTAGTTACAAGTATGAAAAATCTTATCATTGCCCCTGGCCTATCCCAAAATACTAATCTACAATTGAACTTTCACTTCAATACCCAATTGAACTTAATCTTGTAGTAGACTTCTTTACTTTGCATAAATCTTTAATTTGTGACTAAATCCTTTGCACGGATCCTAGTACGCAAATAACTTCAGCCAGGGACGCACTCAAGTGGGGCCCCAAGGGACCTCGGGCCCCTCCTGAGTCCAATTTTTTTTTTTTTTTTTTAGTTATAATATTTTTCATTTTTGTAGTTAGCCTCCTTTCAAAACCTTAGACCCCCCTTCTCCACAATAAGCCTAACTAGCATCGTCTAAATAGCAACTATCCAAACAAAAAACTTAACAAAAACAATAAAAATATTCACAATGGTGATTATATATTAGTAAAAAAAAAAAAAAACTGTTTTACCACCATAAAACCAGAAAATCATGTGTTATTGAAGAAGTTAAAGTGAAATTTTTTGTAACTACAATAAACTGGTATAAATACCAGTTAATTGTAGCAAGTTGTTAAGAATAAAATACAATATTTTATTAAA
Organism: Quercus robur; assembly: GCF_932294415.1. NCBI lineage: Eukaryota > Viridiplantae > Streptophyta > Magnoliopsida > Fagales > Fagaceae > Quercus > Quercus robur. The sequence continues at coordinate 9,314,776 of NC_065540.1, forward strand.
ATTATATCTTTTTCTTCAATTAAAAAAATCAAATTCTCTCACTTCCTTTATTATTTTAATGAGTTGTTTTTGTCATTTTAAATGAATTGATAAAAAAAAAAAAAACATTTGATATTGGATGTATTATAAAGTGAGGAAGTAGATAAAGTAATTTTTTGAGGTGCTAAAAACTAAAATTTTTAGCACTACCAATATGAATGCTCTAACTTCAAAAAAAAAAAAAAAAAAATCCTAGCTAGCCTAGTATTAAAAAAGACATTATTTTGTTTTAGTTTGTCTTTGTTGGTAAATGATTACATCTTAATATATTTAGAAATAACGATTTTGAGTATTTATAATTTTTTAATACTATATGAATGTCTATTTGGATTTTTTTTCTTTATACTTCGACCCCTACTAGCTTAAAATTATGGGCTCATCCTTTACTCCAGCAACTTGATTAATTGTTGTTGGTTGTAAAGTTCTTCATTTCATAAACAATGGAGATAGGAAGCACCTGGTTACAAAACCTTAAGGTAAACAAATGCAGTAACTACACACAGAATATATGAATTTGAGGTCTTTATTTCCGTACTTTATGACTTTTAAAATAAGCCTTATATATGACTAGGGTTAAGGAGAGAGAAACCCTAATTAATCATTCAAGTTATCATGGGCCAAATTTCAGATCTGAGAATTCTGAAATTGTAATTCTTGATAAATCAAGCTTGTATTGAGATTCTTCATTAATCCTCGATAGCAGCTAATGTCGAGCTTTAATGAAACCGTTTTTCTTCACTTATTTCTTGGATCAAACTCTATGTCCTTATTAATACCACTTGATATATTTGAACAATATATTTTTTAATACATTAAACCCAACTTAGATCTACCCAATTACAAGAGAGTGTTTTGTCAAAAGATTAACCAATTACATACAAAATATGACCCTAAAAACAAAGATAAGTACATGATTTGGATGTCTTCTTGAGTGCTTAAAGTAGGAAGCAAGCAAGAAACGGTTTTTTTTGTTGTCAAGTCAAACGTGCTGGCCATAATGTAAAAGTATAACGTGTCAGTGTGTAACCACCATTGATATATAAAATATTATCAAGTTTTTTTTTTTTTTTCTCCATTTTACATATCAAGATAATTTATCCATAATTTAAAAAAAAAAAAATCTATCTATAAATGAAATAATGAAATAAATTATTTGCCTTTCTTAACATAAGTTTTTTAGTAATATATGTGAAGACACTACAAAGTGTCCATTTTGGTTTTTTCGACTTAAATAAGCATTGTCTGTGGTGATGGCTACATGAATCACTATTCTTGAGAACTACATATTACAAATTCTGATGCATTCACATCATTTATTTTATTTTATAAATTATTTTACTTTGATCAGACCAATAATGAGCTCTTTCATTTCTATAGTGCATGATATGGATCCTCTACATTATGCTTTCATGTTATGATGTTTATGAGGATCATTTTTCTTTTTTTTGAAATAATTAGTTATGAGGATCATCTTCTTCTTTTTTCCCCTGGTGTCCAGGCTCTTTGTGAGGAGTTAACCAGAAAAGCTGCTGACCTACAATGGGAGAATGAACATTTGAAGCAGGAAGGGAATAGTACCCCTAAGTTATCAATAATCTTCTTATAAAACTTCCTTTTACTCTCTCCCTCACTCTCTCTCTCTCATGGACAATGGCATGTGGCATGGAAGTAATATAAAAAGTATTTCTGTAGTATGTATATTAGTTCTCATCCTTTTTTTTTCCTTGAACTTTCTTAAACAACGTCCCATTAATTTGTTCACATTTTGTGACATTTCTAATGAGAAGGAAAAGGAGCTGGCTTTGAAAAAGTATCAGTCCGTGGATACCACAAATAAACTCTTAAAGGAGCAAGTTACAGTTTATGTTTAGACATGTTTGACTTTGGAAGAATTACCACATATTTTGACATGCTTCCTGATTTTGCAGATGGTAATGGCAATAAAAGTTGAGGTTGAGGAAACTCCACCTGAGCATAAGTCAGCTGATGTTGCAACCTCTACCTCTTCATCTACAAATTGCCCATTGTTCTTGTTTAACCGTCCACCACTTATGCCTGTTTTCTGGCCTTCCATCATTCCATCTCAAAATCCTGTTCCATCATTACATGGGAGACAAAGTGCCACTGTCATTCCGTCAAACATTGACATGCCAGGTATTTGCAGGCCTGATATTTCTCAAGAACAAGATAACCACATAGATGCCAATAACCAATATAATGCTAGTTCATCTTCAAATACTGTAGTTCAATTAGAGAACCACCATTACTCTTTGCCCGTTAATTAAAGTAAAGACAGAAGCTACTGCTTCAACAGAAGCCAGACCTACTAATGACCTAAACAAGACCCCAGTTGGGTGCCCTTCAGATGGAGGTAGTCAGCATACAGTAGTCCACTCTAAGGAGATGCTCTTTACACCTGCACCACAAGATTGTGTCCAACCTGCATCAGATTACACTTTGAGTGAAAAAACCTTCAAAATCTTGTCATATTGTTACTGCTTTTCCAGAAAAGAAGCAAGAATCAGCCATTTACCCAAATTAATAAGAAGCTAACGGACGCGGTTGCTGCAGCAGGAGCGAGAAAGAGGAGGACGGAACTGACAAAGCTAAAGAATCTCAATGGCCGTCAATGTCGAATGCATTGTTGAGTTTTATAGCCAAGATTTAGCTGAAGAGTACAAAAGAAAAGCTTTTTGTCCCCTAGGTTTTTGTGTGGGTTTAGTGCTGAGTTCTTAACAAATCCTTGGAAATTTTGCCAAGCTCAGAATGCTTAATCATAACCATAAAGGCCCTTGAAGGAACAGAGGCTGGCAGGCTTGTAATCTGATGTACACTGCTCAAGGTTAAAAACTTTTTCTTATTATTATAGGTTAGGTTAACATGACAAATCTTCAATGAAGGGATAAGGGTGATTCTTCAAGAAAGTATTATTTCCGAGTGGATTATCCTAGGAAATTTTGCTGAGTAAATGAGTACAGAGTTGATGGAACAATACTGCCATTCTTCTGGGCTTTAAGTTAGAAAAGGGCAGCAAACGAGAATCACAGGGTGCTGACGTATTGTAACCATACATCATGAGTCATGACTTGTATTACTTTTGCAGCAAGAGAAGAGTTCATTAGTGAGGTTTAACTAATGGTATTATTGGACTGCTCATTTTGGTTTATTTATACTCTTTTCAGAGTCGGTTGACCCCAAAATTTTGAGACTAAGACTTGTTATAATCATACTGTTTCTTGAGTTACTGTTGTATCTGCAGGATTCTTAGTTATATATATATATATATATATTTTTTTTTTTTTTTTTGGTTAATGGGAAAACAGATACAAAGCGTTATCTCACACAAGCAGTGAGACCAGTTCCACTACTTCTAATTATATACATGTCAGCTGTATCCATATTTACTAAATGATTCTTAGTTATATTGCTTAACAAGTAGGCACTCTCTTTAAATATATTATTTAACCTTGTAGACAATGCCTTTTCTTGGTTGTACTTGAGGCACCAACAGGGATGTAGGTCAAAGATTGTTGATTTGAACTGCTTGGATAAAAATACGAGCCTAATCCTTCTATACGTGTAGCTTTGAGTTGTCTGAGCCTTCTATACATGTAGCTTTGAGTTGTCCGAGCCTTCTCTATCGAGAAACTCTACAAATTCCTAAAAAAGTGTTTAAACACTTTTTTAAGAATTTGGTGTAAAGCCTTCTCCATCAAGAAACTCTACACACTTTTTTTAGAATCTTATGTAGAAGATAATCTATAATTTAATTTTTGTAATTCATTTATTTTGTTATTTTTATATAATTTTTCGTTATTTTAGGTTTAATTTATTTATTTCATTTTTTAAGATGTTTATAATACTTTTTAAGTCAAATTTGATTCCTATTATGATTAAGTATTAATTAGGATATGTTTTAGACTATATTTTCTTCTTAGGTGAATTTCAGACTATCTCTTCTTGTGAATTCAAGGTTATTTTTAGAAGCAAACATGTTTTACTTTTTATTTTCTAGAAGTAGACATTCGTGGACTCGATGTTATTTTTAGAAGCAAACATGTTTTATCTCTTATTTTTTAGAAGTAGACCCTTATGGATTCGAGGTTATTTTTAGAAGCAAACTTGTTTTATTTCTTATTTTCTAGAAGTAGACCTCGTGGATTCAAAGTTATTTTTAGAAGCAAATGTGTTTCGTTTCTTATCTTCTAGAAGTAGAATGTTCTGCTTCTTGTCGCTTCTGCACTCCGCTTCAAAACATTCTTTTCCCACACTTTCTTTTAAACTAATCACATGAATGGGTTGGTTGATGGGAACAAGAAATTAGTTTATTACTAATTACTTATTAACTTTAAATTTTGTGAGTGTAATTGAACTTTTGCAATTGACTTTGAATATTAATATGGATAACATGATAATTCTCATTGTATCTCAAATTTTAGTGAGTGTAATTGGGCTTTGTAATTGACTTAGAATATTATTAGGGATAGCATGATAATTATCATTATACATTATTATATGGCATTATGAGAGGATATATTAGAAATTAATAAAAACTCATTTCAGGTTCCTCAATTAACTTCAAACACATGACTACATTGACAGTAAATTGCTGAGTTGTATTTAGTTGTCCTTAAAATAAGATAACACTTTTTGATATTACTCTAATTCCTGGAAGCATCTTTGTAGTTTATATTCAATATTGAATTGCATTACAAAGAATGAAAGAATTGGAAAACTAAACTTGCAATTGGTTAATAAATGAATACATTGGCTAGAAATAAACAGACCTAATCAGCTAATGGCCTAAGGATAACGATATGGTTCTTAACATTGTATTTAGAGTCACTCCACTCTAGCAAAGCCGAGAGTAGCTTACTCCCAAATGGCTCTAAACTGCCTTTCACCTCAACCGTGAAAGATTGGTTCTCATTCAACTTGCTGAACTTCAAAGTTTCTGGGATAACTTTCACAAGTAGACCCCTTGGTGATGTCACCTTCGATGTGTACACCGATGTGGCATATCCTACGTTAGTCACGGTCCGGTAGAAGGTGGCCGAGATACTTGTACTGTTACTGTCGAGCTGGGTATGCATAGTTGGGTAGTTAAGGCCATCAGTGCCTTGTGCTGGCTTGAATTTGGTGCAGTCAATATTTTCCGTGCCCCCAACAATTAGGCCAATTACTGTGTTGTTGTTGCCTTCTTTGCATAGGAAACTGATATAGTCACTCGTGGAAATGTCATAGATGAGTCCAGGGTTCACTGCTTGTGTTGGGTTTATTTGTCCTGATCCGGAACCCAGCTCGGCGTCTGCGTCTATGATTTTCATAGGAGTGGCTAAACCAAGGAGTAGAATAGCAATAATTTTGTCAATAATTTTCAATGAATACTCTTTCAACAGCATACGCTTAGTAAAGATAGTAGAGACGACATTTCATGTCTAGAATTTTGAGACTAATCAATTTGAAAATCCTGTTTCTTTTCTTTTCAAATGGACACCTATAATCAATATAAGAAGCAACAAATTTTGGTTCACTACAAACTTGGTTAATGATTAATTTACTGGTTATAGTTTGAAGGAAAACTGAAGGAGCCTAGGCCTAGAGTTAGACATGGTCAGTCCAAATATATCGACTACAAAATCAGGAGTAAACTTCACTACATGTAAGTTTAGGAGGTCTCACCTGTAGTCATGAGAGCAGACTTGACTGCAGCAGGTGACCAGTCAGGATGGATGGACTTGACATAAACAGCAGCTGCTGATGCATGAGGGCAAGCCATAGATGTTCCTGATATTATGTTGAATACTGTGTGTCGATCATCACTCGGAAACCCTGTTGTTGTTGGTAGTTTTGAATAAGCAGCTAATATGTCTATTCCTGGTGCTGAAATATCAGGCTGTCCATTGACAATTAGTACATATGAGATGGAGCAAGTTGATCAGTTAATTCAATAAAAATGGGTTTAGCACTGCACTCAATTTCGTTGGTACCATCCAATCAAATCCAATTCAACTATTTATTTGTTCAATGAGTTTTACTAATGGATACTCTTAAAGCATCCATTAATAAACAATTTTAGGAAAATAAAAAAGTAACTAATTTTTTTAAATTTTTTTTAATTTCTCATAAAAAATTTTCTAAAATAGATGATTAATAGATGCCTTAGAGCATCCGGGACTCTTATACAATTTAAATGAGTGAATTTTCAAGTTCAACCAACTCATTTTTAAAATGTCAAGCAGATGAGTAAAAGTCTTGAGAGAGGTTTTACCTTAAGGATGTTGAGATTGATATTTTGAGGACCTCTGGATGAGAAAGAAGCCACAAAGGGAGCACTAACATTAATAGTAATTGACTTTTGTATTACAGCCTGAGGGTTCCTGCAGTTTTCATCCCAAGATAGAACTCAAGAGGTCAATACTAAAACAATAGGTATTAACACTAGGTTGCTAAATAGATTAACCAAAGCAAATTAGTAACATACTTGGTGGAATTAATATACTGCTCAATCATTTTGCTGTCCCTGGGGAAAATGGAGGTCCCAGGGATGACAGTGGAGTAGGCTGTATCTGTGTCATCTTCAAGCGTCATGATTGCTCCCGCACCACCGGACCTTTTGATGCTGTAATCCTGGCCGTTGCTTCCCAGGCAGTACACTATCTTTCCCATCACCTTATTCTTGTCTAGTGTCCCGAAATCACAAGCACTGTAATAATTTTTAAACTCAAATTGATTAGAACTTATTGATTAACTTAGGGAGAACCACTCAAGAAAGTATGTCACTTCAACAAATTTCAGTACCAAATCAAGCTAAAGTCTCATACCTGGCATTCCCATAGGGTTCACTAACATTAACTGCAAGGGCTCCACTTGTTAGTGGGTACATCATTTTTTGTGGTGAAAATGTATTGATTGAAATTCCCTATCAACCACCAACCAATCAATAAAGAGCATTAGAATGAAAGAGCTAGTATGAAACCTTCAAGAATAATGGTTAAATACGTAAATGACTAAATTCACCAATCTCCTAAGAAATTTTTTGGGACAAATAACTATCTTATTATTAGAGCACATGTTCTAAGTTCAAACTCAATATCTGCTTTATCATCTTGTTAAAACATCAATTATTTTTTTGGTACTAGTGGAATTTAAACTTAGTAAGTTGCTTATTTAAAGATAAGATATCTTATAAATTGAATTTACTGGAATTTATACTCAAAGTGTGGTCTTTGTTCACCATAACAGACAAGTGGTAGAAACTTACAGAAAAGTGCTCGCCACTACCCAGAGTAGCCACAGTCCTATACTGCCTATCAGTACCAGAAGCAGCCACGGTCATTATCCACGGAGCAACATTCTGCACCGTTGAAGTATCAGGCCCATCATTCCCAGCAGAGCAGGAAGTCAGAATCCCCTTCGTCATTGCATGAAAAGATCCAATGGCAATAGGGTCTTCAAAAAAGGACCTGGATGGACCACCCATGGAGGCTGATATCAAGTCCACCCCATCAGCAATGGCTTCATCAAACGCAGCCAAAACGTCTTTGTCACTGCAACCATTAACCCAGCACACCTTGTACATGGCAATACGTGCCGATGGCACTCCACCACGTGCGGTGCCTGTGCCTAGACCATAGAGGCTTGCATCCTTGACGAATACACCAGCTACAGTGGATGAAGTATGAGTGCCATGACCTTCGTCATCAACCGGACTTGGAGTATCTTGATCAGTATAAGTTTGGTTCAGATTGAAGTATTTTGCACCTACCACCTTTCTGTCCATGTTACAAAAATAACACAGAAAATATATACATTACACATTGTATAAAAGCAATGGTAGATTTTTTTTTTTTTTTTTTATTCTTTATTTTTTTTCACAAGTTGTTAATTATGGTGGTAAGTTATAATTGGATCAAAACCATTTTTACATATATTTACCATTGACACCATATAATTGCACCAATCATAACGCAACATTTCAATAATTGTGAAAAATATTATATATTAATTGTATAAAGAGTTTCACAAAATTCTTTGAGAAACTAATTTAAAATTTAAATGATCATATATCCTCAACCCCGTGTACATATATTTGTACATATATGTGCACTGCATGATGCATAATCATATCATACATTAGATTTTAATTTAAAAATAAACATTTTGAAATTTTTACAAGTATCAACCGGAATAACCAAGAAAAAAGAAAGTACTACCTGTTGCAGCCAGGGAAGTCTACGCATTTGCCTCTCCATTTAATCGGGACAGGTCCATAGCCTGTGTCATTAAAACTAGGAGCTTCGGCCCATATTCCTATGAATAGAAAAGCAAAAAAAAGGTTCAGGTTTCTTGGATACACTTTAATTAGATTTGTAATTTTTAATCTGAATTATGTAACAAATCCCTTTCAAATGGGGCAGGAAAAAAAAAACCAACCTGAATCCAAGAGGCCAACAATAATATCGCTCTCTTTTTGAGCGTTTGCTCGACTCAGTGTTTCAGACATTCCTAAGAAGTCCCATGTTCTCGTTGTGTGAAGTTTGCGCACTGTGTTTGGAAAAACTGATACAACCCTCTTTTCAGCTGCAAGTCAATGCAAGGGTTATATATAATATCAGAGGAAACAGTATCATCAATTTTGAGAGTAGAAGTTTATAATTGTGTATACCTATTAAGCTCTGTACTTCATGAGGCAAGAGCCTGGCCACAAACCCATTGAAGCTCTTTCTGTAGGTATATATTTTAGATTCTCTTGCAATATCCTCACTGCAAAAAAAAAAAAAAAATGAATGTTTGGTGTCACTGAAAACAATTTACAGTATTGAAATAACAAAGATTATTGATGGATGGAAGGTTTTGGAGTAGTACTCTCCAATTGCCGTCAAAAGCAGGTTGTGGTGGTCAACCATCGCAGAAGTTCCAGCACCTTGCAGTGCTCCCATGTAGACAATGTATTCCTTTTATTCAAAAAAATGAATATAAATCCATGTCAGTTCATCAAAGTATAGTTTTTTTGGGACATATAAATTACCATTAGTAAAGTTCAAGATCAACGTTTAGAAAAACTAGCTAATGAGTAGTCAAATTGATGTGATTCTCTTTCTCAAAAAAAATAAAAAAATTGATGTGATTCTCAACCCAAAAAATAAAAAAGGGAAAAAAGCTCAAAGCTCTAGGCCCTAGCTACTGTCAAGTGGGTCAACCAATCATTGATGCATGGAGCACATGTCAAATGACATGTTATAATTCAAGTAATATCATTTTTACACGAATTTACCATTAGCATCAGTTTATTATGTATCAGTCATAATAAACTATCTCAAAGTCGTGAAAAGTTTTATGTTTGTGTACTTATAGGCGATGCATGCACTATAGAACTCAAACCTCCCATGTATGTACCTTTCTTTCATTGTCATTTGATCCATGGACCAACGTTGTTACAAGACACAGACTGAGAACAAGCACAAGTAAACTTCGGAACATCTTTGGTGTCTTAATTAATTCTCTCAACGGTGAAAGAAATGGGTGTTTTTCTGTAGATCGATTGGGAATATGGAACTTATAATTGTTAGTGCTCCTTTGATGATAGATGCTACGTAAATACTCTGTCTCTCAACGAAAAGCACGCATGCGGTGGAATGAAGTTTTGACTAAGAATATCAAAAGAGGAAAAAAACATACATATCATCTATCTAAGATTTGAGAATATGGTTGCTTAAATTTAGGATCACCAGTCAGTGATCGCCAGCTAAATACACTCCATGCGTACGTGAAGCAGATGAGAAATGAACCAATTCAACCTGAGACGTGTTCACCAAAGCCGTGTTTTAGTGCCCATATAAGGTATTTAGTCCGGATCTACTAGCCAGTCTGTCGACTGTGTCCTAATTTTATACATACAATACAGGAAAAATATTAGCTATTTTCGGAGTACTATAAATGCATAGTTCCCCCTCTCATATGAATGGTAGATCTCACCATGAATTTAATTAATAGGACTCACCATTCATGTGGGAGGAGGGAGTACGCATTTATGGTACTCTGAGAGTACACAATAATTTCTCATACATCAAAGGTTTGAATTAAATATTTGGTATATATATATAATCTATATCTATTATATATATATATATATATCTAAAAACTGAAGTGTAGCATTTATTGTTACTACGCTTCAGTTGAGTCACCTTAGCAGCCACGTCATTATTCTTTTTTGTTTCTAATTTTTCTTATATATTTTTTAAAACATTTTCCCATTTAATAAAGTGACTTAAAAACTTTAATATTTAAAAAATAAAATATCTTTTAACCATTATTTTTATTATTAATTTTTCAAAATTCTCCCTCCCCTTTACCTCTTCATCTCCCCACTACTTTCTACCTTAATATCATTCATTCTCTATCCTTTTATCTTCCTTTATTTTAACTCTACTTATTCTCAACATATTACTATAAATTTGATCTTTTTCATTCCATACATAGTTTTCTCACACAAAAAAAAAAAATGTTACATCTCTCTGTCTCTCTCTCTCTCTCTCTCTCTCAATTTGTTTTTCATTTTTTTTATTGCATCCATACTTAGGTTGATGAATTTTTGTGTTAATTAGAATTCAATTTTGGGTTAATGTGATTTAATTTTGTGTTTTAAGTTGTTATCTTTTTTATTTTCTTTGATTATTAAATATTATCTTACTGCATTATACATATGGTATATAATAATATAATGTTATTATATTACATAGAATGACTTGGATAATTTGACGTTTATTGTTATATATTTTATTTTTACTCTTTTTTCTTCTTATCTTATTTTATTCAACATTTAAATTCAATCATGTTTCCATACTTATGCAGCACAAATTAAGAAAATGGCTAAACACACACTTGTCTTCTTTTACCATACATTAGGAGAATCAAAATATTTGTGTGATAAAGGGTCATATAATTTATAATTTATAATTTAGATAGCACTTTTTGAATGTGTCTAGGCCTATGGATTGAGCCATTTGTAGTCTTATAAGGCTATTGAGAATGGACTTTTTTAATCAAGACTAAAAAATATGGACCACTATGTATCATTTAGATAAAAACCTTAATCATAGATATATTAATTATTTTTGCCACAAATTTAAATCACACAAACTTAATAATTTTATATTATGTGTTAGCATCATGTCTACTTCTTCTAAAAAATATTATGTATCATCTGTAAAGGATGCCAACAATATTGATTGTGGGGCCCAATAGTCTATGGGCCCGGCTCGCTCGCTTATGGGGAGTCCGCAGGTCACCAAACTAAAGGAGGCCAGGGCCCAAGCCCAAAATTAGTGAGCCCGATGTGGTTCGAAGATACGTCCGAGGACCGCTCAGTCCTCGGAAAGCCCAGAACCCCATTGACAAGAATGGGATACAGGCAAACTTGAAAGATCAGAAAATATCTCACGGAAATAGTCCTTAATACCCATCATTGACATGACATCGCCCCAAACAGAGCCGGATTTTTAGGCTTTATGGACCATCTCCCACAATTCAGGGATTAGACTGATGGGACAGATATCTGCCCTGGAAAGATCGACCCTACACGTGGACGAAGGACGACGAACGTAGGCTAGTATAAAAGAGAATGTTATGTGACCAAAGGGGGGGGCTCCCACTTAGCTTCGGGAGAAAGACTTGATGAAAGAGAAGGTCTGGATAATACACGTCGGACACCACATAAAAACCCTCCGACGGGTAACCGGGGACGGCACCATCGCTCCTCGGACATGATCCGAGGAGCCAAATCCTCCTAGACACGAGATTGATGGGCCTGAATATCCAGCCCAAAGCTCTATCTCATATCGGTTCACCTATAGTCCGGCCCGAAATGTCGCCCTGTGACCCAACGCTGACCTTTCAAGCCCACTCTCTACAAATACTATTGTGAGGGACTTTCCGCGTGCGCGCCCAACATAGCCTTTGGGCCGTTGAAGATTTTGTGTCCCTACAATTGGCGCCGTCTGTGGGAAAGGCTTGCGCGTTGGCACGAGTGGCACATGAGTCAGCCCTCTCGCAAACAGAGATTCACGAGTTTTTTCTCATCTCCGACGACGTGCAGTTGTTGCTCCGCCGTAGGCTTCGTCTAGGGGCTGCGCCTCGCGCTGCCAACGGAGCGGACAGCTCTAGGGGCTTGCGGCCTCGAGCCAACTCCTCCCTCCCTGGCCTAGGGGCTGACCTTCGGAAAATAAATCAGTATACAGAAAGGGCACCAAAGAAGACATCTTAAAAGTAATGGACAGAACCAAGGCCTTGCATGGTCCTCGGACCCAAGCCTATGGGGAAACCAAGTACAAAGAAGACATCTTAAAAGTAATGGACAGAACCAAGGCCTTGTATGGTCCTCGGACCCAAGCCTATGGGGAAACCAAGTACAAAGAAGACATCTTAAAAGTAATGGACAGAACCAAGGCCTTGCATGGTCCTCGGACCCAAGCCTATGGGGAAACCAAGTACAAAGAAGACATCTTAAAAGTAATGGACAGAACCAAGGCCTTCTATGGTCCTCGGATCCAAGCCTATGGGGAAACCAAGTACAAAGAAGACATCTTAAAAGTAATGGACAGAACCAAGGCCTTGCATGGTCCTCGGACCCAAGCCTATGGGGAAACCAAGTACAAAGAAGACATCTTAAAAGTAATGGACAGAACCAAGGCCTTGCATGGTCCTCGGACCCAAGCCTATGGGGAAACCAAGTACAAAGAAGACATCTTAAAAGTAATGGACAGAACCAAGGCTTTGCATGGTCCTCGGACCCAAGCCTATGGGGAAACCAAGTACAAAGAAGACATCTTAAAAGTAATGGGGAACCAAGGCCTTGCATGGTCCTCGGACCCAAGCCTATGGGGAAACCAAGTACAAAGAAGACATCTTAAAAGTAATGGACAGAACCAAGGCCTTGCATGGTCCTCGGACCCAAGCCTATGGGAAAACCAAGTACAAAGAAGACATCTTAAAAGTAATGGACAGAACCAAGGCCTTGTATGGTCCTCGGACCCAAGCCTATGGGGAAACCAAGTACAAAGAAGACATCTTAAAAGTAATGGACAGAACCAAGGCCTTGCATGGTCCTCGGACCCAAGCCTATGGGGAAACCAAGTACAAAGAAGACATCTTAAAAGTAATGGACAGAACCAAGGCCTTGTATGGTCCTCGGACCCAAGCCTATGGGGAAACCAAGTACAAAGAAGACATCTTAAAAGTAATGGACAGAACCAAGGCCTTGCATGGTCCTCGGACCCAAGCCTATGGGGAAACCAAGTACAAAGAAGACATCTTAAAAGTAATGGGGAACCAAGGCCTTGCATGGTCCTCGGACCCAAGCCTATGGGGAAACCAAATACAAAGAAGACATCTTAAAAGTAATGGACAGAACCAAGGCCTTGCATGGTCCTCGGACCCAAGCCTATGGGGAAACCAAGTACAAAGAAGACATCTTAAAAGTAATGGACAGAACCAAGGCCTTGTATGGTCCTCGGACCCAAGCCTATGGGGAAACCAAGTACAAAGAAGACATCTTAAAAGTAATGGACAGAACCAAGGCCTTGCATGGTCCTCGGATCCAAGCCTATGGGGAAACCAAGTACAAAGAAGACATCTTAAAAGTAATGGACAGAACCAAGGCCTTGCATGGTCCTCGGACCCAAGCCTATAGGGAAACCAAGTACAAAGAAGACATCTTAAAAGTAATGGACAGAACCAAGGCCTTGTATGGTCCTCGGACCCAAGCCTATGGGGAAACCAAGTACAAAGAAGACATCTTAAAAGTAATGGACAGAACCAAGGCCTTGCATGGTCCTCGGACCCAAGCCTATGGGGAAACCAAGTACAAAGAAGACATCTTAAAAGTAATGGACAGAACCAAGGCCTTGCATGGTCCTCGGACCCAAGCCTATGGGGAAACCAAGTACAAAGAAGACATCTTAAAAGTAATGGGGAACCAAGGCCTTGCATGGTCCTCGGACCCAAGCCTATGGGGAAACCAAGTACAAAGAAGACATCTTAAAAGTAATGGACAGAACCAAGGCCTTGCATGGTCCTCGGACCCAAGCCTATGGGGAAACCAAGTACAAAGAAGACATCTTAAAAGTAATGGACAGAACCAAGGCCTTGCATGGTCCTCGGACCCAAGCCTATGGGGAAACCAAGTACAAAGAAGACATCTTAAAAGTAATGGACAGAACCAAGGCCTTGCATGGTCCTCGGACCCAAGCCTATGGGGAAACCAAGTACAAAGAAGACATCTTAAAAGTAATGGACAGAACCAAGGCCTTGCATGGTCCTCGGACCCAAGCCTATGGGGAAACCAAGTACAAAGAAGATATCTTAAAAGTAATGGACAGAACCAAGGCCTTGCATGGTCCTCGGACCCAAGCCTATGGGGAAACCAAGTACAAAGAAGACATCTTAAAAGTAATGGACAGAACCAAGGCCTTGCATGGTCCTCGGACCCAAGCCTATGGGGAAACCCAATACAAAAAAAAAAAAAAGCGTCATTGGAATCCCCTATATCCCGGTCGCTTGCTCAGACGGATCACTCAGAAATCATCAGCCTTGGACGATATTCACGCGCTTATCACAGAATATCCAACTGATATCTCGGTTAGTTTTCTTAAGTTTGACTTATTATGAATTATCGATGTAATGCCTGGTAGTGTTGGTAAATTGGAGTTAGTTGAATTATGCTTCAAGCCATTCGGCTCTAAATATTCTTGAAGAAACGCACGCATAGGGCACACCCATTCAAGAAACAGTGTTGTCAAAGAAACAGTGCTCAAAACAAATAAAGAAATTTCCATTCTTATTACAAAGAAAAGATAGTACAGCGTACAATGAAAAGCTGGAATCAGCCTACGTCGAAGCTAACTACATAAGCAAGAAAAAGAAAAATACAAGAAAGCTGGAGAAAGCCGAGGAGGTACGTCGGAGGAAAGGTTGGCTACAGCTCCGAGACCTTATTCTTCCCCCGCACCCTTACCTGCCCATACCTCAGGCAGCCAAAGAGACCCAACTTGAACCTGACACCGTTGAAGAAAAGGTGTAGGGAGTTGGAGGTGGTGGGGCTTTCTCTAAATATACGCCTACCGCAAAGCAGAGGCGCTGATGGGGGAAAATCCTTCTTCTGCCGCACCCAAACTCTGGCATGGACAGAACCTGCTTCGGATTTTGACTAAAAGAGGGGAAGATTCCTTTCCCTCTCGGTGGAGATGGAGCACTCTCCTGAACTTGTGTTTCCTGTGCCCGTACCTTACTGTTATAAGCCTCATGAAGACGTGGCGCTTCTGCGGCGGAGGAAGTTCTTTCTTCCCAACCCTCGCTCTCAACATGTTATGCCATGAAAGGGGAACTCCGGATATGGGAAGCGTGATGTGAGAGAAAACTAAAAGGAGGGGTGTATATATAAAGCGACCCTCTCTCCCTCCTATTTATTTGAAAAGACAAGATGATGGTAGTCAACTCATGCGGCGTCCCAAGGAGCACTACAGACAAAGTGGTCTTGGCTCAACTTCCAACGTCAACTGCAGCCGAGAGACTCAAAGAGCCTCGTAAAGGCGCGCCTCGATCCTTGGGATGTCAGTGAAGTACCGCATGGCCAGAGGCTGCAGAAATATCTCTTAATCTGCGGGTCCCTTGGATTCGCGGCCCAGGCCCGCTTTGCGTGGAGGCCCAGGGACACCCTGTTCGGCACCTCATGAAATGCCTAATGAAAGGGAAAACCAAGTGCTAATGCAGACGTTGGTCTTGGACAGAACCTAAGGCTTGCATGGTCCTCGGACTCAGGCTAAAAGGGAAAACCAAGTGCTAATGCAGACGTTGGTCTTGGACAGAACCTAAGGCTTGCATGGTCCTCGGACTCAGGCTAAAAGGGAAAACCAAGTGCTAATGCAGACGTTGGTCTTGGACAGAACCTAAGGCTTGCATGGTCCTCGGACTCAAGCTAAAAGGGAAAACCAAGTGCTGATGCAGACATTAGTCTCGGACAGAACCTAAGGCTTGCATGGTCCTCGGATTCAAGCTAAAAGGGAAAACCAAGTACCGACAAAGACACAAGTCTCGGACTCAAGCCTAAGGGAAGAATCAAGTACATAAGATAAAACGTATAAGTCCTGAACAAAGCCCAGGTTTTGCAAAGTCCTCGGACTCAGGCTTCTTGGGAAATCAACTGCCCCAATGAAGAAATTTTTCGGCTTAAATAATGGAAAAGGTTAAGGCTCGTGCATCATGGAGATGGCAGAGCAACCTAATGGTCGTCAACCTAAGGAGGCCATTCATCCGATGGGTAACATGTCCTCGGATAAATACTTCTCACACCTTATCGAGCATTTGACACCCATCACTGCTAATTTGAAGATAAGTCTCATTCCTCACTGGTCGGATTGTTATGTTGAATAATAATTTTGTTAAAGTCATCGTGGCATCTTTTTATCAACGATTACTTTGGCCTTATTTATTATTGATTGAAATGCTATACTATTATGCCGAGCAGCGCTTTCACATTTGTTAAAATATATAAACAAGACATACGAAATAGAGTAATAGTAACTTTTATTAATATGAAAAATTGTTACAACGTACAAGGAAGGGCTAAAACAAGCCTATACAAAAAATGAACTGTTAAAACAGTAACAACATCCGTAACACAAGTATGTAAACCATCAGGTGTCTTCTGAATTCGCCTTCAAAGTTTTTCTGAACTCTATGCCTCAGTACTGCTCGTATCAGGAGAAGATCCTTATACAAAAATAATGAAGGAGAAGGGAGAAGAATTGGAAGACATGGAAGCACTTCAGCAAGCTCTTGTCACTGAAGAATGCAAGGGAAAAAGAAGATGGAGGACATGAGCGGGAAGGAGGAGAAGAAGAGGGAAGCAATGAAAAGAAAGTAAAAGGAGCAAAAGAGGGAGAAGGGGAGCCTTATTATGTATGCTCATGAGAGAACAGATGGAGATGACAAGGGAGGTTTTCGACTCAGTCACACCAGGAATGGGGTGTGACGAGTCCCTGCTTCGGATTTTGGTTAAAAGAATGGGGAGGCAAACCTTAAGCCTCCGCCATCCTTGCCCCGACCGAGCCATCTCGAGTTTTGTTGGGACATGGCGTTTCTGGGAAAAGAAGGGTTTGTTCATGGTGGATTACTATGAGATAAGTATTATTGAATAGGGAGTAACCGGATGGAGGAAATGGATTCTGGGAAGAACGTGGGGGATTCGGATATGAAAGGGTCACCCTCTGTCTTCTCTCTTTATATAGGGGACGAAGAAGAAGGTATGTGACACATTCAAATCCCCAGGGAAGTCCAGAGTATGACGCGCCGTTTCGTTCTCCCACACCATCAGTAACCGTTGCATCTGGAAGATCTCGTAAATGGTAAGAGATTAAAGGCACGTTGCAGATAACCACGCGGCATAACGGCAACGAACGTAAATCCAGGAAGAACGGCTCGTAGACCGGCGCATTCCTCGTGGAGGTGAAGAGTCACTAACGTTGATCAAGGGCCGAATTAAATGAGCCGCAGTTAAGGCTCGGTATTACCAAAACCCACCTTTCCAACCAAGACGTTGGACAGCAGGGTTTTGAGGGGCTATTGTGGGGCCCAATAGTCTATGGGCCCGGCTCGCTCGCTTATGGGGAGTCCGCAGGTCACCAAACTAAAGGAGGCCAGGGCCCAAGCCCAAAATTAGTGAGCCCGATGTGGTTCGAAGATACGTCCGAGGACCGCTCAGTCCTCGGAAAGCCCAGAACCCCATTGACAAGAATGGGATACAGGCAAACTTGAAAGATCAAAAAATATCTCACGGAAATAGTCCTTAATACCCATCATTGACATGACATCGCCCCAAACAGAGCCGGATTTTTAGGCTTTATGGACCATCTCCCACAATTCAGGGATTAGACTGATGGGACAGATATCTGCCCTGGAAAGATCGACCCTACACGTGGACGAAGGACGACGAACGTAGGCTAGTATAAAAGAGAATGTTATGTGACCAAAGGGGGGGGCTCCCACTTAGCTTCGGGAGAAAGACTTGATGAAAGAGAAGGTCTGGATAATACACGCCGGACACCACATAAAAACCCTCCGACGGGTAACCGGGGACGGCACCATCGCTCCTCGGACATGATCCGAGGAGCCAAATCCTCCTAGACACGAGATTGATGGGCCTGAATATCCAGCCCAAAGCTCTATCTCATATCGGTTCACCTATAGTCCGGCCCGAAATGTCGCCCTGTGACCCAACGTTGGCCTTTCAAGCCCACTCTCTACAAATACTATTGTGAGGGACTTTCCGCGTGCGCGCCCAACATAGCCTTTGGGCCGTTGAAGATTTTGTGTCCCTACATTGATCTTATGGGAAAAGTTACATAAAATATTGAGAAAAAAATGTTTTATATTACAGTATACTAAAAAAGCTTTTTTTTTTTTTTAATTTAAACCTTTCTATTTTTCATATCACTGACGTGTTTTACCATTACCATATGTGATAACTTAATTTTTAATATTCTCAAGTTATTTCGGCAAAAATAAATAAATAAATAAAAAGTTGTCACAAAACAGGAGTTCATGTAAGGCCACCAAATTTGATAATTTGCAAATAATGGAACTATTCGCAACAATATTTACATAGTTATATAGTTCCAGGTAAAATAACCAAGCAAACTTTTAGTCTTCACACTCTCAAAAAAGAGAAAAAAAAAACTTTTAGTCTTCAAAAAACACATATCTACCAATGGTTAAACGTTCATTTTGGGTAGTTTTAACTTTTTATATAATTTTACCTCTATATATTCATCTATTTTAATTTAGATTTTTAAAAAAAACTTTAATTTAGATATTTATAAATAAAAAATGAAATGATGATTTGTGGGGACCGGCCCAGAATAATAGGTTGGTTGGGCCTTGGGCCCGTCCGAGGACCAGTCCGTCCGAGGAGACATCGTGGCTCAAAATCCTTATTTAGGCCCACTGGGGCAAAGAGAACATGTCCGAGGAGTAATTCCTCCTCGGACATTCCAAAATCCGGGTCAAAGGTGCGTTCCAGCTACTGTAGTCCTCCCTCCAAGTACGTAAAAATAAAAGAAACCCGAAATATCTCAGCAAAGGCTACCACCACCATATTAAATGCACCACAACTACTCTCCTGGCCGCATTAATGAAGAGAAGACCCCTGAACAGTGCTACCTTAACCACTGCAACTCACAAAGAACTGATAAGGGTGTCTGATGGGATAGGTGCTCAAGTAGGGGTTTGGATGATCAACAAGTGTAAAGCCCAGATGATAGGAGAGGGCCTATATAATATGTAAAAGTCCCCCAAGAGAGGAGGACGAAAAACGGAGAAAAAGGGAGGAGAGAACACTGTAGATAAATTTTATTTGCATGAACCTGTGCCCATTAATCAAGTTTGAGACCTTATCATTTGAGAAGGATCTCTCTTCACTGCAATCTCCTTTTGTTCTTGTTTCTATATCCCCTGAGCCCATGCAACAAACTGTTTAAGCTAACTAGAACCAAGTTCTTTAGCCCATACTCTACAAAAAATTCATTGTGTGGGACTTTTTGGGCCAAGACTTGACCAACAAGGATCGGGTCAACTAAAATCGTGTCTCTACATGATTCATGAATAATAATAATAAAAAAAAAAAATCATCTATACATATTTATCTTGTGTGGTCTAGTATAATTTAGATGATTATAACTTAAAAATGAAGTCTCTAAACAAGGTAATTAAAACAATCATATTTCTACAATTCAAAAAGTTCCCATTTCTTTTTTTCAAAAAAAGGCCTTTTACTTTTCCTTGGATTTTTTTTTTTTTTTTTTTTTTTTTTTTAAACTTTGACATACCACTAACCTAAGCGCTTCATACATTAAAAAATTTTAATGCTCATTATTACTTCTGTTAAGATATTATGGATGTCTTAATTGATTGAGACCAAACTAGAGAAATGTCTTTAATATTTCCTTGAAAAAAAAAAAAAAAAACATTTGATATACCACTAACGTAACTACATCTATAACTATTTAAGTCAGCCATGATGATATCTATTTCTTATTGATAACTATAAAAACTACAACTAGTGAGGGAACATACAAAGTAATCAAGAATAAATGATGGAAGAAAAAACGAAATGAAATCTATCGTCAATAGTAACCATTATTTGGAAGATAAAAAAGTGGCCAAGAGGAGTAAGAAATAAAATAGAAGTGACTATACAGAAGACATTAAAAACTTTATAGTGCAATAAAATCAACTATTACATCCATTTAATTAAATCAATAATCAACAATTAAATATAATAATACAAAATTTAAACTTAAAACTAATCAAACTCTAATTAGGGAAATTATATTTCCTATCATAACTAAAAATGAGATGTTCTTCAGTAATTTAGAAATTATATTAGAAATAAAGTTGGAAAATTTTATAATCTCATTTTTTGACATTTCATTTAACCTTATATATATATATATATATATATATATACACCATAACTTAAAAAATCTAATGAACAATTCTACCTCTTATTTAATGTCTATATTATGCAAATCATCAACCAATAAATATATGATAATAGTAAGAAACTTTATAAACAAGATTATAAAAAATATGATAATTTTTTTTTTAATTTACAAAATCTAGGGATAAAAATAGTATTTTACCTAAAAATTATCACGCGTAACGCGCAAGTCTGTGACTAGTTATATATAATGTTGCAAAGTGACAATAATACATCTTTTTTTCTTGTTATATAAGGACAGTAGCATTCAAGTATATTCTCCTATTATGTAGGAACTTACTTTTTTTTTTTTTAGTAATTTCTATTTTACATACTATTTAAAACAATCAATATCAAATTATCTATTTAATTTTATAATACATTTTCTTAAAATATCAGTTTTCTTAATTTTTTTTTTAATTGTTTTTGTTTCTTTACACATAGCAACTATCATCCACTTTTTTCCTTTACCCTTGAGATACATAAAAATAATAATAATAATAATAATAAAGTAACAAATTAAATGCAAAATGAATAGTGCAAGTGTAAATTTACACGATTACTATAACAACCATGTATTTTTACATAACTTTGCATGATCTGATGTGGGTGAATTTTGGTGTATATAATTATACATAATGTTGCAAAGTGATAGTAATTTGTCCTTTTTTTTTTCCCTCGTATTAGGGTAGGAGCATTTGAGTATATTCGTCTATTTGCATAGGAACTTATTTTTTTATTTTACATACTTACTATTCAAAAAACTCAATACCAAATTATCTATTTTATATTATATTTTATTAATTAAAATATCGATTTTCTTTAAAAAAATTTAATTGTTTCTATTTCTTTACACACAACAACTATCATATATTTTTTTCCTTCAACCTTGAGATACATAAAAAAAAATAAATAAATAAATTAAATGCAAAATGAATAGTGCAAGTGTAAATTTACACAATTACTATAACAACCATATATTTTTACATACTTTGCATGGTCTGATGTTGGTGAATTTTAAGTTTAATTAGCTAAAATTTTATACTTTTTCTTTCCATTGAAAAAACCCAGCATACTGCTCAATTACAACAATTATACTACAAGGTTCTTGATATTACTAGGTTCTATAATCCCAGTGTGCCACACATGACATTTGACAACCATGGGCGACTTTATGTGTTGGTGAGAGTGGTCAGTGACCACTCTCTCTTGAAAAAGGAAATTATATATCTTAAAAAAATTGATTTTAAATTAATATGGGGTTTTGAACATTCTAGAAAAAAAAAAAAAAAAAAAAAAAAAAAAAAAAAAAAAAAAAATCTTGACCATTCTAGAAAAAAAAAATCTTGACAACCCTTAATAAAAATTTGAGCCCATTAAAAGTAAAAATTGACCCTTTCCAAAATTTTGGTATGTTGAAAGTTAATTTTAGAAATTTGCATCAAAACAGCAATTTGAGATCAATAGCTCAATTGTCAAACTAAAATTTTATCAAATTTTTAATTGTGAATTTTAAAATTGTGTTTTCAAAAAACATATTCTAAAATCACTATTTAAAAAAAAAAAAAAAAAGAAGACACTTTTTCAAATAGATAGTCTGTTAGTACTTGATTTAGTATAGGAGTAAATGCATTTTTGGTCTCTACATTTTAGGCTATTTCTCAATTTGGTCTCTAAACTAATTTTGCTCCTAGGTCAGTCCCTGACTTTTTAAAATGGTCCCTACCGTCAACCCAATTATGGAAAAGGCTGAGGTGGCAAATGGCATGTCCTACTTGTTGACATGGCACTGAAGTGGATATTAAAATATTATTAAAAAATACCACGTCAGCATCCATGTCAGCATTTTAATGACAAGTCAGCATTTTAATTAATAAAAAAAAATTAAACTAAAAGAATTCAAAATCAAAAACAAAAAAAGAAAAAACTTTTTCAGATCCTCTCTTTTGCTGTGTTTGTGTCTGTATCTTTTTTCTTTTTCTTTTTTCCAGATCCTCTCTTTCTCTGTCTCTTCCATTTTCTCGTTGGCCACGCAGACGAGGTACCAAACGAACTCCGGCGACCATGACAGACTTGATGGTCCCCAACGGAACCTCCAGCCGAATCGAGCAGCGGATTGCGACGATCACGCGCTTGTTGTTCGTGTTGGTTATGCAGGATTCTTTGAACTCGGCCGACCTCGCCATGGAGACCAGTGATTGAGCCGAGGTGAGGTCTTTACACTCCACGGCGATGATGAGCGGTTTGAAACAGAGGACGAGTTCGGACTCGGGTTCGGGTTTGGAGCGAGTTGGTGAGTCGGGGAAGAGGAGGGAGATGACTGAGTTGGGATCGGCCGGGTCGTGGGAGACGAAGAGCCAAGAGCCACCTTTGGATTTTTTGTTGGGTTGGGTTTGGTGTATGGGTTGGGAGAGGATAGAGATACGGCCAGAGCCGGAGCTAATGTATGTGTTCTTTTGATATGGGTTTGAGTTCTTGGTAGCTGGTGTATGTGTTCTTCTGATTTGAGTTTTGGTTGCTGGGTTCGTGTTATTCTGGGTTTGGTTTGTGAAGAACACGAAGAAAAAGCTAAAGAACATGAACAACATTATGAGAAAAAAAAAAAAACTTTAATTAAAATTTTTAATTAAATTAAATTTAAGGTTTTTCTTTAAATTTTTTTTTTAAAAAAATTCTGAGGTGGCTTTTTCTAAAAATTGAAATGCTGATTTGGCATTTATAAAATGCTAAATAAAATATTTTATTGTTATTTGAATAAACACGTTAGCATTTAATGTGCCAAAAAGGCACTTCGTTTACCACATTAGATTTTTCTGTTAGTGGGTTGACGGCAGAGACTAAAATAGAATCGATTTTTTGATTTCAGGGACTGACCTAGGAGCAAAATCAGTTTAGGGACCAAATCAAGAAATTGCCCAAAATGTAGGGACCAAAAGTGTATTTACGCCTTTAGTATATCTTTAGCTAAATTTGTTGGATTTATGTGATACATTTTGTACATATGCATGTGCACTAAATATTAATAATGCATGAATGCTTATTGAACATGATTAGTGTAGTGGTTGAATGCCTAAGTTGAGTATGTTAATAACCTTATAATTTATCCTTTATTCTTTTACTAGCATTATGGATGAACTTGTTATAAAAAATTTACTTAGCACGTTGATACTTTTCTCAACATTAAGTGTTTATTAGATAAATCTTAACTATATAAACGATTACAATAAACCTCAATTGTAACTTAACTAGTTGCTTTGGGATATAATGTGCAACTAGACTAGACATTTTCTCATGTAGTGACAAATGGTAACAGAGTAAGGCGCCCTAATACTTGCACTAATACAACAAAATGTTAAAAAAAAAAAAAACAGCTGGTTAAGGACAGGGAAAGCTGGTGAGACCTTTAAATACTTGCAACGAAGAAACAACGATAACGATAGTAATAACACGTCATGGAAACCCATGCATCAAAAAGCATGCCGCAACAAAAGGACCCATGCTTACTATCATGTCACAGAAACCCATTCATCAAATAGCATGGCAGAAACAAAAGGGCCCATGAATTCACCCACGCAGGATATAATAGAGCAATTACATTAAAATGCTAGTTATAAGAAAAGATGAACAAATACACAAAGATTAGGGACTTATCTCATCTCTTCATGGTTAATTTCTATTATTTTTTTATTTTCAATAATTTATCATAGTATCAAAATAGAAGAACATGTTTGGATTAATGAAAAATTAGTTATATAACTCAGTTATTATCACCAAAAACTCCAAAAAAAAAGTGAGCCCCACCAAAAACCAAGTTGTTTGAATTGATTTTTGAGTTGAGTTTCCATAACTCAAAACTCAAAATTTTGAATTTGAGTTATGAAAACTAAAACAAAATTTGGATGTTTCCAAATTTTGAGTTTAGTGTTTCAATGACACTATTGTAAATAACTTAGTTATAATGGGACCCGCGTCAATGTATTGTCAAATCAAACCAATGTGTGACCGTTAGGAGCTAGCTCTTAACTTCTTCTTTTTTCCCCCCTTTTCAAGCAACTTCTCTTCTTTACTCTAACACCTATAGTTGTCAGTATCATACGATACGTATCATATCATATGTAAAAGTTTCGTATTGTATCAGCATATCGTAAGTGCTCATGAATCATACAATACAATATGCATATCGTATGATACGTATCGTATCGTATCGTAAAATCATACGTACCGTACGATACATAGTCAAATACTTTAAAATGAGATTTTTTGTTACAATTTGTATTTTAATTTGAATCTAACAAGTTGTTAGACTTGTTTTTAACACAAAATTATTAGGTTACTTCATTTAGCCTACTAAAATAACATATTCATAAGTGTTATTTCTTCCTCTTTTGGTCCCTGCCGTTACATCAGAAACGGAGAAAGCTGTAGTGGCAAACGGCAGGAATAAATAATATTAAATTAATATTCACATGGCCTAAATTAATAATTGTTGAGGTCTAAAAAGGATCATAGTGAAGGAAGCCCAAAAGAATAAGTCAAGTCCAAAAGGATAAGTCAAGCCCAAAAGGAAAAATCAAGCTAAGCCCAAAGTAGCAGATGCAGGAAACCCATGAAGGAATAAAAAGCCCAGGGGATCCTGAAGCCCAGACAAAGAAGCATCCAAAAAAAAGAGGATCACGGCAAGGGATAAGAAGCAAGGATCCTCAGGAACCATCAAGAGGCGCAGATCCCTTCAGGCACAAAGACAAAGGAAGACTAGGACAGCTCGATAGAAAAAGACAGAAGAAGAAAACAAGAAACAAAAGCAAAAAGAACGCGAGCGACCTCTCATAGCACAGACAGAAAAGCCTCGGGGAACCAGAACAGGGAAGAAGAATGATAACAAACGACTTTCAAAAATAGCAAAACAAGATTCTGCCCAGAAGGGAAAGAAAAGGGAAAAAGTGGAAGACGCCAGAAATGGGGATGCCGAGAAGGGCATACCTCAGCACATCCCAAAGAAGATGGCCAACCAGGAACTTTCAAAAGAATCAAAGCTGAAAGAAGGAAAGAATGAAAAAAAACGGAAACGGGACTTACCGAAATGATGGGAACAGGACATGCTCTGTTTGCAAAAGGGCAAAACAGGGGAACCAACGGTTCCCCAAGAAGACCAAAAAAACTCCATTATAAAAGGAGGGGATGGGTTGTGAAGAAAAGCAGCGAAAAAAGGGAGAAACACAAGAAAGAAGAGATTCTCTAGAAAAACTATCAGAAAAATCTAGAGTGAAGAGAAAATACTAAGGGAAAAACAAACATTGCTTCCCGGTATCCTGTAAAAGCCACTATTGCACATATTCGGATTCAACGAAAATCAAACTTTGCAAATTTTGAAGGCTGAAATAGTCATTCAAGACTGCAATTTTTGAGCTTGATTGAACCTTGTATCACGTCCTAGTGAGCTTTCTGTAATCAAACAGATAATATATTAATGAAACATTGCTTCATATTTCCCAGGATCCCTACAGCATTAATTTCTTATCGCTTTGCTAATCCTGTCTTCTTTCCTTCTGAATTTACCTTGTTAATCTTTGGCACTCTTCGATATCCTTGCTTTGTTATTTTTTATATTGTCAGGAGCATCCTCTGCATCCCATTTGATTCTTAAACAGCTCGTTAGCTGCAGTGAGTCAAGGCCTGGTTCACCAAATCCTCATTTTCATTTAGGCCCGGGATCCTTGGGCCTGAGTGTCACGAAAAAGGCACTCTCACATTTTGGCGACTCCACTAGGGACTGGGCAAAGGAGAAGGAAGAAGCAATCCCTTCACAGAGTATGCCTCCAAGATAAAGAAACAGCAAAGGAACTAATGTGCCACCTACGGCCTCTGAGCCCGTAGGAGAAAACAAGGTAGCTTCCAGGCAAGGAGGCGGGATACCTCTAGTAGAACAGGAGGTTGTGTCAGAACAAAGACACGCAAGGCAGGAACCAGACCTCATGGCTAGGATGACAGCAATGTTGAAGGATCTGGAGTAAGAAGTTCGCCTTCTCAAAGAAGGCAGGACACAGGAAATCAGAGACAATGTTCCCCCTACTGGTCACCAAGATGGGACGCAGCCAGAAGGAGGGTCAGCAGTGGGAGAAAGAGCCAACCCTCAGTACTTAACACTGACAGATGTCAATGCCCTCCTGGAGCAAGAAAGGGAAAAACTCTCAGGGATCCCCAAGCAATTCTCTCGGGATCCCCCGTTCCCTCCAGAACTTCTTGGCAAACCATACCCTAAGGGGTACGAACCCCCAAAGTTTCATCCTTTCGATGGAAGAAATGGAAGTGCCATGGAACATGTGAGTAGGTTTGTCCACACTATGGGCCCCTATGCAGGAGACAGAGAATTATGTCTAAGGGAGTTCGCCAAGTCCTTAGTGGATAGGGCATACACTTGGTACACCACGCTGAGACCCGGGTCCATCAAAACCTGGGATGAGATGATGGAAAAATTCTGCGCCAAATATTATCCTGGTGAAGACAAGATCACTTTCCAGAATTTGCAAATGGTGAGGCAGAGACCTGGAGAGGATCCTGTCCAATTCATTAAAAGATTTGAAGATGTGTCCCTAGACTGCTATGGGGACCATGAAGAAAAGGAGCTCGTGGAAACCTGTGTAGCCAACATGCTTTTTTATTACAGGCTCAACCTTGAAAATCTATGTATCACGCAGTTTGCTGACTTGCTACAGAGAACCAGAAGGACGGCGCAAACCATGAGGACAAAAAGGCTGCCCGCGTCCCAAGCTATGACAGCATCAGTAGGAGAAAAAAGGAAGAGACCAGATGGGAAGGTGTTCAAGGAACCACCAGTGATCCCATGTACAGCTGAGGAGTTAAGCCATGTCTTAGACAAATGGATCGGAGATGGGGTTGTTAGGCCATTCACTGTATCTAGGCCACCAACTGAAGAAGAAAGGAAGAATCCTTTATTTTGCAGAATCCATAATTATGTCAAGCACTCTACCAAGGATTGTTGGACCCTTCGCAGACTCTTCCACAAAAAGTTGAGAGAAGGAACCCTAGAACTCACTCAGAAGGAGCCAAAAGTGCAGAGGAACCCCTTGCCTAACCACAAAGGAAAAGGGGTGGTAGCAGTAGTAATACATGGGAACCCGGAAGAAGCAGGAGAATCTGAAGGATCCTTCCACCCGAGCACAGTCAGGACCCTCCAGAAGAATCCTAAGTTTAGGTCACTATTCAATCAATTAGGATTCGGACCAGAAGAAAAAGCCTCGGGGAACCTGACAATATAAAAAATGACAAAGCAAGGATATCGAAGAGTGCCAAAGATATGAAGGGGTTAACTGAAGCATACCACATCAAGCATGGAAGATCTACCCCATACTACCCACAAGGAAACGGCCAAGCTGAAGCTACTAATAGGGTAATGTTGAAGATCCTTAAGAAAATGAAGCATGAGTATGGAGGGAAATGGAGTGACCATCTGGCAGATGTGCTTTGGGCATGTAGAAGCTCTGTAAAGACAGCCACAGGATTCTCCCCATTCTCCCTGGTCTATGGAACAGAAGCCATCAGCCCCGTGGAGTTAGTCATTCCTACACCAAGGGTAGTTCTGGAGGAAAATCAAGGAGAAGGTGAGGACACAAACAATGAAAAGAGGCTAGCAGATCTAGAAGGGGTAGAAGAAGAAAAAGAGCTGGCCAAGAAAAGGAGCCAGAGATACCAGCAAAGAATGACCAGAGCATATGCACAAGCAGTACGCCCAAGAGTGTTCACTGAAGGGCAATTAGTACTAAGGATGGCGGAGCACGTAAGGAGGAACCTGCCAGGGCCTTCCAAGTTCACCCCAAAATGGGAAGGACCCTACATCATCAATGCAGCTCACGAGAGTGGGTATTAACCGTATTATTACCTTACCAAAGAAGATGGGACAGTCCTAACAGAACCTATAAACGGGAAATGGCTGAAGCAATACTATGCATAAGGACGAGGGGATCCTGGTACCTCAGGGTCCTTTTACCAGCTTCACTATCTGCTAAGTTTTTTTTTTTTTTTTTTTTTTTATCTCTTTATTTCAGCCTTTATCATGAATTTTGGTCTAAAATGATTTTGTTCAGGAACATATGATAGGTTGACACTTTGTGGTCAATACTGCACTAAATGATTTTTCTTTGTTCCTTAAAAATGACCATGTTTTAATGAAATTCTTGTTTCTTCAACATTTAAGTCTTTCTTTAAATACTGCAAAGACCAAGTTTGGATAGATTTAAGGAAGGATACCTGAGTCAAAAAAAAAAGGGGGTATGTAATACCCTTTTACATATGGCCCAGGATCCACCTCACAGATAATTTTAGATATCCCACAAACAGTTCCAAGTGCATAGGTCTAGGATCACAGATAAAAGTAAAGTATCCAGGATACCTAGCCTAGCACTTGGCAAAAAGGGAACCTGTCAAAGTTCATGAACTGGAACCGTATCTCAAAAAAAATATATATAGGAAAGGATACCAGTGTACCCAGTTCAGTACTTGCATAATAGATTACCGGGTACCTGGACCAGAACTTACAATGAAGCCTGTGGAAACCATGGTCCAGGACTCAGGAAAGAAAAGAAAAAGTCATAGGAAAGAAAATGCAATATATCAAAGAAAAAGGCAGATTCACATACTAAGAAATGAGAAGCAGTTTTGAAACACAAAAAAAAAAAAAAGAAACAAAGAGGAAAGCAATGTTCAAAAAAAAAACTTATACAACCCCAAATTGTTTAAGTAAATCTAAAATAAGCTAAGGAATGAGGCCAGCCAACAGGGAAGCATCCGGAGGAATAACAGGCACAGTCAAAGTAAAAAGGATCCTCTGCCGCTTGACCTTCAAGTCTTGTAGAACCTTGTGAGCATGAGCTAAAGCTTCCTCAGCAGCAGCTATCTCGGTGTCTATACTCTTGAATGATTGCCTCTGAAACAGCATATGAGCCAACAGACGCAAGTGATCCAACAGAAAAGACAAATTGAACTTGGCCTCCAGAAGGTCTTGGACCACCCCTCTCCACTCCAAAAGTTTTTCTTCAGACAAAGAATCTACAGAAGAATTCCTCAGGGAAACTAGCACAGCACATAGCAACTCCATCAAAATATTGCCCAAAAAAACGCCTCCCCTGAAGCCACTGGTGAAATCCCCGTGACTCTTGAGCAGACTTTCTAATAGCGGCAGGCCTTCAACAGGAATAGAGAAGCGTAGGAAGCTGCCATAAGAAGATCCAAAAACATGGAAATGGCTGGCAGGAAGACTGTTAAACTCCAAGAGATCAAAGCGAGCCAGGAAGGAGGAAAGCCTTGAATCAAGATCTGAGGCAGCCACTCTCGAGGCGTCCCCCATCGCTGTGTCACCACTTGCAGAGACTGGAGGACTTGCAGCCTTTCGCTCTGGATGAAGGTCAGCAATTTGAACGGGTCTCACGATTCCTTCAGGGATAACAGGCTCAGAATCTGCAAAGCTTGTATCGATATTCAAAAAAAAAGAAATGGAAGAACAGATTTATTCTTAAAAAAAAAGAAAAGGGGAGAAAGAAGGACAAACTAGTACCGGCTTCTTGGGGCAGAGCCTCTCCTTCCTGATCCCCTGACTTCCCCGAGGATTCTGGGAAAGAACATAAGGCAAGTTGAAGAAAAGTTGAAGGACCAATGGCAAAGTGGCTAAAGGAAGGAATAAATGCAGGGGGCTTCGCCATAAAAAAAAAAAAAAAAAAAAAAAAAAAAAAAAAAAAAAAAAAAAAGAGAGAGAAGGACGAAGGGAAGGAAATAAAGGAAAAGGAAACACAATGGGAGCAGCTCGCACTCACCTTCTGAGCTTTCTGATTCTAAAGAAGAGGCAACATTGGGAGCGGATTTCGCACTGGTTTGACCTAAAAGGAGAAGGAAAAGGAGGAACTCAAAAAAAACTGGAAAAGAAAATAGAGATGTAACGCTATTTCAAGGAAACAAGGCTTACCTGTTTGTTTGGATAAAGGAGTGTCTCCCAAAGCGCCTTTATCTAACAAGGTTTGAGGAAACACAGTCCTGATAGGACTAGGAGTGCGTTCAAGATGGGGACTTTGAGATGAAGGGATCCTAGAGGCTTTGGGATCCTGAGAATCCTGGGAACCTTGCATCAGTTGCCCGGTTTCCCCAGCCAGACCACCAATAGGGGGCTCCTCCCCCACAGTATGAAAAGCAACAGAAAGAGCTGTGACAGTTTCCTCTCCCAGAGCCTTGCCAGTCATAGGAGGGGATACCTCCACCTAAAGGAAGAAGAGGAAAAAGCAGTGCCAAGTAAAAAACAGCGGGGTAATGCTAACAACACAATGTCAGAACAAAACGAAAAGAAAGAAAAATAAAGGGGGACACACATACCACGTCGTCACCAGAAGATTGGCTTTTGCCCTTCTTGAAATCAGACTTGCGTTTGGACTGCAAAGGAAATCACCACTCGTCAGCAAAATAGAAATAAGTGCAACAAGGTGAACAAATGAAAAAGAGAGAAGAAGGAAAGATGTCTTGCCCTTCTCTCTCTCTCTCTACAGATTTTCTGGAAGTCTTTTGCTTACTATGAGTACGCCCAGAGGGTCCTAAAGGAGGCTGGGATACAAGACCAGAGGATCCTAAAGAACCATGGACTGAAGCAGTCACAGGAACCTGGGAAAAAGAAGACTCTACCTTGGTCTTCTTCCGGGTCCTTGAAGCCAAAGGTTCCCTGGCATGCTTGCCTTCCTGAGATGTCAAGTGTGTTTGAGATTTCCCAGTTTTTCTTCTTTTTGTCTCAGAACCTATCTCCACACTTTCATCAACATCAACAGCTTTCATTTTCTTCGGTCTGACATCCTTACCTTTACTCGGAGCAGTGGCAGCACTTATCGTCTCCACTACACCTTTCTTGATGGGCACTCCAGAGGAAGTGCCAATGATGAGACTATAACCCAGCCAAGTCTCAGGAAAATCCTGATCATAAGTCACCCAACCTCCCCTGGAGGCATGCCACTTTGCGAACCCAGTCTTGCTGCTTGCAGCAGCAGAAACAATCCCAGCAGTAGGAAAGGATAAACGCCTATTGAATGTCGGAGCAGAAACAATGCTAAGATCCGGGGTTTCCCGAACTGTACCAGAGCCAACATAATCAACAAAAGACTTCTGTACTCTTCTCCAATAACTGGTATAGCCACTAGAAGCAAAGACTCCTCTCTGGGAGCTAGACACTGCAAATTGGGGGCTCCTCCGTGACCAATAAGAAAAGGCCTGCAGCCTCAGGAAAGGATCCAAAGAAGGAAGAGACGGCACCACGTCCTTAAAAACTGGAGGAATGTCCTGATCAAAACCAAACTGTCGGAGCACCCGGTGTGCTGAATAATGAGTATATTTTGGGCCACTTGAAGAAGGCACAGGAAGCCAAGAGGGGCTAATGCAGGCAAGATAAGCCAGACTGCCCTCATCACCACGGCGCAAGTCAAAGGTATTACCTGTAGAAGATAAAAAAGAAGACAATACAGAATCACACGCAAAGCCAAGGCCAAACTCACGAGGGGATCTCCAATGTAAGCTCCCTGCTTGGTCAAATAACTCCACAAGATTGAGGCCACCACCTTTCAAGCTAATCCAACGAAAGATGATGGGAAAGGCATCAGTAGAATTGCCACAAAGACCCTTCACTATGTCAGGGGATCCTTGGAATTTGTCCTTCACAAATTTCAAATTCCTGCACTTGGCCAAAGTAGCTGCAGAACGGTCCCACATGAAAATCTGAAGGATAGCACAGTGAAGAGATGAGGTAATCACATAACAAGAATCACCCTCAGACTCATCTCCATGAAGCTGGTCCAATTGAGAGTAAACATGACCCAAAAACAAAGGGGCCAAAGGATACTGGGTACCTCGAGCCAACTTGATTGCCAACGGAAAAAAGGAAGACTTAACTCCGTACTCAGGAAACTCACTAAACAAGAATTTGCTAAGCCAAAAAGCCAGAAAACCGGCCCACCTCACTTCCTTATCTTTCTCATGAGAGAGGGTCATCACCCATCTCCCCATCCTAGCCGGCTTACCACCAAAAGAGGCAGCGCGACCACCAAAATGACCAAACAATTTATCTTCTACCACGAGATCCTCACCAGAAAGATTAATGTCAAAGGGGCTCTCGTCACCAAACACCGGAAGGAGGAAGTTATTCACCACATCTTCCAAGGTGATTGTCAATTCACCAGCAGAAAAGAAAAAAGTATGAAGGGAAGGGCACCAACGACATACCAGATGCCTGAGCCCTTTGGCATCTCTGAAGCCCTCAAGGTTTCTGGAAATAGCCACTGCCTTTAGGATACCGGCGCGATCCAAGCAACCCACAAACTCAGCATCAGACAGTTCCTTGTCTACCCAGATAGGCCAACCC
The DNA here is from genome assembly GCF_932294415.1 of Quercus robur. Lineage (NCBI taxonomy): Eukaryota > Viridiplantae > Streptophyta > Magnoliopsida > Fagales > Fagaceae > Quercus > Quercus robur. Next base: position 9,347,745 of record NC_065540.1, read on the forward strand.
TGAATTTTTCCCGGGACAAAATCAAAGAAGATAGGAACCGCCTCTCGAATTCCTTGTCTAATCTGAAGATCAAAAATCTCTCTAGGGTCAGGAACTTGGGCGGAACCAGCGAAACCCGCTTGGCCAGAAAACATCCAAGCATGAGGAGACGGAGGAGCCTCACCATGAGATACATGAGGAAAAAATAAACTGAGAGAATACCAAGGATCCCGTAAAGGGAAGGCCGGACGTTCGGTAACCTCGCGAGAATCACTCGGAGCAGAACCAGAAGAACCTTCACCCTCAGAAGGACTGGGGGTACGCTCTCTTCTCTTTCGGGAAGAAGAAGAAGCCATTGGAACAACACGTACAATGAGAAGAAAGGAGATTGAAAGTGCGAAAAAGGGGAAGACTGGAGTAACAGAGAAGAAGAGAAAAAGAAAGAGAAACCCAAAGAATGAAAGGCTCAAAGAAGCAAAATGATAAGATGAAACGGCTACAATAAAGGTGCAAATAGCAGTTGGGGAAGACAGTGTATGGAAAGACGCGTCAGTTGCCAAAAAAATTTAATTTGAAGAAGGGATTAATCAGCGGTTATTAATGAGAAGTAACGGGAAACGAGAAAAGTGGGTAGAGGAGTTTTACCTCAAATACTCAACTGCCACGTCCCGTGCAAAGAGGAAACTGCAAAAAATAATGATTATAAGGGAACGCAACACGCAAAAAGGAGGTGACCAAAAGTAGCAGAAAAGGGCCGGGATCCCAAGTAAAAAGGAAGGGAACCCAGTAGAAGTTGAAGAAGGGGATCCTACGAAAATCTTAGAAAATCTAAATCACTCACGCGTGGGCTTCAGGCAACCCACGAGCTCGGGGGGCTAAATGTTGAGGTCTAAAAAGGATCATAGTGAAGGAAGCCCAAAAGAATAAGTCAAGCCCAAAAGGATAAGTCAAGCCCAAAAGGAAAAATCAAGCTAAGCCCAAAGTAGCAGATGCAGGAAACCCATGAAGGAATAAAAAGCCCAGGGGATCCTGAAGCCCAGACAAAGAAGCATCCAAAAAAAAGAGGATCACGGCAAGGGATAAGAAGCAAGGATCCTCAGGAACCATCAAGAGGCGCAGATCCCTTCAGGCACAAAGACAAAGGAAGACTAGGACAGCTCGATAGAAAAAGACAGAAGAAGAAAACAAGAAACAAAAGCAAAAAGAACGCGAGTGACCTCTCATAGCACAGACAGAAAAGGCCTCGGGGAACCAGAACAGGAAAGAAGAATGATAACAAACGACTTTCAAAAATAGCAGAACAAGATTCCGCCCAGAAGGGAAAGAAAAGGGAAAAAGTGGAAGACGCCAGAAATGGGGATGCCGAGAAGGGCATACCTCAACACATCCCAAAGAAGATGGCCAACCAGGAACTTTCAAAAGAATCAGAGTTGAAAGAAGGAAAGAATGAAAAAAAAAACGGAAACGGGACTTACCGAGATGATGGGAACAGGAAATGCTCTGTTTGCAAAAGGGCAAAACAGGGGAACCAACGGTTCCCCGGGAAGACCAAAAAAACTCCATTATAAAATGAGGGGATGGGTTGTGAAGAAAAGCAGCGAAAAAAGGGAGAAACACAAGAAAGAAGAGATTCTCTAGAAAAACTATCAGAAAAATCTAGAGTGAAGAGAAAATACTAAGGGAAAAACAAACATTGCTTCCCGGTATCCTGTAAAAGCCACTATTGCACATACTCGGATTCAACGAGAATCAAACTTTGCAAGTTTTGAAAGCTGAAATAGTCATTCAAGACTGCAATTTTTGAGCTTGATTGAATCTTGTATCACGTCCTAGTGAGCTTTCTGTAATCCAACAGATAATGAATTAATGAAACATTGCTTCATATTTCCCAGGATCCCCATAGCATTAATTTCTTATCGCTTTGCTAATCCTGTCTTCTTTCCTTCTGAATTTACCTTGTTAATCTTTGGCACTCTTCGATATCCTTGCTTTGTCATTTTTTATATTGTCAGGAGCATCCTCTGCATCCCACTTGATTCTTAAACAGCTCGTTAGCTGCGGTGAGTCAAGGCCCAGTTCACCAAATCCTCCTTTTCATTTAGGCCCGGGATCCTTGGGCCTGAGTGTCACGAAAAAGGCACTCTCACAATAATAAAAAAGGTTTTTTGGCATTAAAAAATGCCACATCAGCATCTAAATTAAAAAAATTAATTTATTAATTTTAACTAAATAAACAGAATTAAAAACTAAAAATCATATGAATTGAAATCTAAGTATATCTTGAACAAGAACATAAACTCATATCCAAGAACACAAACCCAGAAATTAAAAAAAAAAAAAAAAAAATTACAGATCTAAGTAGATTGCAACAAAATACAAATTAGATCTGGAAAAATCAACAAATCAAAGAATTCAAGTCTCACAAAAATAAATAAATAAATAATAAATCAAAAGGACTGAAATGCTCACTACCTCCATTCACGAAGAGCAAAACCTTCCTCTAGCTCCATTTCGATCGATGGCAGAAGCATCGGACTGTCGGAGCTGAAAACACCGTCGTCGATGCCGATGCTGATGTTGTTTTCATCGAAACCACCATAATAGTTCTCGCTCCCATTTCCATTATCCACGTGGATCGGGTTGAACGGAGATTGGGAGTAGCTAGGGTTTGGATCGTCGAATCCATAGATCTCAGGCAATGCGGAGGCGTGGTCGACGGCCATGTCACCGTCAGCTAGAAATCCCCCAGATAGGAAGCTAGAGTAAGAAGCATAGCCTTTCCCGGCGGCAGTGAAGCTCCGTTCATCTTCGTCATCAATGAAATGACTATTCAATGTGTTCACGTTAATCTCCTCCTCGCCATCAATGTCGTACGCGTTGAAGGAAGACATTGCTCTCTCTCTCTCTCTCTCTCTCTCTCTCTCTCTCTCTCTCTCTAAAAAAACAAGTAAAAAACAAGACATTTACTAGGTTTTTTTTTTATTATTATTAATTTATGAGTTTGTGTTCTTGTTCAAGACACACTTAGGTCTCAATTCATATGATTTTTAGTTTTTAATTCTGTTTTTAATTTTTTTATTTAGTTAAAATCAATAATTTTTTTTTAAATTTAGATGTTGATGTGGCATTTTTTAATGCCAAAAAACATTTTTTATTATTAATTTAGGTCACGTGGATATTAATTTAGTATTATTTATTCCTGTCATTTGCCACATCAGCTTTCTCCGTTTCTGATGTAACGACAGGGATCAAAATGAGAAGTGTTTTTCAGGATAGGAATTAAAAGCAGTAAAAATAAAATGTAGGGACTAAAATAGGAATCGCCTGAAAATGTAGGAACTAAAAGGTGTTTTTCGCCTTTTTAATTTTGTCATTATTGTTATAAGTCCAAGAAACTAAAACGTCAAGTATAAATATTTTTAAAATATATATATATATATATATATTAAAATAAAAAGAACAAAGGATATAGTAAATGTTAATGAAGATGAAGAAAAGCAAAATGATAAACATGATGATAGTATTGACTTAGATGGAGTTGATTAGGCAATATGATAAATATGATGAAAATGAATTATTATTTTTGGGTCATTTGTAATATATATTATCACTTTTGAATTTAAGCAATTTGAATGTTTATGTTATAAACATATGCTAGTTTGATTTATTTTGTTAGCTTGCTAAATATTATTACATAAGTGATGAATAAATTAATCATTCATTGAATATATTCAAAATTTATAATGAATATACCTGTAGGGATACAATTTTTAGTGACCCAATCCTTGTCGGTCAAGTCTTGGCCCAAGAAGTCCCACACAATGAATTTTTTTGTAGAGTATGGGCTCAAGAACTTAGTTTCAGTTAGCTTAAACGGTTTGTTGCATGGATTAAGGGAATACAGAAATAAGGATGAAAAATGCCACCGTCAAGAGAGGTCCCTCACAAATGATAAGGCATAAAACTTGATTAATGGACGCAGATTAATGCAGTAAGATTTCTCTACAGTGTTCTCTCCTCCTCTTCTTTCTCCGTCCCCCCTCTTGGGGGACTTTTTACATATTATATAGGCCCTTTCATATCATCTGGGCTTTACACTTGTTGATCATCCAAACCCCTACTTGAGCACCTGTCCCATCAGACACCCCTATCAATTCTTTGTGAGTTGCGGTAACCAAGGTAGCACTGTTCAAGGGTCTTCTCTTCATTAATGCGGCCAGGAGAGTAGTTGTAATGCATTTAATGTGGTGGTGGCAGCTTTTGCTGAGATATCTCGGGTTTCCTTCCTTTTTATGTATTTGGAAGATGGACTGTGGTGGCTTGGACGCGCCTTTGATCTGGATTTTGCAGTGTCCGAGGAGAAATTACTCCTCAGACATGTTTTCTTTGCCCCAGTGGGCCTAAATAAGGATTGCTTGAGCCACGATGTCTCCTCGGACGAGCTTCGTTCTCGGACGGGCCTAGGGCCCAGCCAGCCTATTATTTTGGGCCGGTCCCTACAATAGCCCCTCAAAACTCCGGTTTTTGATCTCCTTCCGAGGAGAAAAGCGGGGTTTTGACATTACAAAAGATGGAATTAATTAGATCCTAGTTCATGCGTGTAGGGGCAACTACTTTTGACACGCTACAATTTACAAGGCGCGGCTATTTACTCCAGGTGGCTTTGTGTCTCCCTTATTCAACGGCGAGGCGTAGATCTAACGGCTGACATTCTTCCCTGAATTCTTGAGCGGGAATGATTTCCTTTTTTCCACCTAGCTATATCAAGCCTTAGAGAGGTTCATTTTTCTTTTTTATATGCATATTAGAAGTCCAGAGAACTCCAGCGCCTAGAGATTTACGAGCACTTCCGACCTCCAAATTTCTGTAGCCATTTCTGCAAAACATCCTTCCTTGAAAAGATTTCCACGCATCTTGCTGATCGTTTGTGAAGTTACTCGTAAGTTCTGCTCATTTCGTTGCTTCGAATTTCTCCTCAGCTCTCAATTTTCTTCTCGGTTTTCTTTTTGTCCCCCCAGTTTAGCTTAGATGGGTAGATTCAAGGATCTAGTAGATACCCCGGCTGCCATGGGCAAAATATCATATACCACCGGGTGTGGTTCTGTAGTATTGTCCCCCAGAAGGAATATTAACAGATAGAGATGTGGGTCAAGTCGTCATTCCCATGATTGCTTTCATAGAAGGGGGAATGACACTTCCCATGCGTAGGATTACCCGGGACTACTTGTACCACCATAGGTTGACACCGCATCAGTGCGCTCCAAACATGTTCAGGGTATTAGGCTGCGTAGATGTTCTGAACAAGCGGATGGGTCTAGGCATTACCTGGCACGATGTGGTTCATCTATACGAGTGCCATTACATCGAGAAGGGGGGGTATTACCTTAAATCCCGGTCCGAGGTCGTTAGGCTAATCTCCTGCCTCCCCATATCCAATAAGACTATGAAGGATGATTTCCTCATTGCCTCAAGAGAGTGGAGCGATGGTTTTCATTGTCCAACTCGGGCAGGAATTCCAGGTGCGGTGCCTTTAGGGCCAATCCTTTAAGAAGGGGGCTTAGCTCTTTGGATTCATTCCCTTTTTTGCTTAAGAATCAAAAAATTTTATAACTTAACTCTAATCTCCTTCTCGGCTATTTTGCAGATAGAGCTCTAGTTGCTCCTAAGCTGAGCCACGTAAACGTTCAGGCCTTGAACTATCTGTTAAGGTCAGAAATCTACGTTACCGAGGACAGGCAGCTACGTGCGGCTCATTTGGTTTTGGGCTACCAACCCCTAACCCGCTCTTTCCAAGCCATTGGCCACGCCATAAGAGCTGGTAGTCCAAGGTTAGCTAGGATTGACGTATCCAAGCCCAAGTTTTTGGTTCGACAAGATCTCAAGCCTGTCGTGTTACCTGGCGTTCGGAATCCTCCGCCAGTTGCGCAATTGCCTCCACCAGACAATCTTGAGGTTGCTGCACAACCTGAAGAAGAAGCTGAATCATCTCGTCTTCTCTAGAGGAGGAGATAGACGAGTTCTACTTCGAAGAAGATATTCCCAAAGCTCCTCTGATTGAGCTTTCTGATCCCGAGGAAGAGTAGGACTGAAATTCAGTGGTCGGCGCGTCAATAGTTAGAGCCTGCTCGGAAGACTCCTCAGACGAAGAGGTAGATAATATGGCCTCCGGCAAAGGAAAAAGCCTTAAAGAGTTGATGGCCACCCGAGGCAAGGGTCAATCATCCAAGGCACCAGCTCAGTCGCAGACCCCTGTTCTTCCTCCGGTCGCTCCTCAGCTCCCGTCTGATCTCGGCCTTAAGGTTAACCCGGACCTAAAGAAGAAAAGGCCGGTTGACACCCCTGAGGAAGGCGAGGTGGTCCCCCGCCCGGTTAAGCAGCAAAAAACCACCCGGGGGCAGAAGAATAAAAGGGCTTCTTCCGTAGAAAGCCGAGAGGAAGAGAACCGGGTCGAAGTGCGTGTTAATCCGCGCACTTGGAGCCTGAAGCTAGAGGTAGACGGGGTCGCTATTCCCTATACTGCCTCGGTCCGAGAATACAATAGGGGCCGAGCATGATACATAGCTGAGGCCCTAGAGCAGCCAGTGCTCCTTCCTCGGGACATGGAGGCCTACAGGCGATTCTCCCAGCCCGAGCTCTTTCTATCCCTCAAGAGGGACCTTGCAATGGTAAGTGACTCTTCTATCCTTCCATTAAATCATTAGACCTCGTTGCATTCTAAGACATTGTCTTCTTATTTTGGCAGATCACTCAGCAGGTGTTTGTGGCCGAGGAGTACTGCCGCAACAACCGCAACTTAGCTAAAGTTGAGGCTCAATCTCGTGTCGAGGTTGAGAAATCCGTAGGGTCCCTCAAGCAGGAGAATTTTGAACTCTCAGAGAAGTTCAAAGAGTCGGAGAAAGCCCGCAAGAGCGCCCTGGCCGGGCTAAAGAATGCTGAAACCCAAGCTGAGGACCAGCACCAAAAATTGTTCGTGACCGAGACCAGCCTTGCCACTGAGAAACAAACAGTGTTGGATCTCAAGGCCGCGCTACAGAAAGCTGAGGAGGAGATCCGGGTGGCTAAAGAAGAGGTTCAGCTAGTTCGGGAAGCTGCCGAGGCTGAAAAGAAGGCTGCTTATCAGCTTGGGGCTGGGGAGACTGAAGTCAGGCTCTCCGAGGAGATTCCAGAGGTATGCAGGACTTAGGTTCTGTTTAAAACTTGGATAGATGCCATAAGTTATTAATTTCCCCTAAGCCTGTGGTCCGAGAAGCCATGCAAGACTTAGGTTCTGTTTAAAACTTGTATAGATGTCATAAGTTATTAATTTCCCCTAAGCCCGTGGTCCGAGGAGCCATGCAGGACTTAGGTTCTGTTTAAAACTTGGATAGATGCCATAAGTTATTAATTTCCCCTAAGCTTGTGGTCCGAGGAGTCATGCAGGACTTAGGTTCTGTTTAAAACTTGTATAGATGTTGTAGGGACACGATTTTAGTTGACCCGATCCTTGTTGGTCAAGCCTTGGCCCAAAAAGTCTCACACAATGAATTTCTGTAGAGAATGGGCTAAAGAACTTGGTTCCAATTGGCTTATTCGGTTTGTTGCATGGACTCAGGAGACACAGAAACAAGAACAAAAGAAGGTAACAGTGAAAAGAGATCCTTCTCAGATGATATGGTCTCCAACTTGATTAACGGGCACAGATTCATGCAAATAAAACCTCTACAATGTTCTCTCCTCCCTCTCTCCTTCTGTTTTTTCTTGTCCCCTTCTCTTGGGGGACTTTTACATATTAAATAGACCCTCTTCTATCATCTGGGCTTTACACTTGTTGATCATCCAAACCCCCACTTGAGCACCTGTCACATCAGACACCCTTATCAGTTCTTTGTGAGTTGCAGTGAACAAGGTGGCACTGTTCAGGGGTCTTCTCTTCATTAATGCGGCTAGGAGAGTAGCTATGGTGCATTTAATGTGGTGGTGGAAATCTTTGTTGAGATATTTTGGGTTTCCTTTCTGTTTACGTGCTTGGGAGGGAGACTACAGTAGCTGGGATGCACCTTTGATCCGGATTTTGGAACGTCCGAGGAGGAATGACTCCTCGGACATGTTCTCTTTACCCCTGCGGGCCTAGATAGGGATTCTAGGCCACGACGTCTCCTCGGACAGATGGGTCCTTGGACGGGCCCAGGGCCCAGCCAGCCTATTATTCTGGGCCAGTCCCCACAATAGCCCCTCAAAACTCTGGTTTTTGATCTCCTTCCGAGGAGAAAAGCGGGGTTTTGACATTTACAAAGGATGGAACTAATGAGATCTTGGTTTGCACGTGCAGGCAGTTGCTTTTAACGTGCTACAATTTACGAGGCGCGACCATTTACTCCAAGTAGCTTTATGTCCCCTTCATCCAACGGCGAGGTGTGGATCTGACGGCCAGCATTTTTCCTTGAATTCTTGAGCGGGAGTGGTTCTCTCTCTCTCTCTCGCTATATAAAGCGCCAGAGAGGCTCATCTTTTCTTTTTCTTTTTTTTACCTGCATATCAAAAGTCCAGAGAACTCCAGAGAACTCCAGCGCCCAGAAATCTACGAGCACTTCCGTTCTTCAAATTTCCATAATCGTTTCCGCGAAGCGTCCTTCCTAAAAGAGATTTTTGAGCATCTCACTGGTCGTTTGTGAAGATACCCGTAAGTTCCGCTCGTTTCGTTGCTTTGAATTTCTCCTGGGATTTCACTTTTCTCCTCGATTTTTATTTCCGTCCCTCCTGTTCAGCTTAGATGGGTAGATTCAAAGACCTAGTAGACACTCCGGCTGCCATGGAGGCCTTTTGGGCAAAATACCACATCCCGCAGGGGGTGGTTCTGCGGTACTGTCCCCCAGAAGGAGTATTGCTAGATAGAGACGTGGGTGAAGTGGTCATTCCTATGATTGCCTTTATACAAGGAGGAATGACACTTCCCATGCGTAGGATTACCCGGGACTACTTGTTCCACCATAGGTTGACACCACACCAGTGCGCTCCAAACATGTTCAGGGTATTAGGCTGCATAGATGTCTTGAACGAGCGAATGGGTCTAGGCCTGACCTGGCATGATGTGGTTCACATGTACGAGTGCCACTACCTCGAGAAAGGAGGGTATTACCTTAAATTTCGATCTAAGGAGGTTAGGCTAATCTCCTGCCTCCCCATATCCAATAAAACTATGAAGGATGACTTCCTCATTGCCTCAGGAGAATGGAGCAATGGTTTTCATTGTCCAACTCGGGCAGGAATTTTAGGTGCGGCGCCTTTAGGGCCAATCCTTTAGGGAGGGGGTTTAGCTCTTCGGATTCACTCCCTTTTTTGCTTGAGTCATAAATTTTGTAGCTTAACTCTAATCTCCTTCTCGGCTGTATTGCAGATAGAGCTCTGGTTGCTCCCAGGCTGAGCCACGTGAACGTCCAGGCCTTGAACTATCTTCTAAGGTCAGAAATCTACGTTGCCGAGGACGAGCAACTACGCGCGTGTCATTTGGTTTTGGGCTACCAACCACTAACCCGTTCCTTCCAAGCCATTGGCCACACCATAAGAGCTGGTAGTCCAAGGTTGGCTAGGATTGACGTATCCAAGCCCAAGTTCTGGCTTGAGAAGATCTCAAGCCAGTCGTGTTACCTGGTGTTCGGGATCCTCCACCAGCTGAGCAATTGCCCCCGCCAGACAACCTTGAAGTTGCTGCGCTAGTTGAAGGAGAGACCGAATCATCTCGTCTTTCTCTTGAGGAGGAGATAGATGAGTTCTACTTTGAAGAGAAGGTTCATAAAGCCCCCTTGATTGAGCTCTCGGACCCTGAAGGAGAGCAGGATCGAAACTCCGTGATCGGTGCTCCGATTATTATAGCCTGCTCGGACGACTCTTCAGACGAGGAAGTAGACAATATGGCTGGCAAAGGAAAAACCTTATGAGAGTTGATGTCCTCCCGAGGGAAAGGTCAATCTTCGAAGGTGCCTGCTCAGTCGCAGACCCAGGACCTCCCTCCCGTTGCTCCTCAGGTTCCTTCTGACCTGGGCCTCAAGGTCAACCCGGACCTAAAAAAGAAAAGGCCGGCTGAAATCCCTGAGGAAGGCGAGGTGGTACCCCGCCAGGGCAAGCAACAAAAAACCACTCGGGGGCAAAAGAATAAAAGGGATTCCTCCGTGGAGAGCCGAGAGGCGGAGAACCGAGCTGAAGTGCGTGCTCAACCGCGCATTTGGGGCCCAAAGCTGGAGCTGGATGGGGTTGCTATCCCTTACACTGCATCGGTCCGAGAATACAACAAGGGCCGAGTAGGGTACATAGCTGAGGCTTTAGAGCAGCCAGTACTCCTCCCTCGAGATATGGAGGCCTACAAGAGGTTCTCTCAGCCCGAGCTCTTTCTATCCCTTAAGAGGGACCTTGCAATGGTAAGTCACTCTTCTACCCTTTCGTTAAATCATTAAACATTGTTGCATTCTAAGACAATTTTTGTTTTGTTGGCAGATCACTTAGCAGGTGTTTGTGGCTGAGGAGTTCTACCGCATCAACCGCAGCTTAGCTGAAGCTGAGGCTCAATCTCGGACAGAGGTGGAGAAAACCGTGGGGTCCCTCAAGCAAGAGAACTTTGAACTTGCGGAGAAGTTCAAAGAGGTGGAGAAAAAGCGCCGGAGTGCTGAGGCCGGCTTGAAGAACGCTGAAACCCAAGCAGAGGACCAGCGCCAACAATTGTACGTGACCGAGACCAGCCTGGCCACTAAAAAACAAACAGTGCTGGATCTAAGGGCCACGTTACAAAAAGCTGAGGAGGAGGTCCGGCGGGCCAAAGAAGAGGTTCAGCTAGCTCGGGAAGCAGCCGAGGTTGAGAAGAAGGCCTCTTATAAGCTTGGGGCAGAGGAGACTGAAGCTAGGCTCTCTGAGGAGATTCTAGAGGTATGCAGGGAGTATTGCAACATCTCATGGGCTCATGTCCTTGATGCTGTAGGAATTCCTACACTCGGCGCTGAGGTTGCCCGAGAAGGTCTTTTTTCCGCCGGAGATCCAAGAGAATCCTGATGGCGCTCCTGAAGCTTCTGAGTAGGTCATGGCTATTCCTGATGCCATCCCTGTGCTTGATAAAGCCAAGGACCCTGCCAAGGAGTCCATCTCCGTGGTTCCACCTCAGCCAGAGCAGAAAGAGAATCCTCCTGCTAAGGCTTAGATTTTAGGTTTTTAATTATTGTACTCTTTTTTTTTTTGAATGAGAGTTGTCTTATTTTTGTTCTTTTGTAAAGACCTCTCTTTGTATTGATCTCGGAATATTAATATAGAATGTTCTCTTTATTCTCTTCGGACGATCAGTAACACTATTCCTCTTTTTAACGTTCGCAACGATATAAACAAATATAAACTAATAAGAAAAAGTGGATGTCGTGCGGCAAATTTGAACGATAGACGTAATTATACTAAACTACGCACGTACCTTGAAACTGCACAAGAGTTCCAAGTTGTTTATTTCCTCTAAGTCTGTGGTCTGAGGAGCCATGCAGGACTTAGATTATGTTTAAACTTGTATAGATGCCATAAGTTGTTAATTTTCCCTAAGTCTGTGGTCCGAGGAGCCATGCAGGACTTAGGTTCTGTTTAAAACTTGTATAGATGCCATAAGTTGTTAATTTCCCCTAAGTCTGTGGTCCGAGGAGCCATGCAGGACTTAGGTTCTGTTTAAAACTTGGATAGATGTCATAAGTTGTTAATTTCCCCTAAGTCTGTGGTCCGAGGAGCCATGCAGGACTTAGGTTCTGTTTAAAACTTGTATAGATGTCATAAGTTGTTAATTTCCCCTAAGTTTGTGGTCCGAAGAGCCATGCAGGACTTAAGTTCTGTTTAAAACTTGTATAGATGCCATAAGTTGTTAATTTCCCCTAAGTCTGTGGTCCGAGGAGCCATGCAGGACTTAGGTTCTGTTTAAAACTTGTATAGATGGCATAAGTTGTTAATTTCCCCTAAGTCTGTGGTCCGAGGAGCCATGCAGGACTTAGATTCTGTTTAAAACTTAGATAGATGCCATAAGTTGTTAATTTCCCCTAAGTCTATGGTCTGAGGAGCCATACAGGACTTAGGTTCTGTTTAAAACTTGGATAGATGCCATAAGTTGTTAATTTCCCCTAAGTCTGTGATCCGAGGAGCCATGCAGGACTTAGGTTCTGTTTAAAACTTGTATAGATGTCATAAGTTGTTAATTTCCCCTAAGTCTGTGGTCCGAGAAGCCATGCAGGATTTAGGTTCTATTTAAAACTTGGATAGATGCAACTGGACTAACGGGTGTGCGTTGATCGTCGAACAAAGCATATGCAGAGCTACTTTTATTAATAATAATATCTTCTTAGATTATTTACATTCCATGGGCGAGGTACAGTTTTTCCATCTAGGTCTTCTAGGTAATAAGCACCTATTCAGGCCACAGAGGTGATGCGGTATGGTCCTTCCCAGGTTGGTCCCAGCTTACCCCAGGAAGGGTTTTTGGCACTGCCAGAATCTTTCTCATCACAAGGTCACCTGGACTCAAAGGTCGTAGCCTTACGTTAACGTCGTATCCCTGCTTTAGCTTCTGGTGATAGCAGGCCATATGGATCATCGCTTTCTCCCTTTTTTCCTCGGCTAAATCTAGACTTCTCCCCAATAGCTCGTCATTATTGTCTGTGGTGAAGGCATTAGACTTCAAGGTAGGGAAGCTATTCTCGATTGGGAGTACGGCCTCAGCCCCATAAGTCATTGAAAAGGGAGTTTCACCCGTTGACCGCTGCGGCATCATCCGATAGGTCCATAAAACATGCGGGAGCTCTTCCACCCATCTCCCCTTTGCATCATCCAATCTCTTTTTCAGACCGCTTACTATGACTTTGTTCACAGCCTCGGTTTGCCCATTTCCTTGAGGGTAGGCAGGAGTGGAATACCGGTTAATGATCCCAAACTCGCAGCAATACTCCCTGAAGTTCTTACTATCAAATTGGAGACCGTTGTCCGAGATGAGTGTGTGTGGAGTTCCGAAGCGTGTAATAATATTTTTCCAAATGAATTTCTTGGCATCCACATCCCTGATGTTGGCCAAAGGTTCAGCCTCCACCCACTTGGTGAAATAATCAGTTCCGACTATTATGTATCGCTTATTTCCTGCCGCTTCGGGGAAAGGACCGACAATATCAAGACCCCACTGAGTAAACGGCCAGGGGCTGGAGAGAGGGTTAAGGACTCCTCCGGGTTGGTGGATATTTGGGGCGAATCTCTGGCACTGACACACTTCTTTGCATATTCTTGGGCCTCCCTTTGCATGTTCAGCCACCAGTATCCTTGGGTAAGTGCCCTGTGCGCCAGCGATCTTCCTCCGGTGTGACTTCCACAAATCCCCTCATGTAACTCTTCAAGTAAGGACTCGGATTCTTCTGGGTGTATACATAATAGGTATGGCCCAGAATAGGAGCGCCGGTATAGTTTGTGGTCTTCCGATAACCAGAACCGAGGGGCATTCCTCTGTATCTTCTCGGCTTCTAGTTTCCCTTCTGTAGTGTATCGCCCTTTAGGAAGTTCACTATAGGATCCATCCAACTAGGACTCTTTCTAACCTGATGGACCTGAGCTTTCTTTCCTCTAGTGGAATTTGTCTGGCATAAATCCTCAACAAGGATTGTCCTAGGCAAGTCATGTGCAGAGGATGTGGCTAGAGTGGCTAGGGAGTCTGCATGTGTGTTCTCGCTTCTCGGAACATGCGTTAGGTTAAAGGATTCAAAGTCTGACTGCAGACGTTTGACCCGGCCGAGATATTCCTGCATTCGGGCATCTCTAGCTTCTAACTCGCCCATCACCTGCCCACGACCAATTTGGAGTCCGAGAACGCTTCCATTGCCCTTCTACCCAATTTCTGAACCATCATCATCCCTTGAAGCAAGGCTTCGTACTCGGCCTCGTTGTTTGTAGTCGAGAACCCAAATCTTAGTGATTTCTCAATGGCAATGCCTTCAGGCAATATTAAAACTATCCCAATTCCAGATCCTCTTTGGTTGGCCGCACCATCCACATAGACTTTCCAGCACAAGGTCTCCCATGTTGAGATTGTGCCAACAGATTTTCCATCCATGTCTTCCTTGTCGGTTATTGTTTCTATAGAGGGTTCAGCGAATTCTGCGACTAAATCTGCGAGGACTTGACCCTTGATAGAAGGCCTAGGCATGTATTTAATGTCAAAAGCACCCAACAGCGCACTCCACATGGCGATCCTTCCTGTGTAATCGACGCTTCGGAGCACTGACCGAAGGGGAAGCTGTGTTAAAATAATAACCATATATGCCTAAAAGTAATGAGGGAGCTTCCGTGTGGCATGCACTACTGCCAGAATTGCTTTCTCCAATGGTAAGTATCGCACTTCGGCCTCATGTAATGATTTACTCACGTAGTACACTGGTCGTTGTACCCCATTGTCATCCCGTATCAGTACCAGGCTTACAGCATGAGGGGCTACGGCTATGTATGCAAACAGTACCTCGTCTGCCTTAGGGCTAGACATGATGGGTGGTCGCGACAAGTATTCCTTGAGTTGCTGGAAGGCCCGGACACAATCCTCCGACCACTCAAACCCTTTCCATTTATTTATCAAGAGGTAAAAAGGTCGACATCGGTCTACAGATCGTGATATGAACCGGTTTAATGCTGCGATCATGCCAGTAAGTTTTTGTACTTCTTTCGGATTCCGAGGAGCCTGTAGGCTATTGATCGCTTTGATTTGGTCTGGGCTTACCTCTATCCCTCTGTGAGTTACCATATAGTCTAGGAATTTCCCAGACCCGACCTCGAATGAACATTTGGAAGCGTTGAGCCGCAACTTGTGCTCTCTTAAGATGTCAAAGATGATCTCCAGGTCCTTTACGTGCTCGGACACTATTTTGCTTTTTACGACCATATCGTCTATGTAGACTTCAATAACTTTGCCCAGCTGTGGTTCGAACATTCTGGTTATCATTCTTTGGTAAGTTGACCCTGCATTCTTCAGTCCAAAGGGCATTACCTTGTAGTGATAGTTCCCGATGGGTGTCATGAACGCCGTCTTCTTCTGATCCTCCAATGGGGGTATCTAATGATAGCCCTGGAAGGCGTCCAGGAAGCTCATTCGAGGGTGGCCTATAGTTGCATCCATCAGTCGGTCAATTCGAGGCAGAGGGAATGGGTCTTTCGGGCATGCCTTATTCAAGTCTGTGAAGTCCACACAGACTCGCCATTTCCCCGTTTTCTTTCTCACCACCACTGTATTTGCCAGCCATTCAGGGTAAAAAAACTTCTTTAATGGCTCCTGCCTTTTTCAGCTTCATCACTTCGTCTCTAACAGCACTGGCATGTCCCTTTGAGGGACGTCGGGGTGGTTGCTTCTTTGGAATGGAAGATGGGTTAACATTCAAGTGGTGACAAATAAGGATAGGGTCAACCCCCGGGGCATCGTATGCGTCCCATGCAAACACATCGATATTTCTTCTCAGAAACCTGACTAGTTCCTCTTTTTCTTGAGGAGCCAACTCGGAGCTAACCTGGAAAAATCTCTCGGGGTCATTGTCAACGGCAAACTTTTCTAAACTCTCACACCTTATCTCCTCGGCTGGCTCATCGACCTGCCCTGCCGAGGTGGCTGGTTGTTATAAGTTCTCAGAGGCCGAGGACTCGACATTGGACCAACGCGAGATGGCGGCCACCATACACTGCCTGGCCATGGCTTGATCTCCACGAATCTCTTCTACTTGGCCTCTGGACGGGTATTTCACCTTTTGGTGAAGTGTGGAGGATACAGCTTCTAGGGCATGGATCCATGGCCTGGCTACTAGAGCTGTGTAGGGCGAGTAGGCATCGACCACGATAAAGTCCACTTCCACCACCTTTGATCCAGTTTGTATGGGTAGTCTGATCTGCCCTTTTGGCGTGACAGTCTTCCCTTCAAAGCTGATAAGGGGAGAGTCGTAAGCCGTCAAATCCTCCGGCCTCAGGTTCAGCCCCTTGTATAAATCAGGATACATTACTTCTACTGCGCTACCCGGGTCTACCAGCACCCTTCTCACATCAAAGCCTCCGATTCTCAGCGTACCACTAAGGCATCGTCGTGAGGTTGGATAGTTCCCCTCTTATCCTCATCCGAGAATCCTAATATTAGCAAGCTTCTCTTTTTAGACCTTTTAAATTCTCTTCCCCCGTCCTCGGCGGAGAGCCGAGCCACAGACAACACCCTGGAAGGAAACGACCTGGTTCTTCCTGGAGCGGCAAGGATGACATGGATCGTTCCTGTGGGGGGTCTTAAGGATACATCTTTTCGAGGCTCTTGCATCGCCTGGCTCGGATGACCGCTCGAGGGGTGTAAAAGGTGACGTAACTTTCCTTCTCGGACCAACTGATCTAGGTGATTCCATAGATTCCTGCAATCCTCGGTGGTATGTCCATGGTCTTGATGATAGTGGCAATACAGGTTCTGGTTACGTTTTGAAGGGTCTCCAGCCATTTTTCCCGGCCATCTGAAGAAGGGTTCGTTCCTCACTTTCTCCAACACTTGTTGTATTGGCTCTCTAAACACGGCATTCACCGTTTGCATGTTACTTTGTTCGGCCTGTCTCGAAAAATCTCTCCTCGGCTGGTTGTGGTTATATCGTTCCGACCTGAAATCATTCGCCTTGGGGGGAATGATCTTCTCCTTTCCCTTTCCTTGTAGCTAATCTTCTTCCACCCTTTTGTACTTGTCAATCCTATCCATCAACTGATGAACGTTGGCAACTGGTTTACCAGTGAGAGATTTCCTTAAGCCATGCTCGGTGGGGAGACCGCTTTTGAATGTGCTAATAGCAACATCATCATGGTTTTCATCCAACTCGTTATACATCTCCCAATATCTATCCGAATACGCCTTCAGGGTCTCTCCCTCGTGCATGGATAAGGACAACAACGAACTTAAGGGTCAAGGGACCCTGCTATTCGTAATAAAGCGAGAGCAGAAAGCCTGAGTGAGCTGCTTATATGAGCCTATGGAATTTGTCTTCAAGCTGTTGAACCATCTCATCGCCATTGGTCCCAAGCTGGATGGGAAGACTTTGCACATTAGGGCTTCATTTTGCAAGTAGATGGCCATTTTTTGGTTAAACTGACTCACGTGCTCCACCGGGTCTGCTCGGCCGTTATAGATGGCGAACGTTGGTTGACTAAAGCGTCGAGGCAACTTAGCCCCTTCAATTCTGTACATGAAGGGTGATTTTGAAATCTGGTCTAGTGCCCTATTCATAGCATCGTTTCCCAAATCCTTGCTGGATGGGCTCTCTTACTTTCGTACAGGGCGAGACTCCTTCTCCCAAGAAAAGGTTTCACTTGGGGGTGTTCTCGATCTCTATAGATAACTCACGTCCTCCTCGTTAGAGGACGCATCTGAACAGGAGGGAGATCGCTTGCGCTGCGCACGTCGCAACTTCCTTTTCAGGTCATCTATCTCTCGCTACATGGCCTGATGACTGTTTCACCTTTGGGATACGTGACTACCTATCTGGGAATAGCTTTGGCTCGTCTGGGTAGTATGTACGCTTCCCTCACGATTCCCTCTGCTGCCTGGGTTGGCAGGGTTATTTTGTCGCTGGGACTCAACGGGTTCTGTCTGTTGAGGGTTAACCTGGTGAGGATTCTCCTGGTGTGGACCTGGTTCTGCCATGCTCAACCGTTGTGCTTACAGATACTCTAGTTCTTCCCACAGACGGCGCCAATTGTAGGGACACGATTTTAGTTAACCCGATCCTTGTTGGTCAAACCTTGGCCCAAAAAGTCCCACACAATGAATTTCTGTAGAGAATGGGCTAAAGAACTTGGTTCCAATTGGCTTATTCGGTTTATTGCATGGACTCAGGAGACACAAAAACAAGAACAAAAGGAGGTAACAGTGAAAAGAGATCCTTCTCAGATGATATGGTCTCCAACTTGATTAACGGGCACAGATTCATGTAAATAAAACCTCTACAATGTTCTCTCCTCCCTCTCTCCTTCTGTTTTTTCTCGTCCCCTTCTCTTGGGGGACTTTTACATATTATATAGACCCTCTTCTATCATCTGGGCTTTACACTTGTTGATCATCCAAACCCCCACTTGAGCACCTGTCACATAAGACACCCTTATCAGTTCTTTGTGAGTTGCAGTGACCAAGGTGGCACTGTTCAGGGGTCTTCTCTTCATTAATGCAGCCAAGAGAGTAGCTATGGTGCATTTAATGTGGTGATGGTAGCCTTTGCTGAGATATTTTGGGTTTCCTTTCTGTTTACGTGCTTGGGAGGGAGACTATAGTATCTGGGATGCACCTTTGATCCGGATTTTGGAACGTCCGAGGAGGAATGACTCCTCGGACGTGTTCTCTTTACCCCTGCGGGCCTGGATAGGGATTCTAGGCCACGACGTCTCCTCAGACAGATGGGTCCTCGGACGGGCCCAGGGCCCAGCCAGCCTATTATTCTGGGCCGGTCCCCACAAATGTCATAAGTTATTAATTTCCCCTAAGTCTGTGGTCCGAGGAGCCATGCAGGACTTAGGTTCTGTTTAAAACTTGTATAGATGGAAATGGACCAATGGGTATGCGATGATCATGGAACAAAACATAGGCAGAGCTGTTTTCATTAATAATAATATCTTCTTAGATTATTTACATTCCACGGGCGAGGCACAGTTTTTTCATCTAAGCCTTCTAGGTAATAAGCACCTATTTCGGCCATAGATGTGATGCGATATGGTCCTTCCCAGTTGGGTCCCAGCTTGCCCCAGGAAGGGTTCTTAGCGTTGCCGAGAATCTTCCTCATTATGAGGTCGCCTGGACTTAAAGGTCGCAGCTTCACATTAGCATCATATCCTTGCTTTAGCTTCTAATGATAATAGGCCATATGGATCATTGCTTTTTCCCTTTTTTCCTCAGCTAAGTCTAGACTTCTTCCCAGTAACTCGTCATTGTTTTCTGGGGTAAAAGTGCTTGACCTCAATGTGGGGAAGCTGTTCTCAATCGGGAGTACGGCTTCGGCCCTATAAGTCATTGAAGAGGGAGTTTCGCCCGTTGACCGTCGCGGCGTCGTTCAATAGGTCCATAAAACATATGGAAGCTCTTTCACCCATCTCCCCTTTGCATCACCCAATCTCTTTTTCAGACCGCTCACTATGACTTTGTTCATGGCCTCGACTTGCCCATTTCTTTGGGGGTAGGCGGGAGTGGAATATCGGTTCGTGATGCCAAACTCGCTGCAGTATTCCCTGAAGTTCTTACTATCAACTTGAAGACCGTTGTCCGAGATGAGGGTGTGAGGAGTTCCGAAGCGCGTAATAATGTTTTTCCAAATGAATTTCTTGGCATCCACGTCCCTGATGTTGGCCAAAGGTTCAGCCTCTACCCACTTGGTGAAATAGTCGGTGTCGACTATTATGTATCGCTTATTCCCTGCTGCTTTACGGAAAAGAAAGACTATATCAAGACCCCATTGAGCAAACGGCCAGGGGCTGGAGAGGGGGTTAAGGACTCCTCTTGGTTGGTGAATATTTGGGGCGAATCTCTGGCATTGATCACACTTCTTCGCATATTCTTGGGCCTCTCTTTGCATGTTCGGCCACCAATATCCTTGGGTGAGAGCCCTGTGCGCCAGCGATCTCCCTCCTGTGTGACTTCCACAAATCCCCTCATGTAGCTCTTCGAGCAAGGACTCGAATTCCTCTAGGTGTATACATAATAGGTACGACCTAGAATAGGAGCGTCGGTATAGTCTGTGACCTTCTGATAACCAAAACCGAGGAGCATTCCTCCGTATCTTCTCGGCCTCCAAGTTTCCTTCTGGCAATGCATCGTCTTTGAGGAAGTTCACTATAGGATCCATCCAGCTGGGGTTCTTTCTAATCTGATGGATCTGAGCTGTCTCTCTACCGGTTGAACTTGTCTGGCATAAATCCTTGTGAGAGTGCTTTTTTCTTTAGCACACAGGCCCAAGGATCCTGGGCCAAATAGTTGTGTTTTGGTGGACTGGGCTTGGTTCACCGCAGCTAAATGGGGGCTGATTACAAACCAAGTTGTGCGCAAGTCACATAAATCTCCTCAAGGCAAAAATGCGATTCCTCTCAGCCTTGCTGGAATAAAGGATCTCCTCAGCTTTGTTGGGATCAAGGATCTCCTAGGCTTTGCTTTCCTGGAGTCAAGGATCTCCTAGACTTTGCTGGAATTAAGGATGTACTCAGCCTTGCTGGAATAAAGGATCTCCTCAGTTTTGTTGGGATCAAGGATCTCCCAGGCTTTGCTTTCCTGAAGTTAAGGATCTCCTAGACTTTGCTGGAATTAAGGATATACTCAGCCTTGCTGGAATAAAGGATCTCCTCAGCTTTGTTGGGATCAAGGATCTCCCAGGCTTTGCTTTCCTGGAGTCAAGGATCTCCTAGACTTTGCTGGAATTAAGGATGTACTCAGCCTTGCTGGAATAAAGGATCTTCTCAGCTTTGTTGGGATCAAAGATCCCCCAGGCTTTACTTTCCTGGAGTCAAGGATCTCCTAGACTTTGTTGGAATTAAGGATGTACTCAGCCTTGCTGGAATAAAGGATCTCCTTAGATTTGTTGGGACCAAGGATTTCTTAGGCTTTGCTGGGATCAAGGATCTCCAAGGCTTTGCTGGGATCATGGAACTACTCCATTTTGCTAAACCCGTGGGTAGAGCCAAGGAACTTGTCCATTTTGTTAACCTGCGCCATATGATATTATTATCAAGTTGCTGCAAAATTATTTAGCCCCACAACGTGAGGAAATTGCTTTGCTATGTAATTTACATTTCATCAAATCTCTTTGATTCACTTATTTCTCTTTCTTCTTTTTCTTTTTAAACAAATGAAACAATATCATGAATTTTTTTTTTTAAAAGAAAGAATACATTAGCCCCCAAATGTGGGGCCATTTCTCTATTATGTAGCTCATACAATCTTCATTTCATCAATATATTTTATTTGTTCACTTCTCCATTTTTCTTTAAAGCAATGAGACAATATTATGATTGTTTAAATATTACTACATGACCCCCTGTTTTTCTTTTAAAAAGCAGGGCAATGATCTATTATGTTCAAATTGTAAAGTAGAGAAAATAATAACGCATAAAACTTATCTTGTGTTGGGAAATTCCCCAAAATTCCATATAGAGTCTCTCGGTAGAACGTTCGTTGGAGGAACCCACACTTTTGGGATCTTGATGTTGAATGCACTAAGAGGAACTTTCCTTCCTCTAGGTGTTTCCTAGCTTTGGAGCCATGCTTGTGAAGGGACTACTTTTTCCCTCTCCTTTTTCCCAGTCCCCAGTGGAATCGCCAAAATGTGAGAGTGCTTTTTTCTTTAGCACACAGGCCCAAGGATCCTGGGCCAAATAGTTGTGTTTTGGTGGACTGAGTTTGGTTCACCGCAGCTAAATGGGGGCTGATTACGAACCAAGTTGTGTGCAAGTCACATAAATCTCCTCAAGGCAAAAATGTGATTCCTCCTAAGCAATAAAGTATCATTATAAGTGTTTTAGTATCATAAAATGACCCTTTACTCTTACAAAATAAGTAAAATAGATGTTCATAATATTCACAATGAGAAAGAGATTGAAATAGAATATTTAAGGCTTATCTTTTATCGTATAAACATTTTAAAGAATTCCTTCACTTGGTACCCCGGGCGTACTGTCGTGGGATCCCGGGACGTACTGTCGTGGGATCCCGGGGCGTATTAGGCCTGTAAGAACCCAGAATCTCTGGTTCTCTGCACTATACAATCTTTCTCCATGCTTGTTATGCAATGAAGTTTTGTCCTTTCCTTTTACCTCTATAGGTCCTACACAAGAACAACTATACAATGCACATATCTTCAAATAATTGTTAGTTTCTTAGATTAGGATATATATATATATATAGATATATATATATATATATATATATTAATACATATACATATATGTAAATGAATTTCATAAGAATGATTCAGCCACGAGAATCCTGGCCCCAATTCTCACAGACTTATGCTTTTGCACAAGACTTGTGGGATTTGGAACTCAAGTCTGAGTGGCTTTGATTGGGCAGGGACTCAGCTTTACAAGCAAGAATATATGTATTGAGCAGTAAGAAGCAGTAAAGGAAGATAATATAATAAAGAAATATGCAAAGTAATTGTTAGAAATTCTCAAATCAATATGAGATATTTCATTATTTTTTCTTGATTGTGGATTACAAATGTGCTCACTAAGACGTGATACAAGGTTCAAATAAGCTCAAAAATTACAGACTTTGATTGCTATTCAAGCCTCTAAGACTTGCAAAGTTTGAATCCTTTTGAATCCAAGTATGTGCTATAGTGGCTGTTTCTGGGATACCGGGAGACATTCCTCTGTTTTTCTTAAATTTTACAGAGTTCTAATGACTCTGTTATGATATTCTTCCTACTGAAAATCCTCCCCCCTTCAACATGGGTTTTCTCTTCCTTTTATAGCGTGTTTTCTAGGGCTCTGAGGTACTAGTGATTTCTCTCTTTTGCCCCTCAGAACTCGTGCTGTGTCATTTTCTTAGGAGCTGGTCTCTTCCCTTTTTTCTCATGGTTTTCATCTTTTAATACTGTTTCTCTAAAAGTCACTTGCTGACTTTCCATTTCGGGGCGTCCTAGCCTTCAATCTCTCTTCCTTTAAGATTTCTCACTTTTCAGACTCAGCTGCGGTTGTATTTCCTTGCTGTCATTATTCCCAAATAGTTGGAATCTTTTACTGCTGGGTTGAAAGTTCTCTTCCAATTGCTTCTACGTATGATTTTCTCATTCTTGGTTCCTTGTGATACAGCTCCTTTGTTCATGAATGTTTGCTTTATACTTTCTGATTCTTTGCTGCACCACTGGGTACTTGAGAAGGACATCTCTGTTCTTCATTTCTTGTATTTCGTGGTACCTTTCTTGAGTTGTCTCAATCCTACAGTAGCTGTCCTACATTACTTGAGGATCCCGGGCGTCTGGCAGCCTCTGGGTATCCCGGCCCAGTTCTTTCACTGAATTTTGCTGGACTTTTTAATGACCTTTTTGCTGGAAATCTGAACATAAATAGGGCCTTAATGTTGATTCTTCTTGCTGCTTGAATTGGGCCTTCTTTACTTTTCATGGAATGTGAAATTTTAGCCTTCAACAATCCTCAACAAGGATTATTCGTGGCAGATCATGTGCAGAGGACGTGGCAAGAGTGGCCAGTGAATCCGCATGTGTGTTCCCACTTCTAGGAATATGTGTCAGGTTAAAGGATTCAAAGTCTGACTGCAGGCGTTTGACTCGACTGAGATATTCTTGCATTCTAGCATCTCTAGCTTCTAACTCACCCATCACTTGGCCAACGACCAATCTGGAGTCCGAGAATGCTTCCATTGCCTTTCCGCCCAATTTTTGAACCATCATCATTCCTTGAAGCAAAGCTTCGTACTCGGCCTCGTTGTTCGTAGCTGAGAACCCGAGTCTTAGCGATTTTTCAATGGCAATACCTTCGAGCGATATTAGAACTAGCCCAATTCCAGATCCTCTCTGGTTGGCCGCGCCGTCCACGTAGACTTTCCAATGCAAGATCTCACGTGCTGAGATTGTGCCAACCGATTTTCCATCCATGTCTTCCTTCTCGGTTATTGTTTCTACGGAGGGTTCAGCGAATTCTGCAACTAAGTCCGCGAGGACTTGACCCTTGACAGAGGACCTAGGCATGTATTTAATATCAAAGGCCCCCAAAAGTGCACTCCACATGGCGATCCTTCCTGTGTAGTCGGCGCTTCGAAGCACCGATCGAAGGGGAAGCTGGGTTAGAACAATGACCGTGTGTGCCTGAAAGTAATGGGGGAGTTTTCGTGTGGCATGCACCACTGCTAGAATTGCCTTCTCCAATGGTAAGTAACGTACTTCAGCCTCATGTAATGACTTACTTACGTAATACACTGGTCGCTGTACTCCGTTATCATCCCGTACCAGTACCAGGCTTACAACATGAGGGGCTACCGCTATGTATGCAAACAGTACCTCGTCCGCCTCAAGGCTAGACATAATGGGTGGTTGCGACAAGTATTCTTTGAGTTGCCGGAAGGCCAAGACACAATCCTCCGACCACTCAAACCCTTTCCACTTATTCATTAAGAGGTAGAAAGGTCAGCATCGGTTTGCAGATTGTGATATAAACCGGTTCAATGCCGCGATCATGCCAGTGAGTTTCTGCACCTCTTTCGGATTCCGAGGAGCCTGTAGGCTATTAATCGCTTTGATATGATCTAGGCTTACCTCTATCCCTCTGTGAGTTACCATATAGCCTAGGAATTTCCCAGATCCGACCCCAAATGAACACTTGGAAGCATTGAGCTGCAACTTATGCTCCCTTAAGATGCCAAAGATGATCTCCAGGTCTTTCACGTGCTCGGACACCACCTTGCTTTTTACCACCATGTCATCTATGTAGACTTCAATAACTTTGCCTAGCTGAGGTTTGAACATTCTTGTTATCATCCTTTGGTAGGTTGACTCTGCGTTCTTTAGTCCAAAAGGCATCAACTTATAGTGATAGTTTCCGACGGGTGTCATGAACGCCGTTTTCTCCTAATTCTCTAGTGCTAGTGGTATCTGATGATAGCCCTGGAAGGCGTCCAGGAAGCTCATTTGAGGGTGGCCTACAGTCGCATCTACCAGTCGGTCAATTCGAGGTACGGGAATGGGTCTTTCGGGCATGCCTTGTTCAAATCTGTGAAGTCCACGCAGACTCGCCACTTCCCCGTTTTCTTTCTTACCACCACCGTATTTGCCAGCCATTCGGGGTAAAAGACTTCTTTGATAGCCCCTGCCCTTTTCAGCTTTGTCACTTCGTCTCTAACGGCACTGGCATGTTCTTTCGAGGGACGTCGGGGTGGTTGCTTCTTCGGAATGGAGGATGGGTTCACATTCAAGTGGTGACAAATGAGATTAGGGTCAACCCCCGGGGCATCATAAGCGTCCCATGCAAACACATCAACATTTCTCCTCACAAACCCGATCAGCTCCTCTTTCTCTTGAGGAGGCAACTCCGAGCCGACCTGGAAAAATCTCTCTGGATCCTTGTCAACGATAAACTTTTCCAAACTTTCATACTTTATCTCCTCGGCTGGCCTGCTAATATGCCCCGCCGAGGTGGCTGGTTGCTATAAGTTTTCAGGAGCCGAGGACTCGGCCCTGGACCGACGTGAGATGGCGGCCACCATACATTGCCTAGCCATGGCCTGATCTCCGCGAATCTCTTCCACTTGGCCTCTGGATGTGTATTTCACCTTTTGGTGAAGTGTGGAAGACATAGCCTCTAGGGCATGGATCCATGGCCTGGCCACTATCGCCGTGTAGGGCGAGTAGGCATCAACCACAATAAAGTCCACCTCCACTACCTCTGACCCGATCTGGATGGGTAATCTGATCTGCCCTTTCGGTACAACTGTCTTTCCCTCAAAACTGATAAGGGGAGAGTCATAAGCCGTCAAATCCTCCGGCCTTAAGTTCAGCCCCTTGTATAGATCAGGTTACATTACCTCTACCGCGCTGCCCGGGTCTACCAGTACTCTCTTCACATCGAAACCTCTGATCCTCAGTGTAACTACTAAGGCATCGTCGTAAGGTTGGATAGTTCCCCTTTTATTTTCGTCCGAGAATCCTAATATTAAAGGGCTTCCCTTTTTAAACCTTTTACACTCTCTTTCCCTGTCCTCGGCAGAGAGCCACGCCACGGATAGCACCCTGGAAGGAAATGAGTCGGTTCTTCCTGGGGCGGCGAGGATGACATGTATCGTTCCCGTGGGAGGCCGTAACGACACATCTTTTCGAGGTTCTTGCATTGCCTGGCTCATATGACCGCTGGAGGGGTGCAAAAGGTGACGTAACCTTCCTTCTCGGACCAACTGATCTAGGTGGTTCCATAGATTCCTACAATCCTCAGTGGCATGCCCATGGTCCTGATGATAGTGACAGTACAGGCTCTGGTTGCGTTTCGAAGGGTCCCCAGTCATTTTTCCCGGCCATCTGAAGAAGGGTTCGTTCTTCACTTTCTCCAGAACTTGTTGTACTGGCTCTCTGAACACGACATTAACCGTCTGCATGTTACTTTGTCCAGCCTGTCTCGAAAAACCTCTCCTCGGCTGGTTATGGTTATATCGTTCCAACCTGAAATCATTCCCTTTGGGGGGAATGATCTTCTCCTTTCCCTTTCCTTGTAGCTAATCTTCTTCCACCCTTTTGTACTTGTCAATTCTATCCATCAACTGATGAACGTTGGCAACGGGTTTACCAGTGAGAGATTTCCTTAAGCCATGCTCGGTGGGGAGACCACTTTTGAATGTGCTGATAGCGACATCATCGTGGTTCTCATCCAGCTCGTTATACATCTCCCAATATCTATCCGAGTACGCCTTAAGGGTCTCTTCCTCGCGCATGGATAAGGACAATAACGAACTTAGGGGTCGAGGGACCCTGCTATTTGTAATAAAGCGAGAACAAAAAGCCTGAGTGAGCTGCTTATAGGAGCCTATGGAATTTGTCTTTAGACTGTTGAACCATCTCATCGCCATTGGCCCCAAGCTCGACGGGAAAACTTTGCACATCAGAGCCTCATTTTGGGAGTAGATGGCCATTCTTTGGTTGAACTGGCTTACGTGCTCCACCGGGTCTGCTCGGCCGTTGTAGATGGCAAACGTTGGTTGATTAAAGCGCCAAGGTAACTTAGCCCCTTCGATTCTGTGCGCGAAAGGTGATCTGGAGATCTGATCTAATGCCTTGTTAATAGCGTCATTTCCCAAACCCTTGCTGGACGGGCTCTCATACCTTCGCACATGGTGAGACTCCTTCTCGTAAGAAAAGGTCTCGCTTGGGGGTGTTCTCGACCTCCGTCGATAACTCACGTCCTCCTCGTTAGAGGATGCATCTGAGCTGGAGGGAGATCGCTTTCGCTGCGCACGTCGCAACTTTCTTTTCAGGTCATCTATCTCTCGCTGCATGGCCTGATGATTGTTTCGCCTTTGGGATACGTGACTACCTATTTGGGTATGACTTTGGCTCGTCTGGGTAGTATGTATGCTTCCCTCATGATTCCTTCTGTTGCCTGGGTTGGCAGGATTATTTTGCTGCTGAGACTCAATGGGTTTTGTCTGTTGAGGGTTAGCCTAGTGAGGATTCTCCTGGTGTGGACCTAGTCCTGCCATGCTTAACCGTTGTGCTTACTGACACTTAAGTTCTCCCCACAGACGGCGCCAATTGTAGGGACACAATTTTTAGTGACCCAATCCTTGTCGGTCAAGTCTTGGCCCAAGAAGTCCCACACAATGAATTTTTTTGTAGAGTATGGGCTCAAGAACTTAGTTTCAGTTAGCTTAAACGGTTTGTTGCATGAATTAAAGGAATACAGAAATAAGGATGAAAAATGCCACCGTCAAGAGAGGTCCCTCACAAATGATAAGGCATAAAACTTGATTAATGGACGCAGATTAATGCAGTAAGATTTCTCTATAGTATTCTCTCCTCCTCTTCTTTCTCCGTCCCCCCTCTTGGGGGACTTTTTACATATTATATAGGCCCTTTCATATCATCTGGGTTTTACACTTGTTGATCATCCAAACCCCTACTTGAGCACCTGTCCCATCAGACACCCCTATCAATTCTTTGTGAGTTGCGGTAGCCAAGGTAGCACTATTCAGGGGTCTTCTCTTCATTAATGCGGCCAGGAGAGTAGTTGTAATGCATTTAATGTGGTGGTGGCAACCTTTGCTGAGATATCTCGGGTTTCCTTCCTTTTTACGTATTTGGAAGATGGACTGTGGTGGCTTGGATGCGCCTTTGATCTGGATTTTGCAGTGTCCGAGGAGAAATTACTCCTCGAACATGTTCTTTTTGCCCCAATAGGCCTAAATAAGGATTGCTTGGGCCACGATGTCTCCTCAGACGGGCTTCGTTCTCGGACGGGCCTAGGGCCCAGCCAGCCTATTATTTTGGGCCGGTCCCCACAATACCATTTATATATGTATATCTATAATTGTTTATATATTTTATTAAGTGTTTGTGTATCTTACAATACACGATATGAAAAAATCAAAAATCAATTCACGATACAATTTACGTTTTAACAACTATGTTACACCCATCACAGAGGAAGTCCACACCCACCTCTTCTCATTTCATAAATGCATTTCCTTTTCCTTCATCTTCTCTCCTTCCTCGTCTCACTTTTCCTTTGAAAATTTTTGGTGCATCTGAAGAAGAAGACCTTCAGAAGTTCCAAAACCTCTAGTTCTCTCTCTCTCTCTCTCATGTTCATTGTTGTATTTTGGGTTTTATGTGATTATGTGTTTTGGGTTAGATAAATTCCAAATTGAAAATGGAAAGACACAGTAACAACCCAAAATTTTCGAAAGAATTTCATCCCTGTGACCTGAATTTTGTACCATAGGTTGCCTCAAAAAAGTAAAGACAAAACTGATAGGTACAAAGCAAGAGAGAGGTGAGGAAATTACCATATCCTGGGGTTGAATCGATGTCGGTGGAGGTCAACCACGAAAAGTTTCGTCAAAGATCCTTGCTCTCTTGCCGAAGCAGACGATCTGAGTCAAAGGAGGGAGAAGCTAAGTGCTTGAAGAAAATGGGTTTTGTTTTAGTTGGTGAGAGGCGAGACAAATGAAATGAGAGGATGAGGGAGTAGGGGCACGCAAGTATCAGTTTCAATAAGTAGGCCCCACTAATTTATGCACAAATTTGAGTTTTAGAGATGAGATATGCACCCAAGATATAAAACCAAATAAATATTTTCTAAAGTTGGTGAAAAAATAGAGTTAGAGATACGAGTTATGGGTATTAAGTTTGAGTTATGGGAACTAAGTTGTGAGTGATACTCAAACTAAACACCCAATGATTTAATTTCAATAACTTTAACTTTTGAGATAATTGATACTTTATCAACGTACATTACTCTGGCCATTCCACTGCACAACAATTTCTCACTACCCTTGTTCATGTTTCACCTCATCCTATGCCTCGCTACAATTTTCAGAGGATGACGTCAATCCTCCAAACTTCTACTTTTCCGTTTTCTCTCCCATCAATTTGGTGCCTTTTTCTTTTCTTTTCTTTTTTTTTTGCCACTTGTACAATTTGGTCTCGCTAATTACATAATGGAAGCAACAAAAGAAACCTATACATTCACCCACGCGGAATTGAATAGGGAAATTACATTAAATAGCTAGTTGAGAAAATTAAACAAAAATAAATAGATTGGTTAAGAAGAGGAACAAATATATACAGATTAGGGACTCGTCTCATCTCTTCAAGGCCAATTTCCTATCAACATCAGACAAAACAATCTCCTGACAACGTACAACTCCGGCCTCTCCACCATAGCACAACCATCTTTCACTACCCTTGTTCATGTTCCACCTCACCCTACGCATTGCTACAATTTTCGGCGGGAAAACTTCAATAGTTCGAGCTTCAGCTTTTCCATTTTCTTTTTCCTGTGTATTTGGTGGCTCTTCATCTCTGCATACCAAGGCTAGGTCATCCTCTGGATTTTTTTTATTGCTACTTCTAGAATTTGGTCTCTTTTTGCTCTTGGGACATGTCAATGCTTCCTCAGTTCCAGATTCTGTACCAGGGTCATCGCCATAACAAAGGGCTGCAACAAGATTGACATTTATAGGATAAAAAGAACTGCTGTCTAGCTTATAAAATGCATGTGGTAGAGTAATTGCCAAAAATTACCTAAAGTTTTGGCATCCGTACTAGGACCTTTTGCCATCTTATCATTTGCTCTTTTCACATGCTGTGGCTCAGATGAAAACTCCCGCATGGATAAAGGGGTGTCCCCGCTCTTGTTCAGTGACTTCTTCAATGGGAAAGGGGTATTTGGTACCGGAGTGTTAATAGTGATAAGTGATTCCTCTTCGGTTAGTGACCCACAAAGAAAATGTGGGGTCCGATTTCGTGAGGGATCTTTGTCTACTGCTTTGCTTGTAAGCTGATTAAAAACACAACATAATCATGTTAAAGAAAAGCTTTAGCCTCATCTTAGAACTGCATACAGTTATTATTTTTCTTTCTCAAATCCTACTAATAAAGGATATTTATTAACAAGGGGTCCCTTTGTGTCCAACCACCTGGCCAAAGCATGAGTTCCTGAGCACAATAAACAGAATTGTGGATAATTTACAGTGCTACAAGACTCCCCAGAAGATGAGCCCCACTAAAAAATTTGTTAATTTGAATTATCATCATGATCAGAAAAGGTTGAACCTTCTAACTTGACAGGTTTTACTGATACATTCCAAGAATGTCTCCACCCTCCACTACCAAGAATAAGTGAAAATCAGTCGGTCCAAAAGATAAAATCAACGATATATTATATGTTGCCATGTTGGGCACATATCCTAAAATGACCAATCCATGAATATGCAAAAGGTGCTTAGGGAAGCCAAAACCAAAACTTATAGAAGTCAAGGTAGGTACTGAAGAGTGAAGATTTTCTTCAGAATTGAAGATAAGAAGAAAATTTTAGCAGGTGAGATCCATAACTGGAACTAGCCAATGAATTATGGCTCAAATGGTACTTCCTCTAAGAATGAGGTTTCAAGACCCACTTAGCATATGTGTAATTACCAATTAAAAAGAGAAATAAAAAGATCCATAGCAGGAGCTCAAAACTCACCTGGAAACGGAGAACAGTCCCATCTGCAGTGCAATATGCAGCCATGCCTAACATTTAAAATCAAAATTCAACAGTTGGTGGATAATTGATACCAGAAATTAGCTATTCAATTGACTTAGTTCAGAGTTGTATGCATAACTGGATTAGATGACAAATTTCCACTTATGTTCAAATGCGAAAACTATGAGTCTGTTTGGATACCACTTATTTTGCTAAAAACTGAAAACTTATTGCTGAAAACATTATAGCAAAATAATTTTTAAGTTATGAATAGTGCCCTGGGACCCAAGATTTACCTAGAAATCTGCATTTTCACAAGTTTGGCTGGGTCGTAACAATGCCATGAGACCCAGCCAAAAACGCAAAACGCAACTTCATTTCTATGCAAACGCACGTTATGACCATCTATTCACAAGAAAATTATATTTTAGATACAACTGTGCAATTTTGCATTAGATTTATGGTTAATGATCCATCATTGAATAATTTAACCAAAAGGGCCAATCCAGAAATATTCACATGCCACTTTTAAAGGAAGGATAAGAATATATGTATTCTGAGTTTCAATCAACTGATGCATAATTTAAGCAGGGAAACATTCTGTGGAGTGTAGAACCAAAAATATAATAGAACTGTTTCTTGGATCTAACCATCTAAATTTTATTTCGTAATTGTATGCATGCGACAATTCAGAATAGATTTTTTTTTATTGGCAAGTTAAGCACTCAATGGATCCCACGTGACCTTACTCTCCACCTTATACTTGTAAAGGGAGCAGTTGCCTTTTGAGCTAGAGTTCATTGGAGTTCAGACCATAATATATTTACTTTCTTAGGATCTGACAATTGAACTTTTTTACAGAGTTTGCTTGCATAATTAGAGATGCAGTGAAACAAATTATTAACAATAAGAGACCCAGATATGATTTGGAATATTGAAAGGAAAAGGCTGATGTAGTTATTTTTGGAGCATGAAAATTAAGTCAATGTATCACTATAGTCTTATTTTTTGTTG
Organism: Quercus robur; assembly: GCF_932294415.1. Classification (NCBI taxonomy): domain Eukaryota; kingdom Viridiplantae; phylum Streptophyta; class Magnoliopsida; order Fagales; family Fagaceae; genus Quercus; species Quercus robur. The sequence continues at coordinate 9,379,413 of NC_065540.1, forward strand.
TGATAGAAGTAAAATTTACTAGTCATTTAAAGGCATATGCAAAATACCTGTTATTCGTGACACTTGAACACTCCAGATAGCAAATGATGAACAGTAATAACTGTGCAACCCTTGTTGTTTTGTCCCACCAAAGGGTTTTCCAGTGACAGGAACATCATATGCAGCCTTAAGCAAGCTGAGGATTCTCATTGTTCCATCATCAAAGGATAGAATAACACATCTAAAAAGATGAAGAAAGAATGCTTCCAAAGTAAGGAACAATTTTAACTTAATAATCCTAATTTGTGCTGCACCAATCATACACTACCTTGGATTTGACAGCCAATCCAGACTGTATATGATCCTTGGCACAGGATGGAGGTCCCACAAAGGACGGTATGGATCACTGCAAACAATTTAAGGTTATAGCTGTTGAGTATGGCATGCAATTATATCACTACTTACAAATTAAACATATCAAAATTCTTAAATAGTAATCACCAATTCTGCCTTCAATGCTTCTAGCAAATGAACTTACAGATTTCAGCCCTTCCTCTCCATAAAAATCATGACACAGAATAAATTCAAAGACGTACCATTAATGGAACTTTTACACAGCTAGAATTTTCATTGCATGTTGAGATCAAGTTGCCTAGAATGCAATGTAAAGTCTATAGTCTTATGCAAGAACCTTGCAGCTCAACTGGCACCTACTGGTGTTTCCAACAGAGACATCTCCCACCTCCCCCAACTATTGAATTAACCCAAAAAAATAATTACATATTATTTCTATTTTTAATTTTAAGTGCTCGCAAAGTTCTTGGAATCATAAATTTTAGATACTGATATCCTAAAAAGGATTTAATTACTTGGAGGAAATCTTATCTAAAGAAAATGAAATTTACAATCTCCAAACTAGGAGGCCAGAATGAGTCAAATAAACTCAAGAGCCAATCTCAATAATCGATCAAAACTTTAAACCTTGAAGTGAACATTAAGTAATCAAAACAAAGCAGTAAAGTAAATGCAACTAGCATAATTCAGATGAGAAATTTAAAATATTTATTAGTGCATAATAAAGGTTCTGTTCCCTAAAGACATGCATACTGCTAGGCATCAAATTTTATATTCATAATTTATATACAAATTATGACAATGGCTGATACTGCTACATATAAACCTTAGCATGGATATTTCTGTAATTTCCAAATCCAGGCAAAACAAAACAATGGCGATTAAGTTTAAGAAGGTTATCTGAGTACAATACTTCTTACTCCCCATACAAGGACCATATCCCCTACATAACAAGTTGTCTGAGAGTTTGAGACATTTCTACAATTCATGTGCCACAAGAATCATCCATTTCTAATCTTTGTATTGTTGAATTGTAGATGCCATAGATTGTGTGAGATTATGATAGAACAAAAATATATTAATTATGGTATTAAACTTAAGGGTAAAATGCAAAACTGACCCTCTAAGTTTCTTTAGATTTCATTTCAGTCCTCTAACTTTGCTTTTATTCATTTCAGTCCTCTAACTTTCAAGTTTATTCAATTAAGGCTTTTCCATCAACTTTTGTTATATGTTGTGGTTAATTTTTCAATTTTATAAATTTTTCTTCAAATTTTTTAAATTGAAAAAATTCAATTAATGATTGAAAAATATTTTCCAGATTTTCTTTTTCCAAAAAATTTTAACAAAAGTTAACGGAAATGCCTTAATTGAATAAATCTGAAACTTAGAGGACTGAAATGAACGAAAATAAAGTTAAAGGACTAAAATGAAATTTAAAAGAAGTTAGAGGGTCAGTTTTGCATTTTAGCCTAAACTTAACTAGACTCCTGATATTCATGAGATATTATAAGAGCACACAACGGCATTGTTTCACCAATCCATGAGAGAAACCACAATACAAATGGAATTAGGGTTCAGTTTGAAGCAGATTGTGGATGTATATTACTCCCTTGGGGCAATAAATACACACTAAAATATATCACCAGAAATAATCTGACACAATATAAACAGAAAGTTTGACTAATTCAAAGACTAAGATTTTAGGCTACAAGAAACTCTTTTCCCTCAAAGTAAAATCATACCATGAGAGTTTGTGGATCCCAAACAAAACTATCAAAGATAAAGGTGCTCAAGGCTTTCAATTGTTTGAAGTTTCGTTTTTCAAGAATGCTGCTAAGCACTTCAATAGGACTTTTATAGACCAAACACACACCATACAGATATATCATGATTACTTATAACAATTTTGATTTAAGTTCTACTTGCCCAAATAATCTAATATTTTTGTGCAATTAAATTGAATTATATACAATTCCAAGAATCTTTATTCAGATTAAATGAAATGTGCACAACAAAACCATCAAAATTTTAAATTTGGTAAGAGAATATTAATGAGAATGTATACAGAAGAGGAATCATATGTACCGTAGGTCCCAAAACTTTAGGCCCCCATGTCCAGCAGTAACTATAACATTTGCACTCTCTGGATCACTGAAAATCATTAACAACAGTGAGCTATATATTTCCATCACGCAAAATAACAGTAATACCAATACCTTGCATCATAATTTAGCCCAATACCCACAGCAATGAGTTTTTAAAATCTTCTCAGCATGCACATGATTCTAGTGGATAAAAACAATATTTTGCTTTGTTGCACCATTGATTAAAAGTGATGGTCTTTTGTCTGTACTGTGTTTGTAGTTCGAGGATTGATGCCTCAAACTGTTGTTGACGTGTACTTTAGTCGGAAAAATTTACTTAGGTATAGTAGTATGTGTACTTTGGAATGCAGCTGCTTTTTGCCTCACATGGACGCATATGGTATTGAGCCAACTCTTGTTGAGATTAAATCTTTATTCTTACAGACCCTGTATGAGTGGTTTATTGCTTTTGCAAGGTTTGAACTTCTTTGTAGATTAAATAGAATTCTTATATTTTAGATTGTAATTCTTTTGGGAACCCTTTGTATATATCATGAATGTTTGAGGTCTCACTTCTTTATGATATAATTTCATATTAAACATCAACATAAGAGATGTTTAATATGAAATTATGCCATAGCCATATCTTCTTCTAACATTTCTTGGTTAATTCTCTTCATACTTTGAGATAAATCACAGAAGTTGCGATGCAGGCACTCCAAAGTTGATGTCAACAACATAAGCAAACCCTTTTAGGTAAGATAGATTCTAATGCAGGACAGGGGTAGCAAAATAGAGATAAAGGGAAAAGAAAGATAAAACAGGACAAATTCCAAGCTTCACCACCTAGAATTTGCCCAAAATCCTTAGGCATCACCACCAAACAAGAGAAAACATTCGCTAATCACAAAATTCTTATTCAAATTGACCTTCTGTAGCCTCTTTTTACTTGGCTTCAGGGATTACATTAAGCTACAATTGCATCCCATAAAATCCTCAATCATAATAAAATTCAAATTCAAAATTCAAAAGTAAAACCAGAGTTAATGGGCTTTACTTTATGTTTGGGTTGATTGGTTTTGGGTTTGGTGTGCTTGGATTTTAATCATGGGCTTTGGGGTTTTGAATTTCAGACTGGGCTTGGCCTTATTAGGAGAGATGGGTGTTGAATTAGTGGGTAACCGGATTGGGAGCACAACCAAAATTATTTCAGAATTTAGAATTTCAGATTTTCTTTGAGATACCAGATTTTATTTTTGAATTTGGCCTTTATCATGACTTAGGATTTTATGGGATGTAATTGTGGCTTAATGTGATCCCTGAAGCCCATTAAAAAGAGGCCCTAGAAATAGTTTGAGGAAGTACAATTTGAACAAGAATTTTCTGATTAGAGAATGTTTTCTCTTGTTGGTGGTGATGCTGAGCACCCTCAAGTGGTGAAGCCTAAGGTTTTCAAGCAAATTCTAGGTGGTGAAGCTTAGGATCTCCTGTTTTCTCTTTCTTTTTCCTTTGCATCTATTTTGCTACCCATGTCCTGCATCAGATTCCATGAGAAAAACATTGGCCTCAATATCACAGATGTTAACCACCACCAGCCAAATAAAAGCATGCGATTTTAAAGTTGCTAATCTGCTATTAAAACTGATTTGTAATTTTATTGATATCTGCATTGAGCTCATCTACATTCTGAAACTAACAACAAACAGGATATATTAGATTCGAATTAAATGCATACCATAGTTTAGACTATCACAAGATAACATTTTACACAATGCAGATAAGGCTGTCTATCATAAGGCCCAAAATCACAGCTAAATAGAAGAGTTTAAAAAAAAAAAAAATGCACGTGAAAATAATTCTCCTCAAAGTAAAAAACTAGACTGAAGGAGTCCCTCCAAAAAAGCACCACTACTGTGAATTATCATTTTGCACAAAAGATCATCGTAGAGCTGAATATTTTATAAGATGACTAAAAGCTGAATTTAATGAAAATCCATCTTTGGGTATCACTTACCTTTCAAGTGGAGCCCAGGCAAGTGCTCTAATAGGAACTGTATCTGCACTGAAGCAAAGCAGCGGCCTAGTATCTGCAAAGCAAACAGTGGAAATGAAGTTCACCTAAGTATTCATAATGCATCACAATTCAAATCCTTGGAACCATCTTACAATATGCCCGTTACCTTCAGATGAACAGCTTGCAGAAAACTTCCATAAAGCAACCTGAATGTATGACAAACTTCTTAAGTTCTGATACCACATATGAATTCAAAATCACAAGCAAACATGATCTTTAAGAATCAACAATTGATGGTTTTGGCTGGAAAATCTGGCATCAATACGATCAACAGTTATTAATGATGGTAACCATACTAAACCATGTATCATTTACCAAAAAGAAAAACCTATTTCCTTATTCCCAATTATGCAAAAGCATGATTAAGTACTGACCCATATCAATTAGGATGCAATTAGAAGCCAAGAAGAAAAAACATAGTAAATATAAATAATAATAATAATAAAACAAGATATAAAAATATTACTGTTCCATCATGGCATCCAGCAAGTAGGTAATCATGTGGGGGTGAAGCTGACCACTCCACTGTCAGAGGGATGCTGCATTAAACGAAAATGGCATATTAGCTTTTAATCAGATAAAGTAAACCACATAACAAGGTCAACACAGACAGCTGCCTGTAGCAAATAGTTACGGTAACTCATTACAATTCTGCATTAGTTAAATATGTCCAACAAAATCTTAAGCCCTCCATAATAATGGAGGTGGAGACAATGACCCCAAGAAAAATTTACTTTGAGAAAAGCTTGTTGAAACATGAAAGTCAAGCATCTCAGATTGCATTCAACAGCATATGGAAGATCAGTAAACTACAGACTTTTTTTTTTTTTTTTGGGCGGGGGGGTGGGGATAAGTAAAAAGTTTATTGAAAAAAGAAAAGAAAACAAGGGAGCTACCCAAGTACAGAAGGTGAATATTATGGGTGCAATAGAAAAGAAACAGAGAAACAAGAAAAATAAATAACAAGATGGAATTCATGAAGACTCAAAGAATCAAGGGATTTCAGTCAGAGAGTGCAAATTCCAATCATATAAAGTCTTCAGCAATATATAGTTTCAATTAAGTAAGACTAAAATAGAGTACTTGGAATGTAAGTTTAGTAAAGTAGAAACATATATGAAGGGGCAGTAAGATTCGATGGTCAAGAGATACTAAAGAGCGAGAGCTTCCGATATCTTGGATCAATAATACATAAAGATGGAGAGATTGCCAACTGTCTTGTATAGTTGTATTAGAAAGGAAGTCAAACCTAGTCTCTATGACAAGAACAATTTGTTGCCAAATTATTTTGTACATGAACCAAGCTCAAGCTCATCAACAAACTAGATTACATGTTCAAGCTTGGTTCATTTTCTTATCAAACAGGCTCAAGCTTGTTTATAATCTACTTGATTAACTTATTCCTTTCCCAAATATAGCAAATGATACAACTAAAATTTTTCAATCCTTCAAAAAAATATATTCTAAAACTACATAACTAAATTATAGTCGAGATTATATTATTTGAGTTGATTAGATAGTATGATTTTTGTTTATGAACTTATAGAAAGTAGATCCACCAACCTTGTATTGTTTCAATTTATGTATAATTTCTACCCCGAAATAAACTATTTATATTATCAATAAATTACAAATAATAATTAGATATTTTAAGAACATATTACAAACTTACACAATCCAATATCAAGTCTATATAACTATATAAGTATATTTTTATATATGTATACATATAAACATATAATATTTACTAAAATCAAGCTTAATACTTATAAACTTGTTCATGAACACATTATTGTGTTTAATCTTGGCTGGTTTAATAGATAGTCAAGCTTAAACTGGGGCTTGAACTTGACTGTTTGACATAAATAATCTTTTTCCTTAGTAAAGCCTGAGCTATTCAATAGCTTGGTTCTTGAATCCACAGCCTCACCTTCCATCTCATTCTTTATGGCATAAGAAAGTGCCGGTTGAGCTAGAGCTCATCGGGAAGTTAACTTTCTTTTCCATTCCAATAAACTTCCAAATCAGTAATCAAAAAGAGAGAAACTGACCTACCTTTGTATGCCACCGCATTTCAATAATGAACCTCTGAATACAGGCTCTAATTTTACAAAACGGGGATCTGTACCCTCCTGATGCACAGAGGAATAGATAACTTTCATTGTACGAGGAAGAGGAACCTCCCAACTGCATTGACAGGGTTGGCAAAACAAGATACAGATTACAGATTGTAATAAATATTTTAGCTGTAGAAGCAAAATATTGCAGAAGAATGATGTTATATGAGGACATAATCAGAAAAGGATAACGTTCAATATGGAATTTTTAAGTCCAATTTGTTGCAATACACCAATTTTACCATGTTAAAGTAGTTTGATATTCAAACTGGGATAATATTTTAGCTTTTATTTTTACTTGCCAAGTCCACCTTTTTTGTCCTACAGCTCATTCTTTGTGGGTGCATATGCTTCATATCTTTGGGATTCATTGGGTCATGTCAGGGTCTATAGCTAGCTTATTATTTTGTTGGTGGCAATGTGTTGGGAAACATAATTCCAATATTTGGATTTGATCCTAGGATGTTTGATGTGGATCATTTGGATGGAACAGAACTGTCGTTCCTTCGAATACTAAGAGATCATTAGTTCAGTTGCAAGACTTGTGCCAACGGACTCTCTTTGATTGGTCTAGGTGTTGGGTTCTCTCAAATTGTTCTTCTATCACAGTTTATTTCTTCCCTTAGAATTGATTCTTGATTTCTATGCTTTCTGTGTTTTCTGTTGTCTTTTGTTGTTCACCATCATGAACACCTTGTATTTTTCTTCCTTTTTTATTTTTAATAATATTACTCTTATAATCTTATTACCTAACCAAAAAAATAATTGTGTAATCCAGTAATCCCCCCACTCCCAACTATTGAACTATAAAAAATTAAAATTAAAAAATTTTAATTTCTCAATTTTAATTTGTCTATTTTAGCTTTCCAGCAAAAAAGAAAATCTATGACAGTCGGTGTTAATTTATGCAACCTTTATTTTGCATAATAACATAGTTCATTGATTAAAAAGTAACCATGAATGCTCCCGTAATATAACAGAAAAGAAGAAACTGCAAAACCATCTGAAAAGACTTGATAGATATAGGCAAAAGAAAGTGGAGACAGAATATTTAAGGGGACAAAAAAACCAACAACTGAAGCAGATTTCTTACACTTCCAGAGATCCGTTCCCCAGCAAGACAGCAAGATAGCCCATCCGATGCTTACATTTGGATTGACATGCATTAGAAGGTCGCCACTTAACATCCCATGCAACCTTCCCATTATGAGCTAGGCATAATACAACTCTTGGCAAAGCAACATCCTTTGAAATCAAGGAACTAGCTGAGCTAGTTCCTAAGGAACCTTTGTCAGACACATTATCACTTGCAGCAAGTTCCTGTCCAGAGTAATGTTGTATTTGATTATTTGTAACAGAAGATCCCATGTCTTCATTTTGTGTTAATAACAGTGGACTTGTATTATCACTGTGGCTCACTGCCCGCTTCTTATGTTTCAATCTTCTACTCTGCATAGGAGTTTCAAGTGCTAGTTTACATGCAGATACGGCTCGCTTCTGTCGTTTTTGTTTTTTGCCAGTGTCTTCTTGTACAGAACCTTCTTTGGCATTCCCAGGAACCTCATCCACAGCATGTGATTCCAATGAATCTTCTGCGTGTTTAACAGCCAGAGCTTGAACAGCCAAATTATCAAGAGATTGTTCGATCAAATTCTTTCTAGGTCTTCCTCTAGGCCTCTTTGATTGAGTTGTGTCTTCTACTGGCTTCTTTCTAGGTCTTCCTCTAGGCCTCTTTGATAAAGTTGAATCATCTGTCACGGCCCCATTATTTTTGGTTCCCTGTTTTGGCTTTGCTAATGAAGGTGGCACCTCTTCCTCATTCACGCCGACATTCATAAGACACCATATTTGAATGACACCTCTACCAGTAAGTGGGGCACCCATCATGTGATATGAAGTTCCCGGAGGATGAGCAGCAACAGCGATAAACTGGAAAGTACGAAACCAGAAAGAAGGCAGGCACACAAAAATGGTTTAACGTAAATAAGCCAAGTAAATCATCACAAATTCTCTTACAAAAAATCAAACTGCACATCTAAAATTCTTATAAAGGAGTATATCTAATTCTTCTTTCTTGTAAACAAAACAGAGAAATTATTTTGCTATAAAGCAATGAATAACAATGCTCAACAGCACGAATTAGGACAATGTCCTCTAACTATTCCAACTAGCCATTTTTAGATGTTACCCCATAATATCACAAACAATTGCCTAAATGAAACTAACTCAAAATTCTTAAATGGCACACTGCCTAACCAAAAATAAATAAAAGATTGGCCTTTGGCAATCAACATTGCATACTTGATTAAGATATTTGTTGTTTTTAAAAATAAGCAGAATGCTTCTTCTTCTTTTTTTTCTTTTTTTGGTAGTCAATATCAAAGTACCACACACATGCATGCTTGACTAAGATATTTACAATTTGAAAAAAAAAAATTGGTAGTCAATATCAAAGTTAGATAAAATTTTCCTCCATGTTCAAGTATCAATCATGTAAGAATTAAGCAAGTTGAAATTTTCCAAGCCAAGAAGCTTTCTGGATATGACAACATTTAGTTAAAAAGGATTTTTATCAATGAATAAGAGAAAAATGGAGGATAGACAGGCTAAATTGTGTTAAGGTCCAATACAGATAGACTTATTCTCTGCTTTTGATTATCTATTAGAACCATCCAAATGAAGTAAATTTTCTGAACACATAATCTTACAAACAAGGATAAGCTATCTAAACATCAAATCCAACAATCCTTTTGAGTTTTGACAAATATCAATTAAAAGTACATGCAAATGTGGGGGGGGGGGGGAGGGGGGGGGGGGTTTTAGCCCCCAAAGATTTCCAATAAAGTAATATATTTACACACACACAAGAAAAAGGAAATAATATATATATATATATATATAGAGAGAGAGAGAGAGAAGTACCTCACATTTATTATGATAGTCTGGCGTTTCACGAATTCTAGGACACCAATCCAAAGCCCAAACATGCCCTCCAACATAGATAACAAAGTCTTTGCTGCAGCAAGATCTGTTGAAAGAAATTTTGCAAATGTGCATATCAATCATCAATAATATAGTCATCATAGATAGCAACACTGACAGAAATTGTAAACCTTCTTTTATAATAGAAATTGCCAAAAAAATTTTAATTCAGCACTAACATCATCAGCTAAAACATAAGAAAATCTAGAAGTCCTATCCTTCTAATTCAGTTATATTTTATAAAATAATAGATGCAATTATTTCTTTGATAATTAATAAACTTCATAAAATAAAAAATGCAATTATTTTTTATAATAATATATGCAATTATATTACACAATTCAATTGGAAGTAGCACTTAACACAGATAACAGGCAAGTATTGAAACAAACGAAACTCTTTGAACTTGCTACAAGAAGCCACTACCCAAAAATTTCTGTATACAAGAAAAAGAACCAACCCGAAAAACTACAATTAGCATTGAGCAAGCCCCATAACTGTGTGCAATACAAGCACATGATTAAGGAAAGAAATAAGCATCAACTATGAGCAACATCATGTGCCCATTTAGTATCTTTTTTTGATACCGCACTTTTTCAAAGTGTAGCTTTTTTTAACTTCACTATTTTCTAGATACAGCTTTTTAAGACAGCCCATTTTCAAAAAGCTGAAAAAATAAGTTAACTGGCATCATATCATCAGTGATAACTATTTTTGTTTATCTGATAAGTTAATTGCGAATCTTTTTTTTTTTTTTAATATGATAAGTTATGCACCTGGTGTACCTCACTTTCCACCTTACTCTTACAAGGAAAGGAGATGCTAGTTCAGCCAGAACTCATTAGCATCATTAGAAATATTCATATCAAAAGTCAATGAAAATTCATACGATATTTTTAATTCTTCAACATAATCCAATAAAAATAACTATCACCCTAAATCTAATGACATAAACAGTGCAGTGGTACACTTGTGTACCAGCACTACATTACATGAGGGTTCTACATGCTATTCATGTTCTGCACATTATTTATTCCTTCTTCCAGTTATTTTACAACCAAATTTTCTCCAAACACACAAAAATAAAATAAAATAACTTGGTGGATAATGGACTAGTGAATAGGATGGCACTATTTCATTAATTTGCAACTACCATTTTACTCATCAACACCAATATATCAAAGAGTCACCTCTAACTAGATGTACAATGTGGTAGCAAACCCTATTCAACATAAATACATAAATAAAGGAAATTCCAACATCACCCTCATTATCAAACTTTTGTAAGATTCATATAACACACATACTTTCCAGCCATTCTCACAATCTGTTCAATAACCAAAACACACAGAGGACGAAAATTTGCATAGAATTCTAGTAAATAAACAGGAACACTAAGATACTTTCCTCGTGACTGACACACAAAAATATCAACAGAAAAAAAAGTAAAGTTTATTGTAGCATTAACAAGTTTCACAGTTTATCATTATATCAGTGTGAAATCAATGTCCTATGAAAAATACCTGGATTCCACACATTCAGCATCCCCAGATGATCCCTCCTTCTACAACAGCATGCAAACCAAATAAGGGACTTGTATGGCAGAAAATTGTGTAACAAAAAACCCCCACCCCCCAAACTACAAGAGGAAAAAAAAGGAGGAACTTGTTCTAATTTACCTTAGGAACAGTTGAAGAAGAAAATTGAGGTAAGTGTATTCCACTAACAACATCTTTCCCTTCAGGGCTTCCCACTTCACAGGCAAAGCTAACAGTTCTTGGTTCATAATTAAAATACTTCCATTCACTGCAGATATGGAAATTATAATTTATAATAATAAGAATGAGAACAAAAAACAACAACAACAACAGCAGCAGCAGCAATAATGATCATAATAAATAATAACTGCCATAATCATAATCTGAGCTTGCAAAAAAATTTGACATCCATTTTGTATATTATAGGGTAAATTTCTTGTCCCTCAAATTTGGGGCATGCACGAGTTTAGTCCCTCGATTTTTTAGTCCTTCAAATTTTAAAAGTGTAACAATTTAATCCTACTGTCAACTTTCCATCCAATTTTGCTAATGTGGCTAACAGTTAGCTGACGTGGATGCCCCAGGATTAGGATGGAAAGTTGATGGCAAGACTAAATTGTTACACTTCAGAAATTTGAAGGAATAAAATAGAGTACTTGAAAATTGGGGGACCAAAATTGCGCATGCCCCAAATTTGAGGGACGAAAAATGAAATCAACCAATCACTTCTTCAACAAAAATTCCTAATCGAAGCTGTTGTCCACAAGCACACCAGATAATCTGCTCGTAATCAATAACGTAAAACAAAAAAAAAAAAAAAATCATAACTTGATCGCGCTTTCAGCCTCTTTGATAAGGGCTTTTAAATGAACCTAGCAGCTCCTCATGAGTAACTAATTCAAAATTCAAGATTCCAAAGCCAAACTAAAGTTTCGAGCTCCAGCCTAAAGTTTGTATATAAGTTCATATATATACACACACACTCATATGTATACTCATTGAGCTTAGCTCGTTTACTAATCGACCTAAACCTAGAATTGAGCTTGATTTGTTTAACAATCAACTGAACATAAATAACATTTATTCAAAGCAATGTATAAACAGATTAGTTCATTCACAGCCCTAATTACTTAGCTAAAGTTCAAAATTGCACATACATTCATACATACATATATATGTATATGCGTAAAATTAGGAGGCATTGTAAACCTTATGAAAGTGATTGAGGAAGATAATCGCTTAATTTCGCTTTCTTCAATAGGAGCATCGTCTTCCTCTGCCTCTCCGCAAAGCTTAGAGATTGCGTCTATGGCTTTGAAGTGATTCTCCACCGATTCGTCGAAAGCCAAGACCGTAACCTTTTCGCCATTGCAATTCTCTGCAAATCCCGATGGATTCTCAGCGTTCGCTGAAGGAACTGGAGCATCCTTCTTCTTCTTCTTCTTCGCAGTTCCTTCGGTTGTTGTCGTCGTCTTCTTCTTCTTCCCGCGCTTCGCGCTCAAAAGCTCGGAAATCGGAGGTTCCTCCATATTTTGAAATTACCGGTACAGAGGAACCCTATGTTCCATGTACCGGTTCAAATACCGCTCTATGCCGGGAAATTTCGGACGTTTCGGGCGATTTCGACTATGCCCAGAGGGCCGAGATCGTGAGTCTGTGACTGAGCTCCAATTTTTGAAACCCCAAAGGAAAACTGATGTGGTGAGAAATATTATAGACTATTTTTTTTTTAATAAATTTAATGGACTCTGTATATATATATATATATATATATATAGCGTTTAATAAATGCAAAAGATAATTTGTTTTTAAAATAATAATAATAAAATTTGCATAATTTCTTTTTTAATTAAAGAAGTGATAACCCAAGTTTTGCCACACTAATTGGGCAAAATTTGCTTAATAGTTTATTTTTAGGAAAATTTTAGATAAATAACATAAGGACGAAGTTATTTAGTTGTTTAGACTCTTTCTACAACCCAAAATCGAATTTATCAAGCTCAAGTTTCAATTAGTTTAAGTTGCGTGGCAGTTTGACACTGTAGGGCTAAGGGACCCAAGAACATATGTTGGGCCTTGCGCCTTGTCCGAGAATACTTTGTGGTCCGAGAGCAAATAAATAGTCATGAGTAGGTAAAGCTTAGGATCCCATGAGCGAGCTGTAGGTGAGAATGCTAGGGAAGGTAAGTCGAGGAGGAGTATCTCCTCGACTAAGTGAAACAGAGGTTAGAAAGAGTGTCCAGTCACCCAGGATGACCTTTCTGGAAATTCTAGTGATAACGATATACGTTATGAACATATAAGACAACTAGGAAGTGGGAAATATCTAAAGGAAAGCTGCTATCACCGCATTGAATGTTCTGCAGCTAACTCTCTAAACCGCATTAATGAAAAAGTGATACCTAAACAGTAGTTTTCAGCCTTACAGCTACTCTCCAGAGACTTTAGGAAGGTGTTGATGTGACAGAGATCAACACCAATAATCTAATCTGTACGTGGAGGGAAAAGATGAAGAAAAAGAGATAATATAAAATAGGAAGAAGGCAGTGGGTGGAAAGGATCGAGAAATTGAGAGAAAAACACTGTAGCAATCAAGAACTGAACTTGTAATCAAACTTGAGAAGAAATATATAAGAACTGATCTCCTCGAATCGTGCCAAGGACGATTTTCTTTTGATTAAACCAATCTATCTTCATTTTCTTGTCAACTGGATCCACTACACTTGTTGTTTGACTCATTAAAACCCAGTTTTTCAATCTACTCTCTACAAATTCATTATATTGGGCTCTTTAACCCTAAGTTCATTCATCCTTTAGGCTTGGGATCCAAATTGTGTCCTTACAATTGGCGCTATCTGTGGGAATTTCTAGTACTGTAGTGATTTTTATGTCCAACCATGGTAGGTTCAAGTCCGAATCTGGAGGAATCTATAAGGTCCCAACGTCAAGATCATTTTGTTAATTTTGAGCACAGAAGGGACCGGGAAGTTAATGTGCATACCACCTATACTTGTAGGAGTCAGTCTCGAAGCGGGAGCCACCTTTCTCATAAGGAGAATACCAAAGCCATGCAACTAGAGATTGATCACTTGAAGAGGAGGTTGCACCACAAACAACAAAGGCAAACCCCCTCTAATTCTGACTTCTTTTTTGATGATGAGGATGATGGTAGTTATAGACCCAAATCAAGAACTCCTCTTAGTGAGTCTTTCTCGTATGATGAAGACTACTACCATAAGTGCAAAAATATGAACTCATCTTCCAAAGGCTTGGGAAATGATGAGATGAGCAAAGCATTCAACCAAATTTCCAGATCACATTTCACGCGCAGAATTAAGAGAGTGAGACTTCCTTGGCGGTTCACCCAGCCCACATTCATCATGTACAATGGTCGAACAAACCCCGTGGAGCACGTAAGCCGCTTCAACCAGAGAATGGCTGTGCACTCCAAGAATGAGGCCTTGATGTGTAAGGTATTCCCGTCCAGCTTGGGGCCTATGGCGATGAGGTGGTTAGATGGCCTAGGTGCAAGTTCCATTGATTCCTTTAAAGAACTCACCTGGGTATTTGGATATCGTTTTATTACGTGTAGTAGGGTTCTTCAGTCCTTGGATTCCTTGTTGTCCATGTCCATGCGAGAAGGGGAGACCTTGAAAACGTACTTAGATAGATACTGAGAAATGTTCAATGAGATCGATGGGGACTCTGATGACGTGGCTATAAGGATTTTTAAGATCGACCTGCCTGCCGAGCATGATTTGAGAAAGTCTTTAACCAAGAAGCCGGTAAGGAGTATAAGTCGGCTTATGGATCGTATTGACGAATACAAGTAGGTTAAGGAAGACCAGCAACAAGGGAATGGAAAGGCTAAGGTTACCCCTTAGGACAGGAGGGATTTCAGGTCGGAAAAATACAATAATAATAGGCCCCAAAGGGATTTTGCTAGGCAATCTAGGTCTACGACTCCTCGGGTGGTAAACACGGTGTTCCGAGAGCCAGTACATCAAGTCCTAAAGAAGATCAAGAATGAGTCATACTTCAAATGGCCAAACAAGATGGGAGGAGATCCCATGAAGCGCAACCCAAGTCTTTATTGCTAGTATCATCAGAAGCGAGGGCATACCACCGAGGATTGTAGAACTTTGTGGAATTATCTGGAGCAACTAGTCAGAGATGGAAGGTTACAACAGTTTCTGTATCGACCCAATGGGCAAGGAGACCAAGCAAGGTCAAGGGCTCAAAGGAATGCTTCTTCAAGGCCCTCTTTGGGCACAATTAATGTCATCTTTGCTGCACCTGGGAGAACTGGTTCTCATCCTTCCAAGGTGATGTCTGTAGCTTAGCTGCCCACCAAGGACTCTAATTCTGAGCCAAAGAGGGCTAGAGTGGAGATCCAACCGACACTGAGTTTTTCGGACGAAGACAAGATTGGAACCATATAGCCACACGATGATGCTTTAGTGGTCACCCTCAGGATAGGAGGGTATGATGTGAAGAGGGTGCTTGTCGACTAGGGTCGTGGTTCAGAGATTATGTACCCTTACTTGTACAAAGGGCTGAACTTGAAACCTGAGGATTTGACAACCTATGATTCACCTTTGGTGAGCTTTGATGGGAAAGTTGTAATCCCAAGGGGTCATATTATATTGCCCGTGCAAGCAGGCTCAGAGGTGGTGGAAGTAGACTTCATTGTGGTGGATGATTATTCCCTCTACATTGCCATTGTGGCAAGGCCCTGACTTCATGCCCTAAGGGCCGTTTCTTCAACTCTGCACTTGAAGGTGAAATACCCCTCAGGGGACCAAATTGAAGAGCTTGTGGGGAGCAATCCATGGCTAGGCAGTGCCTCGTGGCTGCAATTATACATCAGCCTAAAGTTGAGTCCTTGGTCTTTGCTGAGGGGGGCTCATAGTAATCAAGGGTCCCGATCTTACCTACGAATGCGGTGTCAAAAGAGGCAAAGTGTGAGAGGTTGGAGAAAATTGTTATAGATGGTGATCCAGAGAAGTTTTTTCAGGTCGGAACTCAGTTGCCTCCTCGGGAGAAGGAAAAGCTGTTGGCATTTCTAAGGAGAAATATTGATGTGTTCGTATGGAATGCTTATGAAGCTCCTAGGGTGGATCCGAACTTTCATTTTCCATCACCTGAATGTTAACCCAGTTGTCCTCCCTAGGAAGTAACCACCTCGGCGTTTATCTAAAGAGCATTCTGATGCTGTCAAGGAGGAAGTGAACAAGCTTAAGCAGGCTAGGACTATTAAGGAAGTGTTCTACCCTGAATGGTTGGCCAATACAGTAGTAGTGAAGAAAAAGAATGGGAAGTGGCGGGTATATGTAGACTTCACAGATCTAAATAAAGCTTACCCCAAGGATCCTTTCCCAATGCCTCGGATAGATCAATTGGTGGATGCCACTATAGGCCATCCTCAGATGAGCTTTTTAGACACCTTTCAAGGGTATCACCAGATACCTTTGGCTTTGGATGATCAAGAGAAGACATCTTTTGTTACTCCTATTGGAAATTACCACTATAAGGTGATGCCATTTGGTTTAAAGAATGTAGGGTCTACTTATCAGAGGATGATGACTAGAATGTTTGAGCTGTAGCTAGAAAAAAATATTTAGATTTATATAAATGATATGGTGGTTAAGAGTAAGTTGGAATCAGAGCATATTAATGATCTTGGGAACATCTTTGGGATCTTAAAGAGATATAAACTGCGACTTAATGCTTCCAAGTGCTCTTTTGGTGTCGGATCAGGGAAGTTCTTGGAGTACATGGTTACACACCATGGAATTAAAGTCAACCCCGATCAAATTAGAGCAATTAACAATTTACAGCTACCTCGGAATCCTAAAGAGGTCCAGAAGTTGACAGGGATGACTGCTACCTTGAACCGGTTCATTTCTCAGTCATTAGACAAGTGTAGGCCTATCTTCCAGTTATTGAACAAGTGGAATGGATTTGAATGGACCAAGGAGTGTGTCTTAGCCTTCCAGCAGTTAAAGGAATACTTATCTCGGCCACCCATTATGTCCAGGCCTGAGGTGGATGAGGTTTTCTTTGCTTACATCACGGTGGCTTCCTATGTGGTGAGCTTGGTGCTAGTACGGGTTGATGGTGGTGTGCAGAGGCTAATTTACTATGTGAGCAAATCACTACATGAGGCCACTGAAGAATGCCATTTTGGCAGTGGTGCATGGTCCATGTAAGCTCCCCCACTATTTTCAATCACACACAATTGTTGTCTTAACTCAACTGCCGCTTAAATCACTTCTTCAGAGTGCTGATTACACTGGGAGGGTTGCCAAGTGGGGTACCATCCTAAGGGATTTTGATATCAAATACATACCCTGCACCTCTGTTAAGGGCCAGGTCCTCGCTGATCTGATAGTCGAGTTTACTGAAACCCCATTTAAAGAAGAGGTTGAGAAGTGGAACATGAATGGAAAATCAGTTGGCATGGTCTCCCTGCAAGAGCCTTTACCCTAGAGAGTACACGTTGATGGTACAGCGAATCAAAAAGGATCCGGAGTGGGGCTAGTTATAATTTCTCCTGAGAAGATCATTATTGAAAAATCTTTAAGATTGAGCTTCTTGGCCACCAATAATGAGGTCGAGTATGAGACTCTATTGGTAGGGATGACTATGGTTCAGAGAATGAGTGGAAAAGTAGTAGAGATGTTTTTAGATTCAAGATTGGTCGTAGGCCAGGTTGGGGGAGAGTTAGAAGCCAGAGATCTTAGAATGCAGGAATATTTAAACCAGATTAGACATTTACAGTCAAGATTTGAGTCTTTTAATTTATCACAAATCCCTAAAAGTAGAAACACGTAGCTCGTATTGATCAGATTAGGGTGGGACCTAGCTAGATGGGCTCTATTGTGCTATTCCTTAAGGAAGACATCTTGCTCGAGGGTAAGTTCGAGGACAACAAGGTACGAAGAAAGGCTCATTAGTTTTGGCAGTCTGAGGACCAAAAATTGTACAAGCGCTTTTTTTCTAGACTATGTCTGCTATGCATACACCCTAAAGCAGTTGAACTAGTCCTAGAAGAGTTACATGAAGGGATTTGTGGAAGTTACACAAGAGGCAGATCTTTGTCTTACAAAGCTCTCACTCAGGGATATTGGTGGCCAAATATGCAGAGGGAAGCACAAGAATATGTGAAGAAATGTGACCAATACCAAAGATTTTCCCCAAACATTCACCAACCAAGAGGTGTCCTTAATCCTCTGTCTAGCCCTTGACCTTTTGCTTAATGGGGCTTGGATATTGTAGGGCCCTTCCCTAAGGCAGCAGGGAATAAGAGATAGTTGCTGGTAGTTACGGATTACTTCACCAAATGGGTTGAAGTTAAACCACTAGAGAATATCAGGGATATGGATGCCAAGAGATTTATTTGGAAAAATGTTGTCACTCAGTTTGGAATCCCTCGCGTACTCATCTCGGACAATGGTCTTCAATTTGATAGTGAAACCTTTAGGAGATATTGTTGTGACCTGGGTATAATAAATAGATATTCCACCTCGGCATATCCACAGGGGAATGGACAGGCCGAGGCTGTCAATAAGGTCATAATGAATGGGCTTAAAAAGAAGCTGGATGACGCCAAGGGAAAATGGATGAAGGAATTGCCACACGTTCTTTGGACATATCGGACTACACCTTGTATGACCACTGGAGAGACGCCTTTTGTGATGACTTATGGAGCCAAGGCTATGATTCCTATGGAGACAATATTTCCAACACTGAAGACAAGTTCTTTTACTCTGAGCAGCAATGATGGGCTATTGGGGAAAAGTTTAGATTTAATTGAAGAACGAAGGGAAAATGCTATGGTTTAGCTGGCGTACTATCAACACAAGCTCAAGCAGGGGTACGACTTAAACATAAGGTCAAGGCCACTAGTGCCTGGAGACTTGGTGTTAAGAAAGGTGTTGGGTACTGCCAAGAACCTAGCCTGGAGAAAGTTAGTGCCTAACTGGGAAAGGCTGTATCGCATCACTTCAGTGGCTGGAATAGGTGCATATTATCTTGAAGATCTAAATGAAAATGTTGTACCACACCTCTGGAATGTAAACAACCTGAGAATGTATTATTATTAATGAAAGTTTTCTTTACCATATTTTGATTTATTGCGTTATGCGTCATGCGTCCTACTATTTGTTTGAATATCAAATAGAATCTTGGTCATGCCTGATTCCTCGGACCACGTACCATGGGTAAATTAATATTTTAAGTTATCTATCTAAGTATTAAACAGAACCTTAGCTATGCCTGGCTCCTCGGACCACATACTTTGGGTAAATTAATACTTTCTAACATCCATCTAAGTGTTAAACAGAACCTTAGCTATGCCTGACTTCTCAGACCACATAGTTCAATTAAATTAATACTTCTTACTATTTTCCTAAGTATCAAACAGAATCTTGATCATGCCTGACCCTTCGGACCACATACCTTGGATAAATTGATATCTTAAGTTATTGGTCTAAGTGTTAAACAGAACCTTAGTTATGTCTGGTTCCTCGGACCACCTACTTTGGGTAAATTAATACTTCATGACAGTTTTCTAAGTATCAAACAGAACATTGGTCATGTCTGACTCCTCGGATCACATACCTTAGGTAAATTGATATCTTTTAATCATTTTTCTAAGTATTAAACAAAACCTTAGTTATATTTGGTTCCTCGGACCACCTACTTTGGGTAAATTAATACTTCATGACAGTTTTCTAAGTATCAAACAGAACCTTGGTCATGTCTGACTCCTCGGACCACATACCTTGGATAAATTGATATCTTTTAATCATTTTTCTAAGTGTTAAACAGAACCTTAGTTATATTTGGTTCTTCGGACCACCTACTTTGGGTAAATTAATACTTCATGACAGTTTTCTAAGTATCAAACAGAACATTGGTCATGTCTGACTCCTCAGACCACATACCTTGGGTAAATTGATATCTTTTAATCATTTTTCTAAGTGTTAAACAGAACCTTAGTTATGTTTGGTTCCTCGGACCACCTATTTTGGGTAAATTAATATTTCATGACAGTTTTCTAAGTATCAAACAGAACATTGGTCATGTCTGGCTCCTCGGACCACATACCTTAAGTAAATTGATATCTTTTAATCATTTTTCTGAGTGTTAAACAGAATCTTAGTTATGTCTGGTTCCTCGAACCACCTATTTTGGGTAAATTAATACTTCATGATAGTTTTCTAAGTATCAAATAGAACCTTGGTCATGCCTAACTCCTCGGATCACATATCTTGGATAAATTGATATCTTTTAATCATCTTTCTAAGTGTTAAACAGAATCTTGGTTATGCCTAACTCCTCAGACCACATGCCTTGAGTAAATTAATACTCTCTACTTATTTTTTCTAAGTGTTAAACAGAACCTTGATTATGCCTAACTCCTTAGACCATATGTTTTAGGTAAATTAACACTCTCTATTTATTTTTTCTAAGTGTTTAAACAGATCCCGGGTTATACCCAGCCCCTTGGATCACTTGCTTTGGGTAAGTTAATATTCTTGTTATTTGCCTAAGTACATGGTCATTTTCCTTATTATTTATACGTGTTTAATTTGTTTGAGTTAGCAGCAATGCACTACTATTAGCTTTAGTAAAGTCAGGGTGGCAATAATTCACTACAATCAACAACATCATCAGTTTTAAGTCCCATCAGAGGGAAAAATGATAACTACACCAACTATAAAATAAATATTACAAAGAAAGGAAAGATTCATGAAGTAAAAAGTGCAGACCTTTTTATTAAATAAAGGAAATGCACATTATATACAATGGCAAGTTGCCACCACAAAAGAAAAGATACAAAGGAAAACTACAAAAAGAAAAAAAAATGACAGAAAGAAAATAAAATCCTAAGAGCTAGACCTTGGCTGGAGGAGGAGGATCTTCTTTCTTGCTCGGCTGAAAGGCAAGAGCATCTTTGGCCTTGGGGTCAGCCTCTTTGAATTTGGCCTCGGCCTCCTTCGCTTTGACTACAGCATCCTTGGCCTTGGCAGCATCCTTGGCCTTTGAGGGGGGCTTGGCCTCCTTACTCTTGCCCTTATCCTAGGTCACCTTAGCCCCTTAGCCTTGATTACCAGTTTGGTTGGATCCTTTAGAGGCCTCGAAGGGGGGAAGAAGGGCATGAGCAATTAGGTTGCTCAAAGGATTTTGGAACAAGGGCAGAGGGAGATAGGAGGGCAGTTGGGACTTCGCAGAAGTTGGGAGGATAGTAAAAACTCCTAGCCTCCCTCCACTCCGAGGCAGTAGGGACCCCTACAAGGTTGAGGGCCTTCATCCATTTCTCCTTGCAGTAATCCCTACATACCTCGACTAGCTCTTCAGCTAGCCTCAGCACTCCTCCACGCCCTCTCCTCGGCGATCAACTTGGAGGCCAATTTCATGGCTTTTAGGGCCTTGTTGGTTTCAGCGTGGAGATTGGCCTTAACCCTAGCCTCATTCTGAGCATCCTTGATCCATTCCTCAGCTACAAAAACCTCCTGGATAGCCTACACAAAAATGACAAATGAATCCTATGTAAAAAAGAAAAAGAAGAGAGAATAGAAGGGGCATCTTAACATTTAGCTAAAAGATAGGATAGTGAACTTATCATGGCAAGATCCCTTTTCAGGGACATGAAAAGGTCTGGCTGCCTCATGTGCCTTAGAGCATCCATGTCTTTCAGAAGGAGGAGGGGCTGTTCTAGGGTTTCAGCAACATAAGCGAAGTGCCCTCTCTGGAACTCCCTAATGGAAGAGTTCCATGGGATGGCTGCGCCATCCAACTCCAACCGAGGAGCCCAAGTACGTTCTTGTTGGCGTACCTCGGCCATACTTGGGTCCTCCCTACTATCCACAGATAAGGCCCGTTTGTCCTTGGCTGCCTTCTGCTGTTTGGCCTCCTTCTGAGGGACCACCTCACCCTCCTCCACTTCCTGCTTCTTTCTCTTCTTCTTCAAGTTAGGGATGAAGAGCAAGTCGACTGTGGTTGTAGGAAGAGGAAGGGGAGGGGGGAGAGTAAAGGGAAGCTGGGACTTAAGGGCCTCCTTGGATAATGACCCTTTGTTCCTCCCAGCCATGAGGTCTTGCAAGCGGATTCAGAGCCATTGCGTCTTCCTCCTCAGAGCTGCTATCTACCTTGGCAATTATCAATTGGGGGAGCGAGCTGCTGAGAATCTGTCAAGCTCACCCTTAGAATCAGAGATCTCAACGGGATTTGCTCGCACCTTTTCTTCTTCCTTGAGTTAGAATTGATCTATTTCCTCCTCGAGTGATAAGCGTGAGGAAGCGGTTTCTTCCCTCGGAATCGCTGCTTCAGGGAGAGCAAAAATGGGAGGCAACTTTACAGGCACTATGTCCTCTCGAGCAAGGAACCCAAGTACAGATACGTCTATCATGCGGAGCCTAGGATCGCCTGCCCTGATCGTGTGGCCCACTTCCTGGAAGTTGTCCAAGATTGGTTCGAAGTCCAAAATAAGGTGGACCGCTTTTAACTGCCTATCCTCACTCACGAACACGTCAAATCTTAGGACTTTGTTAAGGTGCGCAATGTTGACCAAACTGTGGCAGGGCGCTACATGCCTTTTATCTACAAAAACAACCGAGGAGCAAATCATGGTCAGACCAATAAAACCCATCATTAAAGGAAAACGAAATATTAAAGGAAAGAGTGGCAAAGCTAAAAGAACTAAATCCCATGCTAAGGGACCTAACCCTAGGGTACCCCACTTGGCTCTCCCTCTCGAGTTTGGCAGTGAAGACCGTCGTGCCATTCCCCAGGGGCGATCAAGTAGTCGCCCTTCATGCCCTTGTTGGACTTGGGAAGACACGATACGAGCCTAATAATGTTGGACTTGGAATTGAGGTAATACCCCAAGTCAGCAAGTGAATGGCACTTGTACATATGTACGACATCGTGCCAGGTGAGTCTCAAACCCATCTGCTTGTTGAGAGCATCGACGCTACCTAAAACTCTAAATAGGTTAAGAGTGCACTGGTGGGGACACAACCTATAGTTGATTAGGTAGTCTTAGGTCACCCTACCCATGGGAAGCATCATTCCTCCTTCGATGAAGGCGATTATAGGAATGACAACTTCCCCTTCGTTTCTATTTGTAACCACTTGGTCTAGAGCACAATACCGCAGGGCACCCCCCCTGTGGAATGTGACATTTGGCCCTAAAGCCCTCCATACCAGCGGGAGAATCTACGAAGTGCTTGAATCTACCCATCTAAGCAAACTAAGGGAAAGTAAAGGAAATGTTTTTAAAAGGAACGGAAGATTAAAAGGTCGAGGAGGTTGGCTAAGAAGAAAATAACTTAAGGACTTAAAGACTTACAAAAATGAAAACTAATGAAACTTCAAGAGCTCCTTGAGAGTTGGAAGATTTGGGAAGACTTGAGAGCTTGAGAGTTTGAGAGGTCTTAAGAGTTTGCAAATTTGTGAAGTAAAGAAAAAAGTAAACCCACCAGGTGCCTTATATAGGAGGCAGAGTTAAGTGGGAGTTATCCCGCTCAAATTTCAAGGAGAAGCGCCAGCCGTAGGATCAACATCCCACCGTAGGATGCAGGGAATAGAATGCCGCCTGGAGCAATTAATGAGACATCGCGGGCTTCGAAGCTTCAGGAACAGTTATGGGACATGTGAAGCGACATTCTCACGTATGGAAATCAGAGAAAAGTGTGGAATTAATTATCCAAATTCAAAACCCCATTTTTTCTCCTCGGACGGAAGGGAGAAAACTGGAGTTTTGAAGGGCTATTGTAGGGCTAAGGGGCCCAAAAACATATGCTGGGCCTTAGGCCTTGTCTGAGGGCAAATAAATAGTAATGAGTAGGTAAGGCTCAGGATCCCATGAGCGAGCTGCAGGTGAGAATACTGGGGAAGGTAAGTCGAGGAGGAGTATCTCCTCGGCTAAGTGAAACAGAGGTTAGAAAGAGTGTCCTATTACCTAGGGTGACCTTCCTAGAAATTCTAGTGATAACGATATACGTTATGAATGTATAGGACAACTAGGAAGTGGGAAATATCTAAGGGAAAACTGCTACCACCGCATTGAATGCTCTGCAGCTAACTCTCTGGCCGCATTAATAAGGAAGTGATACCTGAACAGTAGATTTCAACCTTACAGCTACTCTCTAGAGACTTCAGGAAGGTGCTGATGTGATAGGGATCAACACCAACAATCTAATCTATATGTGGAGGGCAAAGATGAAGAAAAAGATATAGTATAACATAGGAAGAAGGCAATGGGAGGAGAGGATCGAGAAATTGAGAGAAAAACATGTAGCCATCAAGAACTGAACTTGTAATCAAATTTGAGAAGAAATATATAAGAACTTCTCCTCAGATTGTGCCAATGATGATTTTCTTTAGATTAAACCAATCTATTTTCATTTTCTCGTTAACTGGATCCACTACACTTGTTGTTTAACTCATTAAAGCTTAGTTTTTCAATCCACTCTCTACAAATTTTTTGTATTGGGCTCTTTGGGCCTAAGTTCATTCATCTTTTGGGCTTGGGATCCAAATTGTGTCCTTACAGACGTTATATAACAAATTGGAGCTCAAGTTTGCTAAACTCAATTTTGGGTTGGAACTCAAGTTTGATAAATTCAAGTTCTAAAAAGAGTCTACATAACTAAATAACTTTAGTTACATGCTATTCTCTTAAAATTTTCCTTAAAAAATACTGTGGGGGCCAGTTAATCAATAATTATTAAAACCGTGTTAACTAGGCCTGTGGCCCATCCGAGGACGTTAAACTATCCGAGGAGGCCCACATAAGGTTATAAGGGGAACCAAATGAAAAGAGGAGTAGATATCACATGAGATGGGTCCAGTATTCGTTCGAGGACAAAACCTTTCTGGGCAATATGTGTCCGAGGACGACCTGAACGTCGTATTGTCACAAACACACTTCAAAGTTGCATTACCACTAAAGGTGGGACTTGGGGCCAAGGGTAAGAAAGAAAAGATAAACAAATATCTTTAACGACTGCTGCCTCCGCATTAATTGTCTCTCAATCAACTCTCTGGCCGCATTAATGTGGAGGTGATGCCTGAACAGTGATGAAGCAGTCTTACAGCTGCTGGTTGAAGGTTCCAGGAAGTGTTAGATGGGACAGGAAGGGATCCCCCAAATCCAACCTACACGTGATCGAAACTTCTAAACAAGTGATGCCTAGAAGAAAATCTTATAAAATAAAGAACTTAGCTTGTTTCAAAGAGAAATTGATCGTAATATTTGTGTTAATCCATCTAGAAACGTTAAGTTTAATCGTTTTTCTTTTGAAATTAATCTAGTTCTTTTCTATCCACGCTATACAAATTTATTGTTTGGGCCTTTAGCGATCAAACCCAATACGAATTTGGAATCGTTACAAATTGAGTTCTTACAATTGGCGCCGTCTGTGGGGAGAGCTTGATTGAAATTAAAAGAAATCTGGTTCAACGTTCATGATGGAGGAAGCAGGTCCACATCACTACGCAGTAGGACCACACTAGGTAGATGCCAACCCACACCAAGCAAAGTCAAGAGGTTCTCAGCATAGTGATCCACACCGAAGTCTCAAATGGAGAAAAGGCCGTGAAGGGAGTGTGCACACAACTCATACCACTAAAAATCACTCTCGTGGGAAGAGTCATGTTTCCCATGCAAAGAATGACAGGAACCTGCAACGTGAAATTGACAAGTTGAAAAGAGAGTTGCGCCACGCCCGGCGAGGACGTTCCCCGCCTTGCTCCGAACCATCATCCGAGGAGACGGATGGAGCTAGTTATAGGCGGAGATCCAGAACTCCGCCTAGTGAGACTTTTTCCTATAAAGAGGAGCACAACCATCGACATAGGTACAAAAGCCCGCCTCGCAGGGGCTTGGGGAACAATGCCATGAACAAAGCGTTAAGCCAAGTCTCCAAATCACCCTTCACAAGGAATATAGAAGACGCGATTCTTCCTCGGCGATTCCATCAGCCTACATTCACCCTATATGACTGTCGGACAGAACACGTTAGTCATTTTAGCCAAAAGATGGCTATCTACTCCAGAGATGAGGCCTTGATGTGCAAGGTCTTTCCATTAAGTTTGGGTCCGGTGGCGATGAGATGGTTTAACGGTTTAAGGGCCAACTCTATTGAATCTTTTAAAAAGCTTACCCGGGCTTTTGGCGCTAGTTTTATCACTTGCAGTAGGGTTCCCCGGCCTTAGGATCCTTGTTATCTATGTCCATACGAAAGGGCGAGACTCTCAAAACTTATTCAGATAGATACTGAGAAATGTTTAATGAAATAGAGGGAGAGCATGATGATGTGGCTATAAGTACTTTCAAGGCTGGTCTTCCAGCCGAGCATGATTTAAGGAAATCTCTAACTGGTAAACCTGTTACCAGTGTACACCAATTGATGGATAGGATTGACAAGTACAAAAGAGTAGAAGAAGACCAACTTCAGGGAAAAGGAAAGGCTAAGGTAATCTCTCAAGAGAGGAAGGATTTCAGGTCGGACCGTTACAATAGTAACCGACCTTGGAAAGACTTCGTTGGGCAATCAGGTTCTGCTGACACCCAGGTGGTTAATGCAGTGTTTCGGGAGTCAGTGCAGCAGGTATTGGAGAAGATAAAGAATATGCCCTTTTTAAAATGGCCAAACAAGATGGCAGGAGAGCCTAAGAGACGCAACCCGAATCTTTATTGCCACTATCATCAGGATTATAGGCATATGACGGAGGATTGCAGGAATTTATGGGACCATTTGGAGCAGCTAGTCTGAAAGGGGAAATTGAAACAACTCTTGCATCATTCCAATGGTAGGGTAGGCCAGGCAGGATCAGAGATGCGTGGGGACATTTCTTCAAGACTCTCCCTTGGCACAATAAACGTTATTTTTGCTGCCCTAAGGAGGATTGGATCTTGCATTTCCAGGGTACTGTCGGTGTTCCAACCTCCGGCCGAGGAGCATTGCCAAGCTTCAAAAAGAGCTAAGGTGGACATCCCCTGATTTTGGGCTTTTCGGATGAGGACAAGGTTGGAACCATACAGTCTCATGATGATGCTCTAGTGGTCACGCTGAGAATTGGTGGGTACAATGTAAAAAGAGTGATGGTTGATCAAGGTAGCGTTGTTGATATAATGTACCCAGATTTGTATAAAGGGTTAGGTTTGAAGCCTGAGGACTTAGCAGCCTACAGTTCCCCTCTGGTGAGTTTTGAGGGAAGGATGGTCGTTCCAAAAGGACAGATTAGACTACCTGTGCAAACCGGTATGGATGTGGTGAAGGTGGACTTCATTGTTGTAGATGTTTTCTCTCCATACACGGCCATTATGGGTAGACCTTGGCTTCATACCCTGGGAGTAGTCTCATCTACTCTACATCAGAAGGTGAAGTACCCATCTGGAGGTCAAGTATTGGAGATAATAGGAAGCCAGGTTGCAGCTCGGTAGTACCTGGTAGCAGCTATACAACATCGGCCAGAGGCAGAGACCTCGGCTACCACCGATAATGAATTATAGCAATTAAAACCCCCAGCATTACCCTTAGATGGACCAGTCGACGAGGTAAAGTGTGAAGATTTGGAGAGGGTAAGTGTTGCTGATGATCCGGAAAGATTTTTCCAGGTTGGGGCTAAACTGCCTTTGCAAGAGAAGGAGCGATTGCTGGAATTCCTTAGAGAAAATGTAGATGTGTTCGCATGGAGCCCATATGAAGCCCCAGGTGTAGATCCGAATTTCATTTGTCATCGACTCAACATGAATCCTTTCGATATTCTGAAAAGACAGCCTCCTCGGTGACCATCAAAAGAGCACATCGAAGCTGTCAGAAGTGAGGTGGCCAAGCTCAAGCAGGCTGGGGCTATCAAAGAAGTTTTTTACCTTCAAAGGTTAGCCAATACAGTGGTGGTAAAGAAGAAGACAGGAAAGTGGCGAGTGTGCGTGGACTTCACGGACCTTAATAAGGCTTGTCCCAAGGATCCTTTTCCCATGCCGAAGGTAGACCAGTTGGTGGATGCAACCGTTGGTCATCCTCGGATGAGTTTTTTGGATGCCTTTCAAGGATACCACCAAATACCACTAGCAATCGATGATCAAGAGAAGACGGCTTTTGTCACCCCTATTGGAAACTATCATTATCAAGTGATGCCATTTGGTTTGAAAAATGCAGGATCTACCTATCAACGGATGATGACTAAAATGTTTGAACCATAACTGGGCAGAAACATTGAAGTCTATATCGATGATATGGTAGTGAAGAGTAAAGTGGTGTTCGAGCATGTGGAAGATTTTATGAACATCTTTGGAATACTGAGAAAGTATAAGCTACGTCTGAATGCTTCAAAGTGTTCCTTTGGTGTAGGCTCCGGGAGGTTCTTGGGATACATGGTGACTCATAGAGGAATTGAACTGAACCCAGATCAGATTAAGGCCATCAACGATTTACAAGCACCTCGGAATCCAAAAGAGGTGCAGAAACTGACTAGAATGACTGCTGCTTTGAACCGATTTATCTCCAGGTCGGCCGAGAGGTGTCGACCCTTTTTCCTTCTACTGCATAAGCGAAAAGGATTTGAATGGACTGAGGAGTGTGCTATGGCATTTCAGCAATTGAAGGAGTACCTATCCAGGCCGCTTATCATGTCTAGTCCTGAGGTGGATGAGGTACTGTTTGCTTATCTGGCAGTTACCCCTCATGCAGTTAGTTTTGTCTTAATACGAGAGGACAGCGGCGTCCAAAGACCAATTTATTACGTAAGTAAGTCTCTTCATGAAGCCGAGGTGAGATACTTATCATTGGAGAAGGCCATCTTGGCGGTGGTCCATGCAACACACAAACTTCCACATTATTTTTAAGCCCATATTGTGGTTATTTTAACTCAACTACCTCTGAAGTCCATATTTAGAAGTGCAGATTATATTGGGAGAATTGCTAAGTAGGGCACAATCCTAGGTGCTTTCGACATCAAGTATATGCCTCGCACCTCAGTGAAAGGCCAAGTCCTTGTCGATTTGGTAGTTGAGTTTGCCGAGTGTCCAGAAAAAGCTAACATGAAGCAAAGTGACATGGATGAAAAGTCGGTTGGTCTGATCTCCACACAAGGCGGTTCCTCCTGGAGAGTATATGTGGACGGAGCAACAAACCAACGGGGGGCAGGATTGGGGCTAGTTTTGATATCCCCTGAGGAGATCATCATTGAGAAATCCTTGAGGTTGGGATTCTCAGCTACTAACAACGAAGCAGAATACGAAACTTTGTTGATGGGAATGAGTATGGTCCAAAAAATGGGTGGAAAGGTAGTAGAATTATTCTCGGATTCAAGATTGGTAGTTAGCCAAGTGAAAGGAGAACTGGAAGCCCGAGATCCAAGAATGCAGGGATATTTGAGTCAAGTTAGGCGTATGCAAACGAAATTTGAATCTTTTGACTTATCGCATATCCCCCGAGGTGAAAATACCCACGCCGATTCCCTGGCAACCCTTGCCACCTCTTCAACACGGAGTTTTCCTCGGGTGATAATCGTCGAAGATTTGTATACCCCCACCCCACCAGGAAAGGACGTACGTCAAGTTCATCAAGTCAATCTAGCGCCGAATTGGATGGATCCCATATCGAAATTCCTCGAAAGTGACATCTTGCCCGAAGAAAAAATAGAAGCTGAGAAAATACGGAGGAAAGCTCCTCGATTTTGGTTATCCGAGGACAAAAAGTTATACAAACGGTCCTTTTCTGGGCCGTACCTACTTTGTAAACATCCCGAGATGTCAGAGTCACTCCTAGAGGAGCTACATGAAGGCATTTATGGAAGTCATACAGGGGGAAGGTCCCTATCACACCGGGCCATTACTCAAGGATATTGGTGACCAAATATGCAGAAGGAAGTGTAGGAGTATGTTAGAAAATGTGACCAGTGTCAAAGGTTCGCTCCAAACATCCACCAACCTGGAGGAATTCTTAACCCTCTGTCCAGCCCTTGGCCTTTTGCTCAATGGGGGTTAGATATTGTCGGCCCTTTTCCTAAAGCCTTAGGAAACAAAAAGTTTCTGCTGGTCGGCACGGATTATTTTACTAAATGGGTCGAAGCTGAACCTTTAGCGAACATCAAAAATGTAGATGTTAAGAGGTTTATTTGGAAGAATATTGTTATGCGATTTAGAACTCCGTGCACTCTTGTCTCGGCTAATGGCCTCCAATTTGATAGTAAGGCCTTCAAGCAATACTGTTCAGACTTAGGTATAAAGAATAGATATTCCACTCCGGCCTATCCTCAAGGGAATGGGCAAGCTGAAACTGTTAACAAAGTAATAGTCAATGGACTTAAGAAGAGACTGGATGATGCAAAAGGAAAATGGGTGGAGGAATTGCCACATGTTCTTTGGACCTATCGAACAACGCCTCGACAATCAACAGGAGGGACTCCTTTTTCCATGACCTATGGAGCCGAGGCTGTCATCCTTCTGGAAACTAGATTCCCAACGTTAAGGACTAGTACATTTTCCTCGGATAGTAATGATGGAATGTTGGGAAAAAGTTTAGACTTGATCGAAGAGCGAAGGGAGAATGCAATGGTCCAATTGGCTTACTACCAGCATAAACTCAAGCAAGGCTATGATATTAATGTAAAGCTGAGACTGTTAGCGGTAAGAGATCTGGTGTTGAGAAAAGTTCTGGGAACCACCAAGAATCCAACTTGGGGAAAATTAGGGCCTAATTGGGAAGGGCCTTATCGGATTACTTCAGTAGCCGGAATAGGAGCCTATTATCTGGAAGACCTAGATGAAAAAGCTGTACTCCATCCTTGGAATGTAAATAATCTCAAGATGTATTATTATTAATAAAAGTAATCTAGTTTGGGTTTCCTTTAATTTATACTGATCATGCATCTTGTGTTTCCACATCTAATGGCATTCTATGAAGTATTAAATAGAAACTAAGTTATGTCAGGTCCTCGGACCACAAGCTTAGTGGAAATTAATGCCCTATGACATCTATGAAGTATTAAACAGAAACTAAGTTATGTCAGGTCCTCGGACCACAAGCTTAGTGGAAATTAATGCCCTATGACATCTATGAAGTATTAAATAGAAACTAAGTTATGTCAGGTCCTCGGACCACAAGTTTAGTGGAAATTAATACCCTATGGCATTTTATTGAAGTATTAAACAGAAATTAAGTTATGTCAGGTCCTCGAACCACAAACTTAGTGGAAATTAATACCTTACGAAATCTATTGGGTCACTAAGTGGGTTCCTTAGAAACTAATACAACCTCTTGCTATTAAAATGCTAGGGCCATTTGGGTTTATGCATTCCAGAATAACAAATTCTCAAATATCGTCCTAAGATCACAGGATTTTTAATTACCTATTGAAGATATAAACCCTAATAAGCCTATGAACATCATCTAATGTATAATTGAAGTACTTTAGACCCAACTTTATCCAACTTTTGAACATTCCCTTAAGTTTCAATTTATTAGAAGGAATGTATATGTATCCAAAATGTCTCCCTGAGATCTCATAGTATTAATGTTTATCACCCATTTTAACCGCCAACGATTAGTGTGTATAAGTTATTTTTTCTCTTACAAACAAAAGACAGTCAAGATGAATCCATTCAAGCTAAGATAACAGAGCAAACAATTACAAAAATGAGATAAAACGGCAACAACAATAAGCAAATAGACATAAAATCCTTACAAAAGTCCTAATCAAATTATAAAATAAGTCCTATTTTTTCAACTTAATTTGGAGCTTGGGAGCTTGGTTGGCTGATTTATCTACCTTCGGGGTAGTGACTCCCTCTTTGTCCTTAGTAGCTCCCCCAGCTGGCATGACTGTGAAAGCCAAATCCTGTTGAAAGCCTTGAGAGGCTACCTCTGCCTCAAAAGCTGCTGCAGTCTTGTCCAAGGAGGCTTCTGGAAGGGCATTAGTCTCTTTAACTGGTTCTGGTTGGCCAGGAGGAGGAAGATTTTGAGGCAAAATCTCATGATTAGGATTAGTGGTTGAGGGAGTGTCTTCAGCTTGACTGGATGGAGGAGCCGAGGTGCGGATTGCTGTAGGGTAGAACACATTCTCTGCCTTCCTTAACTCGGATGAAGCCTCAACCCCAGCTCGGTTAAGGGCTTCATTCCAAGTTTGGGCACAGTAAATGCGGCACATCATTAGCACCTCTGCCCTTAGGGTCTCCTCCATCTCAGCCACCCCGATTTTGTAGCCTTTCTATTCGGCCTTATTCGTTGCCTGTTCGGCCTCAGCCTTTGCCCTCTTGGCTTCCTTCCTGGATTTTTCAGCTTGATCCCTTAATTTTTGGGTTTCCTCCAAGTGCTTTTTAAGAGTTGCCACTTGCTCCCTAGCAGCCTTCAATTCCTCATTTGCTTCGCGCAAACGCTTTCTCTGGTCCTCAGCTTGCTTTTGGAAGCCTTCTAAGGCCGAGTCAGCGCTTTTGTGAGCTTGCTCCTCAGCGACTAATTTTTTCTTTGTTTTCGCCAAGTCTTGCTCGGAAATTGTTAAAGTTTGTACGGCTGACGACCGTCTTTTCCTTTCATCTTCTAACTGATTGTAGCAGTTATTGAGCATCTCATCCAGTCTAAACGTGTTTTGGATAACCTAAAAGGAAGAAATTAACACTATAGTCAGTAAAGAGTACACATCAATGAGTAATGATCACAAAAATAAAAAGAAGAGAGTTAGTACTATACTATTCCCAAATATCTTTTATTGTTGAGGATGAGTTTATTCTTCCTCGCATTTTTTATTTCAGCCATGTCCTTTGGGAGTAACAAAGCCTCCTCTATAGTCGAGGTTATGTGACACCCAATGCCACCGTTGAAGTCCCTAATAGATGTATCATCTCGTAGGGGCTCTCCACCATGCATGGGTGCTGGCAGCCAGGCTTGAAGCTCAGGAGGTTGAATGTCAGACCTCTCTTGGCCTTGCTAAAGAGGATGGCTAGTCTTCTGCTGCTTTGAAGCTCGTTGGGCATCTTCTTCGTGGGTCGGACGGGACTTTCCAGCATCCACCACGTCTTTCCCTTTCTGCTCCCTGCGCCTTTTCAATTCGGCAACATTAACTCTGACTGGCTGGGGAGGTTGATGAGAAGGTTGATAAGGGGCAGGAGGAGGAGACCTGGTGGGAAAAGGAGGAATCTGGGATTACGTTGATTTTCCCGGCGCACTCTTCCCAGGCTGATTCTCTATCAGCTCCATTAGACTTTTTTGGGACTTCCTTTGTATTCCCATCTCGTCAAGATCTTCCTCGGAGCGTATAGGTTGATCAAAAATTCCAAAGTCGTCCAAGGAGTCTGATAGTTCTACAACTTCCTCTGGACTTTCTTCTTCTTTTTCCTCTTTTTCTTCTTCTTCTTATTTCTCTTCTACTTCCTCTTCCCTGAGGGCAAGCTGGGATGAATAGGCTCCTGTTGAGATAGTGGCAACAAAAAGGGGCATAGTGCGGGAGGTGTACTTAGGAAGTGGAACACCTTTTGGAACGATGAACCCCTTGTAGGCAACGCTAATACAGTGAAGTCGAGGATCGCGGGCTTTGATCACGCACTTCGGTGCTTGGAAAGCAAACGAGAGGGAGGTGTAGCCGAGGATTAAATGGGCTGCCCGGAGTTGGCCGTCGGCTTCGTTCACGTATATCTCGGCTTTCAATACCCTGTCCAAACTTGCTTCGTTGACTAAACTAAGTTTGGACTTGGTAGAACGTCTATCTGCAAAATCATTGAATTAAAATGAAGCGTCATTAGAGATAAGAATACTGAGACTCAAAAACAAAAACCAAAAAAAGGGGAAAATATGTATGTATAAACCAAACGTTACAAATCTATGACTGCATTCCCACCTGGTTCTCCTTCCTCCATGGGGCATGGCAGACCATCATGCCATTCCCTAGAAAAGATAAGGAAATCCTCCTTTAGGTTCTTGTTTGAAGTGGGAAGGCACTAAATTAGCCTCACTACGGGATACCTCGACTTGAGATAATATCCCTGCCCCTTTAAATGGTTGAGGTTGTACACCCAATTCACGTCATGATGAGTCAGGTTTAGGTCCATTCTCTCATTCAAGGCTTCTATAATTCCCAGGACCCTAAACATATTTGGGGCACACTGAGTGAGGGATAATCTAAAGAACCTAAGGTAGTTCCTAGTAACAGTACCCATGGGGATGATCATCCCGCCTTCTATGAAGGCAATCATGGGAATAACCACTTCCCCTGTTCTTCTAGCGTCGGCCCATTCCCCTTGGGCTGCGTACCTCATACCCACTATTGGGGGGATCCTATACTTAGCGCGGAAACTTCTCATACCTTTCTCGGACTCAACCAGACATCGAAACTTACTCACTTTCCCCATTTTTCTAAAGGGTTTTCGTAGAAAAATTAACGAGTTTAAGATGAAAGCTGAAAAGGTTTTAAGAAGACTTACAGGTTTGAAAGTGGTTCCTAGGACAAGATTCTAGTATTTGTAGATGCACAGGAAAACGACGAAAAAGGAGAAAGTCAGGTTCAGTGTATGAGCTCTAGAATTATGTGATTGTTGAAGGTAAGAAAGAGAGTTGGTTCGAAAACTCCTTTATAGTTGTGCAGAAGTTATGAGCGGGAAAGTTCCTGCTCGCAAAACGAGACAGACCCTCCACCATTCGATTTACATCTTACCGTTGAACGTGGGGGACAGGAGCGTCGCCAAAATTTAATGTTGTCGCACTTGGGACGCTGAAGCGTCAGGAGCATGCCCAAAACATAAAAGGGTATGGGCTTGTGACATCAAAATCAACCTTTTCTCTCGAGGAGTCGAAAAGCAAGATTTTGAGGGGCTATTGTGGGGGCCAGTTAATTAATAATTATTAAAACCGTGTTAATTGGGCCTGTGGCCCATCCGAGAACGTTAAACTATCCGAGGAGGCCCACATAAGGTTATAAGGGGAACCAAATGAAAAGAGGAGTAGATATCACATGAGATGGGTCCAGTATTCGTCTGAGGACAAAACCTTTCTTGGCAATATGTGTCCGAGGACGACTTAAACGCCGTATTGTCACAAACACACTTCAAAGTTGCATTACCACTAAAGGACTTAGCTTGTTTCAAAGAGAAATTGATCGTAATATTTGTGTTAATCTATCTAGAAACATTAAGTTTAATCATTTTTCTTTTGAAATTAATCTAGTTCTTTTATATCCACGCTATACAAATTTATTGTTTGGGCCTTTAGCGATCGAACACAATACGAGTTTGGGATCGTTACAAATTGAGTCCTTACAATTGGCGCCGTCTGTAGGGAGAGCTTGATTGAAATTAAAAGAAATCCGGTTCAACGTTCATGATGGAGGAAGCAGGTCCACATCACTACGTAGCAGGACCACATCAGGTAGATGCCAACCCACAAGTCAAGAGGTTCTCAGCATGGTGATCCGTACCAGAGTCTCAAACGGAGAGAAGGCCGTGAAGGGAGTGTGCACACAATTCATACCACCAAAAATCACTCTCGTGGGAAGAGTCATGTTTCCCATGCAAAGAATGATAGGAACCTGCAACGTGAAATTGATAAGTTGAAAAGAGAGTTGCGCCACGCCCGGCGAGGACGTTCCTCACCTTGCTCCGAACCATCATCCGAAAAGACGGATGGAGCTAGTTATAGGCGGAGATCCAGAACTCTGCCTAGTGAGACTTTTTCCCCTATTTGGTTTGAGGGGGAATAGAGTAGAGTAGAGTGAAATTGACTCAAAATTAGCATATTTTTAGCCAACTTTACTCTACTCCTCTTTACTCCTCTTCTCTCATCCCTCAATCCAAATAGGCCATAAGAGATATTCTCTTGATTAATTTCTTACCTCACATCCTTTGCCTTTATATACCCTTTCAAATCCATACTATCTTTTCCAATATGACTATGACCATTCACACGTCTCCTCTTATAAACCTTTATCAAATACACCTTTAAATTCTACAAAATGTTAAACTAGGGAATCATTAAGAAAATTCTACTTTGTTAAAGGTACTTTGATTAGGTGGGTCCAAACTTCAAAGAAAGATGTACTCATAAAACATAATCACAAGATGTACTCATAAATCATAATAACAAGACTTGCGTAATGCTATCTTATCTTAGATTCTTTAAACGGCAATAATGCTATAAAAAGCTCGTGTCAAAACAAGCACCTAATGGATATATTTAGAAAAAACTGCAAAAGATATAAATATTATTTAATTACTTCCTCTATGGTTTTTTTGACACAAGGTAGAATTTTTATTCTAGTTTAATCTAAGTGTATATGTGTGCAAGTCTCCCTACTAGAGACTTGAATTCCGGCCCTTGCCTCCCACACCCCACAAGTATTTATACTTATAGAGTGATTACTGCACCAAGGGTACGTGGTGGTTTACTTCCTATATGTGTATGCAAAGCGATTATTGCATTATATTAAAATTAGTAGTTTGTAAAAAAAAAAAAAAAGGTTATATTTTATTAAGTAAAAAAAAGAGTGTTATTAGGGTAAAAAATCTAGGTAGTCCCGAGCACTACTCCGGGTTCTAACAAATTAATATGTAAAATTATCAAAATTTTAATTTAAAACAAAAAAATTAAAAAAAAATTTATTTACTATGTTCTTTTTCTAATATGGATTTATAGGAGTGGACAAGGATGCTCACAAGTTTTGAAACCATGACCTTAGAACTGCTACATCAATGGAACCTTTTGGGGTTTATTATAGGATTAATGTAGTAAGATTCACATTTATTATGTTAGTTTGTAAGCCTATTATAGTAAAATGGATTTTACCTTTTGCATTTTCCTGTTTAAAGAGATTTTGATCTGCTAATATATAATTAATTGAATCTCAAATTGATATGGGATTTTCCCCAAATCTTCTCCAATTTTTTTTATTTGTTTTTGTTTTGTTTTGCTTTTGTTTGTTGGTTTTTTTTTTTTGGGGAAACAAATTCTAATGCATAAAAGGAGAAGGATCTTTTGCATGGGAGTTGCAGGGAGAGATGTAGCTCACAACAGAATGTTGCGAATATAATTTGATCACACCCTGAAGTCACCTGAAGAATTCTTCTTGCACTTCATCCTCTACATATTGAGATCAATTACCAAACTGAGCATATGAGGGCTTCATACTTATTCATTGGTTTAGTTAAATTCAATTGGGGTTTTTCTTTTATTTCTTGAAAAAGAAACAAAAAAAAAAAAAAAAAACAAAACAAAACAAAAAACAAATTGGTTGGCAAAACTTTTAGGAAGTATGGAATGGAGGTGAAGCACCCTAGACTAGGAATAGATATGAGAGCTTTGGAATTAATTTGACATCTGAACTCCCAAGATTGAACAGTCATCTCTGCTAATTACAATTCTAGACATATAATTTTATTTACTTTACGAGCATACTGTTTGTTTATCAAAAACTAATCAAAGTGTCACTTTCAATATATATATATATACATATATAGAAAGTAGTCAAATTAATATCCGATCAAAAAAATAAAAAGGTAGTCAAATTAATAGAATGTAGTACAGTTTATCAAAAAAAACAAAAACAAAAACAAAAAAAAAAAAAAAAAATATATATATATATATATATATATATATATAGAATGTAGTACAGTTTCAATAGATGGAGAATGTAGTACACACGTATACTATTCTGGTGGACACCAAAAGGCCCTTGTCCAATCCCTTTAATCGACTGGGATTGATGCAAAGGAATTGTTTATATTTAATTCATATTTAGGTGGGATTGGTTGGGCTGGTTGATAAGAGCAAATCCTGTCAGCCCTATAACAAAGATGGATTCAACTCCTTTACAATTACAGTTGGAACATTCAACTGGGTCATGACAAAATCCAAATACTCTACAGTGCGACTTAACTAGATAGTCATATAAAATATTGTTTCCAAGATATGGATTCCTCATGAACAGTTGAGCTTTTGAAAGTTATCTCCAAACTGTAGAGGTATCAAATCTAGCGTAAGGACACACACCGGTATAGTATGGCCATTGTTCGGCAAAACATGAAGGTCTTTAATTGCTTCCAGCAAACCTTTGCATTTTGAGCCCTGTGGCCTTCGCTGCAAGTATCCCAAGTGGTCTTTGTAATTCTTTAGTTGAAACCATAGCAATTGAGTACCATTTATAGTAAAAAAAATTTACTCCTCTCCACTCTATCATTTGAATTATTCAAAAGAAGCTATTTCTTATTGTTGAGGGATTACAATTTGGTTTTCTGTGACCGCTTTAAAAATAGGCTTATTTTAGTATGTCTTTCTCATCATCATTTTGTTTTGAGGCAAAATGGCATAGCTCAAAATTTGACACATATATCTTGTTATCAACAGTTAATTGTAAAGATAAATTTACACAATCACTTAAATTAAAAATTGTATTAAGTGTGCGTTTGGATTGAAATGAAAAATTAAAATTATTTTACTATTTATTATTTTACTATTTAGCTTATTTTTTCTACTATTTATAAGTCCACTGTACTTTTTGACACTATTTATGGGCTTCACTGTACTATTTCAACTAACTTTTACATTTATCTACAGTACTTTCAGTAATAATTTTTCAGTTTCAGTAAATTAAGTGGTATCTAAACACACCCTAAATGAGAGAATGAAACCATGATTGTTCCGTTGTACTGAATAATTTCTCCCACCTTAAAAGAAGGTAAGGGAGAGAGAGTACTCGGATGTCACCAATATTGAAACCAAACAAGGTAAAGAACATTATCTATGAAATTGCTTTGGCCTCAATCCACCCCATGAGCTCATGCCTTATATAGTACATTGAAGTTTGATCTTTACCAAACATTGGTGTCACGTATTACCTATACCTCTTGAGAAAGAAAGGTGTTTGCTAGCGATCTCTTAGTTTGGAGAAATCGGTTTTGATGAAAAACTCGCATCTTAGGTATAGAATATAAATCCAAAGCTGACACAAAACCCAAAGAATATAAAAATGATTTGTTCTGGATAGTTGATGAAACTCAACGAAATCCAGAATTAGTAAATTAACCTAATTGTCATCATAGGGTGCTGAATATGGATAGCTATAGTGGGTAGCTAGATATATATTGTTGGTCTAATTAACTCTTAATGGCTTTGATCATTGCTTCATAATGAATTAAGTCACTATATACCATTGTTTTCTAAGTTATGATTAGAATTTAAGATTCCATTTTTATTATAAAACTGCAAATACACGTACATGTCTAATAATTGAATTACATTTGTCGGTTTGTTTTATAAACAAAACACAAATCATTATAAATTGGGAAATTAAGCACGAGCAAATTCTCTGCAAACATGTCACTGACATTCTTAGATCCTGATTGCAACAATTGTAATTTGAAATTTCACCAGAGCATCAATACAGTCAAGTATTAGCAAACATCAATCAATGCAAAGACTGATAAAAATGGCCACTATGATGGTACTGTATGGAGCAATATACGTACGTCAGTGCCTATTATTAAATTGGAATTGTATGCCAAAAACTAGTAGATCAAGATCAAAATACCAAAGCATGAGAGAAGCAACTTTGCAGATCTTGGGACAACATGGAAAGTTGGAAACTGTAGCCATCGAAGTGCAGAACACAAACAGTGTTGTGAGAGCCATGGCAGAACATGTACACGTGAAGACATCGTGAAAAGTAATTTGTACCTTATTCACCTCCCAATACTTTTTGCTTCCCAACCACTTTCCAATTACATTCCAACTTTCTTTTTTTTGGGTGTGTTTTTACTGATATAAATATTAGTTCAAAAGGTTTAAGGTAAATTTAAGGTCATTTCTATTTTTTAAGAAATGAATTACCTTACTTTAATTCCAGCAAGAAGTATATTATTATCCATTAAAACCAGGTCATAAAACCCACCTGTTAACTGAGTTCTCTTGATAAGTGAGAGGTTGAAACTTTAGAGAAAAACCATTTTGAGCCTGCTTTATTAGGGTTTTAAGTCAAACTTGGTGTTGCAATATATATATATATATATATATATATATATAAGCCATAAGAATAAAGTTCCAAGCAATAAAGCAATACAAGAATCAACGAAGCTACTTGCTTTGGTACATCACATTAATCTTGCACACAAATAGAAGAGTCCAAAGTTAATTGGAGCTTATTATATATAAGGAGTGCGCTAAAATAACCGGCAGAACATCTAACATTCCACGAAGGAATGTCTATCTGCACAGTCAAAAAACACCAGCTACATAATTATATTGTACATCCTTAAGGATAAAGAGAGAAATTCTGGTACCACACCCAATTATACAATTTTGCTCTGACAAATTGTGGTTAATGAAAGGGTGCCTCACATTGACCCACTATCATCCCTATCAACCATAACTTGTCACATAGACGAGTTGTGAATAAAATTGTGTAATTAGACGTGATCCCAGAATTTTTTTGGATAAAAATCCTACCGACACCAAGCAGACATTCTGGTATGTGCAAGCCTATGTAGACTATCAAATCATACGTCACATTCCTCTAAATTCAGTACAACCTGCACAATTTCATTGGTGCACATATGGCTAGGAATGGCACTAATAATATTCACCATAATAACAGCAATCTTGAAGCATGGGGCTAAGGACTGTATGAATTACAAAGGTGTTTCCCTTTCTCGTACCAAAACCTGTAATCCGCCACTAAATGAGGCTGTGAGCCCTGGAGAGAACCGTGGCGTGTGGCTTGGTGTAGCTAAGTCGATGTGGAATTTTCGAAGCAATGAAAGTGCTACACATTTGAGCTCCACTAGAGCCATTTCTTTTCCCAAACAGACCCTGAGTCCAGCTTGAAAAACTGGGTACTTAAAAGGGTTTTCTGGAAAAAATATACCATCTTTCAACCACTTTTCTGGCTGGAATTCTAAGCAATCAAAACCCCAAATTTCTTCAATCCGACCCATTGCGTAAGGATGATAGGTAACCCTAGTGCCTTTCCTCACAAAAGTCCCATCAGGGAGGACATCATCTTTTTGACAAAACTTTGAATCAAACTGTATAGGAGGATAGAGTCTCATACTCTCATACACTGCTGCTTGTAAATAATGAAGCTCTCGTAGCTCCTCAAAGCTTGTGAACTCCTTATTTGCTCCGATGACTCGGTCTGCCTCAGCCATGATTGCTGACTCCACGTGTGGGTGCTTTGCCAAAAGCCAAAACAAGCTAGTCAAGGCTGATGCAACCGTGTCACGCCCAGCTAATAAGAAGCTTATAACGATGTCTCTCAAATATGTATCATCGTCAACACTACTCATGAACCTTGACAAAAGGTCTTTATGAGTGAAAAATCCCATTTTGCGCTTTTGCCTTATGACTTCTTGTGCCAAAACATTGATCATACTAACAGCTTCCTTTAATTTCTTCTCACTACCTATGTTGAACACCCTTTTGATCTTCCATACAAGTGGGGACACAGTCATGGCTCTCTCTGCTGATAATTTCGATGCAAGGTCAAAGGAATCAGCAAATTCAGACATGGGTAGTGACAACTCTAGGCACCTGGGGTCTAACCCAAATGAGAATCGGCATATACAATCAAAGGAGAATCTTCTAAACACGTCCTGTAAATCCAAAACCCCATCTTTTTTGCTTCCAACTAAGGATAAAAGTGGGACAAGCCGGGTTTTGATCTCGTAATTAACAATCTCGAACGCAAACGATCTTATGGAGTACTTGTTGAGCTCTAGACTCGCCATCTTTCTTTGGAACCTCCATAAGTCACCGTCCACGTTGAATATACCTCGACCCAGAAAGTCACCTAAGATCATGGAAAAGGGTTTGCCTTTTGGGTAATTTTCAAACCTTGTTTTAAGCATGTACTCAACGTTATTGGGGTTGGCTGTGATTGTGTTTCCAATAACATGTATGTGGATGGTTTTGCTAGGAGAGTTTTTTAGAAGATGAGCATACCAATCACAAAGGTTATCAAATTGTTTGGACCAACTTGACGTGAGATAAGTATGACATATTTCACAGTTGCACCAAGGCTTTAGTCCAGCTAAGTATAGCAAGGGAGGAAAGATAAGAAAACAAAGTGCAAGAAAGTAAAAGCAGGCATTAAGAAACTGCAAGAACCAGGAAGTTTCAATCTCCATTGATGGTTGAAGATTAAAAAAAAGGAAAGAGAGAGAAGAAACTAGAATGAGAGAGACAAAAGAGCAATTGGAGCTATTGTACATTGGAAGCTTGAGTTTTATATTTGTTAGAACAGTGATTTAGTTCAGTGGTTTCTCTGTTTCCACTACAAAGAAAACTATGGAAAATAAAAAAATGAAATAAAAAAAAGCTGAAATAAGATAATAGCATTTAAAACTCGTGCTCAAAAGAACCACGTCAATCAGTAGAGGAATCTTCTGCGTCACACCTATAGTAATATGTGGAGATTCAGCCACGTGCATTTATTCTTATCTTTATCAACCGGTCTCTTCTTTCAACTTGCATCTCCGACGGTAAAGAGCCTGTTTGGTTTGCCAACTCAAAACATAGTGTTCAGTGTTTAAACACTGAACACTAGTGTCTAAATTTAAGAACAACACGTTTGGTTTGCCAACTTGAAATAGGATTGTTTGAAAATTAGTACTCAAAAACCATTGTTTGAAACACTATTTTTGAAACATGGTCTGGGCATATTTCAAACAATGAACAGCGTTTTTTTATGGCATTATTGTAATAAAATTGCCACTGAAGTTTC
Organism: Quercus robur; assembly: GCF_932294415.1. Classification (NCBI taxonomy): domain Eukaryota; kingdom Viridiplantae; phylum Streptophyta; class Magnoliopsida; order Fagales; family Fagaceae; genus Quercus; species Quercus robur. The sequence continues at coordinate 9,422,263 of NC_065540.1, forward strand.
ACTGTTCCCGAACCCACTGACCAGCTTTTTCCTAAAATTTGTCTCCTCTCCTCTCTACTCTCATCTCTTCTCAGTCTTCACGCCAGTCTTCACGCCCAAAATTCATCTCACCTGGATTGACACTGGATTTTCACTGTGAACAAACCCAGATCAATATCACAACCACCTTTTTCGCCTAGCAACATTCATTTCACTAGTCATTTGCCTAGCAACAATCACCCACAACACGGACCCAAATCACTGCTACACCACCAACCACCCCAGCAAATCACAACAACAATCCCAAAACAAAAATTCGAAGAAAAACCCACCATCAATTCATGCCAATCTTTAAAGTGATCGGACTTGCCACTGCCACTGAACCCCAACAAACCACCAATCACCACCACCATGCCACACGCCAACCGGAAAAGCCATTAAATCATAAACCAACAAACCCATTAAATCAGAAAACCAACAAACCCATTATTTTGGTACCCACGCGATCAAAATCCAATCTCCACAGAACCCACGCGATCAAAACTCCAACGGAATGGAGCCCACACCGATCTAAACTCGATCTCCACGAAACGTCGGAACCCACTCGATCAAAACCCCATTGGAACGAAACCCATGCAATCAAAACCCGATCTCCATATACGTTGATCAAAACTCCGATCTCCATAGAACCCACGTTGATTAAAACTCCATTGGAAGCCACCTGATCTTCTTCCGCCGATCGAAACCCCATCGAAACCCACCCAAAATCAAAACCCACCTCGCCACGCCGATTGGTGAACGGAGCCGTGAATCTTCTTTGGCGTCGATGGAGATGAGGACGTGCGTGGGTTTGGCGTCGGCTGATCGGCTGATCGGTGAACGGAGCCGTGGATCTTCTTTGGCGTGGGTTTGGCTTTTTTGTTTTCTGCTCTGAGTGAAGACTGAAGACTGAAGAGAAAGGGATAAAGACAGAAGAAAAGGAAAAGAAGGGATAAAAAACGGATTAAAAAATTATTATTTAATACGTTAGTCAGCTTTTTTTTATCAAACAAAACATACATACCAAACACATATTTTACATTTTTTAAACACTGAAAAACATTGTTTAAACAATGATACCAAACACATTTTTTTGTTTTATTCACACTAAAAACACGTTGTTCAACAACACTTTTTAAACCACAATTTTTACATCTTTTTAAACAACAATTTTTAAAAACTACAACCAAACGGGCCCAAAGCAACTGAGCTTTTTTTAGTATTAAATGTTTAAATCAGACTTGACAACAAAAATAAAATGTGTAATCTCGGTTCAAGCTTGAACCAAGTATAAAAAAAATGTTCATACTCAAACTCATCAAAAAGTTGTTGTTTGTAGTTTGTTGTGTGTTTTATTTTCTTTCCTTCTGTTTGGATATTTAAGAGCTATTTGGTAGGGTGTTTTGAGTAACAGTTTTCAGTATTGAAATAAAATTACATGTATTTCTACATACTTTTTCACTCACATATTTTCAAAAAATACAAACAATATTACTAGAACAACATTACCAAATGACTCATTATTGTCTAAAATCAAGAGTCTAGACACTCTTGTTTTGTTATTGGAACTCTATTTGCTTGTTTATTTGTTTCTTTATCTTCAATAAAATTTCCCTTAAAAAAAAAAAAAAAAAGACTCGTCAAGAAGTCCAAAACTTGAGCTTGGCTTGATTTATTAGTCAAGTCAAGTTAAGCTCAAGCTCAATATATCAAGCTATTGAACTCCAGATCCGACACAATTATATTTCATATCAAGCATATTATCAACCTTATTTAGTTTGGACTAGTGGGCTACTCCCAATTAATTAAAGACTTAGTAATATATAAGTTTATTTATAAAGCCTATATCAAGCCCATAAAAAAGCCTAAGCTCGACTTGTTTTTTGCCGAACCCTATAGTTCATGAGTTGTTCATGAACATATTTTTTATTGGGCTTGACTCATGTATTAAACAAGCTAAGCTTGACTTGTTTATAAACTAACAAATATAAAGTCCGTTTGGGAATAACTTATTTAGTTAAAACTGAAAGTTTTTTACTGAAAGTATTGTAGAAAAAGCTAAAAGTAGTTGAAATAGTATAGTGGAATCTATAAATAGTATCAAAAAGTGCAATGAGACCTATGAATAATAACAAAAATAAGTTGAATAGTAATAAGAATAAGCTAAATAGTAAAAAAAGTTGACTTTTTAAGCCAATGCCAAACACAACCATAAACAAGCTTTTTTATCAAGTCAAGTTCAAATTATTTATGGCTGAATTAGTTTATTTATAAACCTACAAAAGGATGGGGTATTTGAGGCAACTAAATTTTTTTTTCCTGAATTTTATGTTGTGAATGAACCAACCTGTTTGTGAATAGTTTAAACTCAACTTAGAAAATGATTTTTTTTTTTTTTCTGCTATCGAAATTTTCAATATTCAACTTGGCTTTAGCTCATTTACTGCCCTAATTCTAAGTGACACTGTCTCTAACCAGGTTACAGAGGATTTGCATTCTAAAGCATTCCTTATCTAAGGCATGGACCACGACATTGTATGCCTTCTAACATATGTCTAAAGCAGTGCAATCAAAGCATTTGCGGAAGATGTTGAGACTCTGGATGATGTGGAGTGCGAAGGCTGAGGCTCATTAAATGCTTGAAAATTTGTCAGTCCCCTTTCAATCTCAGTCTCACTCATTGATTCGAACCTCTCTAGCAAACTAAATTGGCCGTCTTGCTAGTTGCTACCACTGCTTCAATCGGCTTAGCCATGCGGGTGTATTCCAATCATGAATTAAATGAGTAGTCAATACATCATAGTTATTTAATTAGTACTAAAACAAAAGGATTCATCTAGAGGAGGTGTACAATTAATAGATTAAAAAGTCTTATACTTGTCTACAACCCCTCTTGGGTGCATAGATATATAACTCTATTTGTTTTGTTTTTTGATAGGTAGATAGTGAAGGAGAGAGATGCGGAATCCAACACAATACTATGAATTAGTCTATGAAGATCTTCATAAACTAATATAGAGTATTGTGTTGGATTCCAAAGAGTTAACAACTTCTCTAGCATCTGTCTTTGCACATAGCTTAAGTTTGTGAATTTGAATATAATTATATTATATTAACTACTCACTCTTATCAATATTATTCTATGCAAAAACTTACTCCCACGTGCATTCTTAACATATTAGTTGAACCATTCTTTATAAGCCAGTCAAGAACAGGTTTAGGGAATGAACATTGCAAAGTGGCATGAGAATCTAAAATCTCAATCTCTTGGCACATGAATTCGAATAATCTCTCTGCAACACAAAGGGCACTCCAAGTCAAGGCTAGAACCACTTGATTCCAACATAACCAGAGGCAAACTTGGATTGGCAGAGTTGTATTGGCTTTCCAAATTCAAATATCATATTTCTTTATCATGCTTACGTAATAATTCATATGCTGACGTCATAAAATCATAATATAAGAGAACACGTGAATTATAATATTAAAAAAAATAGAAAAGATTTGTAATACGTAATCCCCAAATCGTGTTCCGTGAAGGCATCATATAGTTTGAAACGTCTCATATCGGTACTATATAGAGTCATAGACATGTGCCCTAAAACGTTTTCCATATATCAATGATTGTCATTCTCCTACTGAAGCAAAAGATATACAATTTTTTTTAAAAAAAACTTCAATAATTACAATGTTTTTAAAAATAATTCAAGATGAAATTAAAGTCTAAGGCACAATTGAGCCTAGGGAACAAATTTGAACAATACTAAGACCACAATTTTTGTCACAATTCGTAGTATGATGAGTTGTGAATGGTAAAAAAAAAAATAATGAGTTCATACCTTTACTACTCACAATTCGTCGCAAAAGTTATGTAATTTTTTGTAATCCTAACATTTTTAATCAAATTTGTACTTAACCATATTTGTTGGATTGATTGGTAAGTATATAAACTTAATCAGGAGGGATTTCCAAAAAAAAAAACCCCTCAACCATGAGGAAATAAAATAGCAGCTTTGAAAATAATATCACCGAAAGGAAATGAGAGAGAATTTTTTTAATTTATTGAGTTATTGTTGTTGTTATCTCTATCCTATACGGTATACCCCTTTTTTTTTGTCGTTGTCGTCACTGAGGTCCATTTATTAGCAATGACTTTTTGGCTATCACTAATAATTTGGTCGCTAAAACGTAAATCAAGATTTTTGTAATGAATTGTCAGTTGAGCTACATAGCTTTCTATCCTATACTTGCACGCGTAATCGAATGAGCCATAAATATCTCAATGTCGGGGGATTAAAAAGAAAAGTCCTGATGCAAATAAGACCGTACCTTAACTCAAGTCCACAAATATCACACTCTCGATCAGAAGCTTTGTTTCACAGGAAATTAACGTGCTGCACAAAGTCCTTGAAATTATTTTTGCAGTGACAGCAAGTGTGACGTAGATGCATATGCATATGCAATACCAGCTAGATTCTTTGTGGAAAGTATATGGGGCATGATGTTCCAAATAAAAGAAACGATGGGGGCAAGTTACAGCACCCCTTGTTTTTCTTGCTGCTGAAATCCACCTATCTTCACTTTATTGAGGCAGTAGCTACGGTCAAATTTCTAACAAATTTGATGCATCAGTCATTTATAGCCATAGGTGATAGGTGTACTCAGCATTCCATTGGCATTTTGTCACCATATCTTTTCGAGTGGTCACGGAGACAATTAAACAAAGTTGACTAGTTTTCTTTTTGGGACGTGTTTCAAGTTATAACTCACTGTAATATACAGAGCAAAAAAGATGTGGTTTGTGATTATTAATAAGTAAAAATGTAATGTTATTAGTAAATCTAGATGAGAATCAGTAAGAATTTGCCATATCAACTGTTTATAAAAATGTTATAAAATAGTTTATGCTTATAACATTATTTATTAAAGAGATGCGAAAAAATCTCATTCCCAACCAAAAAAAAGAAAGGAGTGGAGGGGAGAGAGAATGCTTTACAACCACAAGAATAAACCCAGTCGCTAATCATAGGTCATTGCATGCCTAACTTTAACACGACAAAAAGTGCACGTACACGTAATATTACTGGAATTAGTGACAATTATCGCAACACTTATAGTAACTTATCAGCTTGGTTTGATAGGATATTAGAACTGCAAGGCATGTGCTTAAGTTGCTTGGAAATGGACGTTTAGCCATATGATCAGTTGGAAAAAGAAAGGCTATGCATGCCTAATTAAACCCTAAACGTAAGCTTTGTTACTTAAAAGCTCAATTAAGTTGCATGATAACCTTTTCAACTTCTCAAAAAGAAGGTTAATTAACTTACTGCAATTTAAAGATTCGATCGTTGATTAGTTAGTTATATGTCCTTTTTAATATTTTATTATGTTGCTTGCTATCTCTTTTTAACTTTTCACTTCGTTTACTTCACAAGTTATAAAAGAAAATAATCTGAATTAAGAAAAAACAAATAAAGAATCCAAAATAATATTGTCGTTAAAGAGAAAAATATTGAGAGAGCTAGCTTATAAATAAAAAGGAAAAAAGATCTGAAATATCGTTCTCGTACTCGGAGTATATTTTCTTTTTTCTCCCAATTGAAAAATCAAATACTGCAAAAAAATAAAAGTCTTTAAATTTATGTTGTGACAGTGACGAAAGGTCGCTAGCTTTCATTTCATTGTTCTGACAAAAACAGAATGATGCTTGCCATGTGTATGATCTCTAAGCAAGCTGTATCATGACTTCTTGAGTAACCTAGGTCACAAATTTTCGACAGACTATAAATGCCAATAACAACCTAACAACATTAAAATTGACCCAAAATTAAGAAACAGCGAAACAGCGACTATAAAGGTAAAGGCGTAAAGCATATGCAATACTAACGTAAGCTATGTAACTAATTAACTAATATCTACTGTGAGAAAATTTACCATGCGTGAATTCTTCCTCTTATATAGAGTAGATCCCGCTTACATGCATCGGTGTATGTAATATTATCTCATTTAGCATAAGCTGGTCTGCAAAGTTAAACACGTAAATAATAAAAGGGTTGGTTAACGAGTGTTTGGAGGCAATGATTAAGGTTGAATTTTTTTATTGTAATTGATTAGTGTAGGGCCGGGGAGCTTATGATCTGGCCCACGCCCTATCCAGGCTCAGGGCCCGTGCTGAGGAGGTAGTGTGCCGAGGAAGAGTAATTAAAGGCCGAGGTGTTAAGGGGAACAGCTGAGGACGATCCTATCCTCGGCACTCCAGGACTTCGCTGAGAAGAGCAACGTCTTGGTGAAGGTTATCCCCAAGCAGCCCCCTGAAGGGGAGGTGAGTGGAATAGGGCCCACGTGGAGGTACGGTGCAAAATTGGTTCAAGGAAAATACGTCCCCTCCGCATTAAATGCACTTGCCAGCGTCCTGATCATGTTAATGAGAAAAGACGCTTGGACGGTGTAACTTCGATCATTGCAACTAACAGAAAGTAAGAGGGGACAGCTGATGGGACGGGTACAGAAGTAAGCACCTGCCTGACCAACAAGTGGAGGGCTAAGATCAGCCAAGAAGGACTATATAATGTAAAAGTTAGTGCACCAAGAAGTGGCTGGGCTAAGATCAGAAACTAGAGCCTCCCAGCTCGCCTCCAGGAGAAAGACTTCTAGGGTGAAAACGACTTAATCATGTATGAACACCACGAAAAACTCACCGTCTGGTGACTAAGGCCTAACCTTTCAAACTCACGCTCTACAAATGATATTGTTTGGGCATTTTTACGTACGAACCCAACACTGTTACGGGTCGTTACAAATCGCATCCTTACAATTAGTTTTTTGGTTGCAGTTATACATGATTTAACTACAGATGTATTTGTTTGTTTGCTTTTATTGCTATCCAATTCGATAAGATTCTGCAAATTCTTCCTTAACGGAGTGATGGAACCGTTAACAAAAGACAATAACAAAACAATGCAACTGGATCCCTAATTATACAGTTATAGACTTATAGTCCCCCCTTGCTTTTGCACCTACCCCAGTGGCTTACTCTAATCTGGTATCCTATCCAGCGTCGTCAGCTATATAGGTGCCCTCAATAGTTGAGTAAACTTTTCTTTTGCTAGACACTTCAATCACGCACTATGAGCCTTCTGTCAATATGCCTAAAACGTTTTCCAGGAACAAATTGAATTTTCTTTCAGAAAGCATATACACCAACTTCTTTTAATAGTTTTAGCTCAATTCTAGTTGAAAT